>NW_004444005.1:13702320-13709062 GCF_000243295.1 Trichechus manatus latirostris | reverse complement strand
CGCAACGCCGGCGCGGGTGGGCGGGGCCCGAGGGCGCTCACCTGCGGCAGGCAGGCGGGAGGGATCCAGGGCCACTGGGAGTTTTCTCTGCACGCTCAGATCCGCATGGCTGCAGGTGCCTTCCGAAGGGCCGATAAATGAAGTACGGCGCAACCCTGGACAGGAGCACGAAGGCTTGGATGTGTCAGAATGCGGGCCTCGGAAGGGTGTCCGCGACGTGGGTAAAACGCAGCACGCCTAGCTCCCTCATTCAAAAACATCCGTGTCCGCGGCGCCCAAGCATGGTGGGCTTGGGAGCAGCTTTCTGCTCTTACTTTGCCCCCTGAAATACTGGCTACGTTTTTTATACAAGAATAATTAACTCTTGTTATGAGATAATATAGTGCAAAACCCGTTGCCAGTCCAGTTGATTCCGACCTACAGCGGCCCTATAGGACAGAGTAGAACTGCCCCATAAGGTTTCCAAAGAGCGTCTGGTGGATTCGAACGGCCAACCTTTTGGTTAGCAGCCGAGCTCTTAACCAGTGTGCCACCAGGACTCCAAACCCACTCGTAGTGACCCTATGTTGTTGTTAGGTGCTGTCAAGTCCGTTCCACTCACAGCGACCCTATGCACAAGAAGGGAACACTGCCTGGTCCTGCGCCACCCTCACAGTGTTTGCTAATGCTTGAGCCCATTGTTGCATTCTGTCAGCCTATCTCGTTGAGGGTCTCTTTTTCGCTGACCCTCCACTTCACCGAGCATTATGTCCTTTTCCAGAGACTGATCCCTCCTGATAACGTGTTCAAAGTATGTGAGACGTAGTCTCCTCATCCTTGCTTCTAAAGAGAATTCTGGCTGTGCTTCTTCCAAATGAGATTTGTTACTTCTTTTGGCAGTCCATGGTATATTCTTTGCCAACACCACAATTCAAAGGCATCAAATCGGTCTTCTTATTCATCGTCTAGCTTTCACATGCATATGAGGTGATTGAAAACACCATGGCTTGCGTCAGGCGCACCTTAGTCCACAAGGTGACTCTGCTTTTCAACACTTCAAAGAGGTCTTTTGCAGAAGATTTGCCCAATGCAATGTGTCATTTGATTTTTTGACTGCTGCTTCCATAGGTGTTGATTGTGGATCCGAGTAAAAAGAAATCCTTGACAACTTCAGTATTTTCTCAGTTAATCATGATGTTGTTTATTGGTCCAGTTGTGAGGATTTTTGCTTTCTTTACGTTGAGGTGTAATCCATACTGAAGGCTGTGGTCTTTGATCTTCATCAGTAAGTGCTTCAAATCCTCTTCACTTTCAGCAAGCAAGGCTATGTCATCTGCATATCAGGGGTTGTTAATGAGTCTTCCTCCAATCCCGATGCCCTGTTCTTCTTCATATAGTCCAGCTTCTCAGATTATTTGCTCAGCATACAGATTGAATAGGTATGGTGAAAGTATACAACCCTGATGCACACCTTTCTTGACTTTAAACCATGCAGCATCCTCTTGTTTTGTTCAAATGACTGCTTCTTGATCATGTACAGATTCCTCATGAGCACAATTAAGTTTTCTGGAATTCTCATTCTCCACAATGTTATCCATAATTTGTTATGATCCACACAGTCATATGCCTTAGCATAGTCAATAAAACACAGGTAAACATCCTTCTGGTATTCTCTGCTTTCAGCGAGGATCCATCTAACATCAGCAATGATACCCCTGGTTCCACATCCTCTTCTAAATCCAGCTTGAATTTCTGGCAGTTCCCTGTCGATATACTGCTATAACCACTTTTGAATGATCTTCAGCAAAATTTTGGTTGCATATAATATTGTTCAATAATTTCCACATTCAGTGGGATCACCCTTCTTGGGAATAGGCATAAATATGGATCTCTTCCTCTTGGTTGGCCAGGTGGGTGTCTTCCAAATTTCTTGGCATGGACAAGTGAGCACTTCCAGCACTGCATCCATTCTTTGAAACATCTCAATTAATATTCCATCAATTCCTCGAGCTTCTTCCCCAGTTGTCTTTTGAGTGCCTTCCAACCTGGGGGGCTTATCTTCTGGCACTATATCAGACAATGTTCTGCTGCTATTCGTAAGGTTTTCACTGGCTAATTCTTCTCAGAAGTAGACTTCTGGGTCCTTCTTCCCAGTCTTAGTCTAGAAGCTTTTAATGGAAACCTGCCGCCCTGGGTGACCCTGCTGGTATCTGAATACCAGTGGCATAGCTTCCAGCATCACAGCAACACACAAGCCCCAACAGTACGACAAACTGACAGACACGTGAGGGTATTGACCCTATAGGACAGACTAGAACTGCCCCATAGGGTTTCAAAGGAGCAGCTGGTGGATTCAAACTGCCAACCTTTTGCTTAGCAGCCGAGCTCTTAACCACTGCGCCCCCAAGGTTCTGTATTATAGCGCAGTAATATATTTTCTAATGCAACACGAGCAGCAAAACAGCCTTTCCAGTGGTCCTGCGATGTTTTAAGGGTTGCACACCTGGGGCTGTAGGTAAGGTAGGTGAAGAGGGCTGTGAACTTGGAGAGTACATCCCGTCTAGAGGGCAACTGCTCTTCCCAGCCACTGGTTCCAAAGTTTAAAATCATAGCAGGCCAAACACAGCTCCCCCGACCCCACCACTGACTTGCCTGGGGCAGGTCTCACCTCTTGCCCAGATACTGACTGCTGAGTGTGAATTCCTGGCCTTACTCCAGACTAACCCCCAACTTCATTTCAGCTGCTGTTCACTCCAGCCGGCAGCATCTGCACTCCCCCTCAAAACACAGACTGGGTGGAGGGGGTCGCCTAATGTGACCCGGAAGGTTACTGCACTCCTGTTCCCAGGGTAGGGGGGCTTTTCTGGCTGAAAACCAACCCCTCTGGGGCAGCTGGGTGTCTCTTGAACACCACGGGCACCTGGTATCCCCGCAGCTAGAGCAGGAATGAATGCTGGTCAGTCCCCTCGTGTCATGCGCAGATCCTTCTTTATATCCTGTCTCCTAACCGGACTGGGAACGCCTGAACAGGCAGTCACCTGACACATTCTTTCCAGGTGCTCCATAGGATGTTCCGCAGTGCTCATTTGACATGTGTTGGAATTGTTCAACTCAATCACACTAGTCTTACAGTCTGAGAAGAAATACAACCAGAATTCTCCTTAGAAGCGAGGATGGCAAGACTTCATTGTGCTTACTTTGAACACATCATCAGGAAAGACCAATCGCTAGAAAAGAACATTCTGTTTGGTAAAGTAGAGGGTCAACAAAAATGAGGGAAACCCTCAATGAGATAGATTTACACAATGAGCTCAAACACACCAATGATCGCGAAGACGGTGCAGGACCAGGTAACAATTCTATTATACAGACAGTCACCACAGGTCAGAGCTGACTCAATGGTAACTAACATCAAATCTCTAAAATGGGAATTATTTCAGGTTTCAGCATGAACTGTGGAAAAATGTTGGAAAAGAAATAGAAACACTCAAATATCTAAACATTATGCCAGTCACCAACTTAGCTCCTCTCTTCTCCAAATTCACCACTCTCATTGCCTGCTCTGTGAAAATGGATCTGAGCCCTTCAAATAGTTTTCCTTTGCCAGCTGCCATTATGATAAGCTTTGTCAGTAGAGGGCATTAGAGAGACATTGAAGGAGGAAAGGGTTTTGATTGCTGGATCTCACCTTGCAGCTCCAAGCCTCAAAGCCTCATGGCTTCCCTAGTGCCCTGCTCCTGCCCTGTGGGCAGCTTCTCTGGTGCCCAGCTCCTGCAGTTCACAATGGCCAAGAGCTCCCTGTGGCCAGTATCTTCCTCCAGCAACCCCACGAGGGGTTTTATAGCAGTGTCTGTGGTGGCTTGCATGTTGCTGTGATGCTGGAAGCTACACCACCAGTATTTCAAATACCAGCAGAGTCACCCATGGTGGACAGGCTTCAGCAGAGCTTCCAGACTAAGACAGATGAGGAAGAAGGACCTGGTGGTCTACTTCTAAAAAAACTGGCCAGTGAAAACTTTGTGAATAGCAGCAGAACATTGTCTGGTGTAGTGCCAGAAGATGAGCGCCTCAGATTGGAAGGCACTCAAAATACGACTGGGGAAGAGCTGCCTCCTCAAAGTAGAAAAAAAAAACCAAATCCATTGCTGTCAAGTCGATTCTAACTAAATGCGACCATATAGGGCAGAGTAGAATGGCCCCATAGGGTTATGAAGGAGCGGCTGATGGATTGTGACTGCCGACCTCTTGGTTAACAGCCTGACCTTATAACTTACAACCACTGTGCCACCATGGCTCCATCCTCAAAGTAGAGTTCACCTTAGTGACATGGATGGAGTCAAGCTTTCAGGACCTTCATTTACTGAGGAGGCACAACTCAAAATGAGAAGAAACAGCTGCA
This sequence comes from Trichechus manatus latirostris, assembly GCF_000243295.1. Classification (NCBI taxonomy): domain Eukaryota; kingdom Metazoa; phylum Chordata; class Mammalia; order Sirenia; family Trichechidae; genus Trichechus; species Trichechus manatus. The sequence continues at coordinate 13,704,684 of NW_004444005.1, read as the reverse complement.
AATATCTGTTAATAATCAGAAGGTGGAATGTACAAAGCAGGAATCTAGGAAAATTGGAAGTTTTCAAAAATGGAATGCAACAATGTTCTAGGCATTAGTGAGCTGAAATGGACGTATTGGCTATTTTGAATCAGACAAGCATATGGACTACTGTGCTGGGAATGAAAAATTGAGTAGGAATGGTGTCACTTTCATCACCAAAAAGAACATTTCAAGATGTATTCTGAAGTACAGTTATGCCAGTGATAGGATGATATCTATATGCCTACAAGGAAGACCAGTTAATATGACTATTTTTCAAATTTACGCCGCAAAAACTAATGCCAAAGATGAAGAAATTGAAGATTTTTACCAACTTCTGCAGTCTGAAATTGATGAAACATGCAATCAAGATGCAATGATAATCACCGGTGATTGCAATACGAAAGTTGGAAACGAAGAAGGCTCAATAGTGGGAAAATACGGCCTTGGTGATGGAAATGACACAGGATATTACATGATAAAATTTTGCAAGACGAACGACGTATTCATCGCAAATACCTTTTTTTTCCAACAACATAAACAGTGACTATACTCGTGGCCCTCGCCAGATGGAATACTCAGGAATCAAATTGACTACATCTGTGCAAAGAGACAATGGAGAAGCTCAAGATCATCATTCACAACAAGACTAGGGGCCCACTGTGAAACAGATCATCAGTTCCTCCGATGGAAATTGAAGTTGAAGCTGAAGAAAATTAAAATAAGCATGTAAGAGTCAAAGTATAACCTTAAGTATATCCCACCTGAATTTAGAAACCATCTCAAGAATAGATTTGGTGCTTTGAACACTGTGACTGAAGACCAGACGAGTTGCAGGATGCCATCAAGGACATCATACATGAAGAAAGCAAAAGATCATTAAAAAGACAGGAAAGAAAGAAAAGACCAAAATGGATGTCAGAAGAGACTCTGAAACTGCTCTTGAATGTAGAGTAACTAAAGGAAATGGAAGAAATGATCACCTTAACGAGCTGAACAGAAGATTTCAAATGGCAGCTTGAGAAGACAAAGTATTATAATGAAATGTGCAAAGACCTGGAGTTAGAAGACCAAAAGGGAAGAACGCACTTGGCATTTCTCAATTTGAAAGAACCGAAGAAAAAATTCAAGCCTCGAGTTGCTGTGTGGAAGGGCTCTGTAGGTAAAATATTGAACGACGCAGGAAGCATCAAAAGAATATGGAAGGTGCGGGCAGCCATCTAAGATGCATCAATTGGTCCCAACCCACCTGGAGCAAAGGAGAATGAAGAACACTAAAGACACAAGGAAAATATTAGCCCCAGAGACAAAAGGGCCACATAAACCAGGGACTCCATCAACCTGAGACCAGAAGAACTAGATGGTGCCCAGCTACCACCAATGACCGCCCCGACAGGGAACACAACAGCGAGTCCCTGACAGAGCAGGAGAAAAGTGTGGTGCAGAACTCAAATTCACGTAAAAAGACCAAGATTCAACATTAGAAAAACAGTGCAATCCATGATATTAATAAAACAAAAGACAAGAACCACACAATCTTATCAATTGATGCAGAAAAGGCATTTGACAAAGTCCAACACCCATTCATTATAAAAACTCTCAACAAAATAGGAATAGAAGGGAAATTCCTCAACGTAATTAATGGCATTTATACAAAGCCAACAGCCAACATCATCCTAAATGGAGAGACTTTGAAAGCATTCCCCTTGAGAACAGACAAGGATGCCCTTTTTCACCACTCTTACTCAACATTGTGCTGGCGGTCCTAGCCAGAGCAATTAGGCTAGAAAAAGAAATAAAGGGCATCCAAACTGATAGGGAAGAAGTAAAAGTATCTCTATTTGCAGATGATATGATCTTATACACAGAAAATCCCAAAGAATCCACAAGAAAACTACTGGAACTAATAGAAGACTTCAGCAAAGTTTCAAGATCCAGGATAAACATACATAAATCATTTGGATTCCTTTACACCAACAAAGAGAACTTCAAACAGGAAATCACCAAATCAATACCATTTACAGTAGCCCCCAAGAAAATGAAATACTTAGGAATAAATCTAACCAGAGACATAAAAGACCTATACAATGAAAACTACAAGACACTACTGCAAGAAACCAAAAGAGACCTGTGTAAGTGGAAAAACATACCTTGCTCATGGATGGGAAGACTCAACATTGTGAAAATGTCAGTTTTACCCAAAGCGATCTACAGATACAACGCAATCCCAATCCAAATTCCACCAGCATTTTTTAATGAGATGGAGAAACAAATCACCAACTTCATATTGAAAGGGAAGAGGCCCCAGATAAGTAAAGCATTACTCAAGAAGAAGAACAAAGT
>NW_004444005.1:13688107-13701662 GCF_000243295.1 Trichechus manatus latirostris | reverse complement strand
GGAGAGGTTGTGGAGAGACTGGAACACTTCTACACTGTTGGTAGGAATGTAAAATGGTACAACCACTTTAGAAATCAATTTGGCACTTCCTTAAAAAGCTATAAATAGAAGCACCATACGATCCAGCAATCCCACTCCTTGGAATATATCCTACAGAAATAAGAGCCGTCACACGAATAGATACATGCACACTCATGTTCATTGCAGTACTGTTCACAATAGTGAAAAGATGGAAACAACCTAGATGCCCATCAACAAACAAATGGACAAATTTTGGTATAGCCTCACAACGGAATACTATGCAACGATAAAGAACAACGATGAATCCGTGAAACATAACATGGAGGAATCTGGAGTACATTATGCTGAGTGAATTTAGTTAGTCACAGACAAATATTGTATAAGACTACTATTATAAGAATTCAAGAAAAGGTTTACACACAGAAGAAAACATTCTTTGATGTTTACGAGGGTGGGGAGGGAAGGTGAGGGTTATTCACTAACTAGATAGTAGACAAGAATTATCTTAGGTGAAGAGAAGGACAGCATGCACTACAGGGGAAATTAGCACAACTGGACTAAACCGAAGATAAGTTTTCCTCGATACAATCAAACACTTTGAGGGACAGAGTAGCAGAGGTGGGGGTCTGGGGACCATGGTTTCAGGGGACATCTAGGTCAATTGGCATAACAAAGTTTATTAAGAAAATGTTCTGCATCCTACTTTGGTGAGTGGTGTCTGGGGTGTCAAAAGCTAGCGAGCAGCCATCTAAGATGCATCAGTTGGTCCCAATCACCTGGAGTAAAGGAGAATGAAGAACACCAAAGACACAAGGTAAGTATTAGCCCAAGAGACAGAATGGACCACGTAAACCAGAGATTTCATCAGCCTGAGACCAGAAGAACTAGATGGTGCCTGGCTACCACCAATGACTGCCCTGACAGGGAACACAATAGAGAGTCCCTGATGGAGTAGGAGAAAAGTGGGGTGCAGAACTCAAATTCTAGTAAGAAGACCAGACTTAATGGTCTGAGACTGGAGAAATCCCAGAAAGCAGGCCCCTGGATTCTCTGTCTGCCCAGAACTAAAACAATTTCCAAGGCCAACTCTTCAGACAAAGATTGGACTGGACTGTGGGACATAAAATGATACTCATGAAGAGTGTACTTCTTAGCTCAAGTAGATACTGAGACTAAATGGGCAGCTTCTGTCCAGAGGTGAGATGAGAAGGCAGAGAGTGTTAGGAGCTGGTTGAATGGACATGGGAAATCCAGTGGAAAGAAGGAATGTGCTGTCACAGTATAGGGAGAGCAATTAGGGTCACATAACAATGTATCTATAAATTTTTGTATAAGAGACTAACTTGAAATGTAAACTTTCACTTAAACTACAACAATAAACAAAGAAAAAGTACAAAAATTTGAATAATAGTCACATTAACTGGTCTTCCCTGTAGGCGTATGGATATTATCCTATCACTGACAGCATTGCACTTCAGGATAGATCCTGAAATGTTCTTTTTGAAGATGAATACTATGCCATTTATCTTCAATTTGTCATTCCCGGCATGTAAACCATATGATTCTTTGATTCAAAATGGCCAATACAAGTCCATTTCAGCTCACTAATGCCTAGGATATCGATCTTTATGCATTCCATTTCATTTTTGACAACTTACAATTTTCCCAGATTCATACTTTGTACATTCCACTTTCCAATTATTAATGGATGTTTGCAGCTGTTTCTTCTCATTTTGGTTGTGTCACATCAGCAAATGAATTTCCCAAAATTGACACCATCCGTGTCAATAAGGTCGACTCTACTTTGAGGAGGCGGCTCTTCCCCAGTCATATTTTGAGTGCCTTCCAACCTGAGGGGCTCGTCTTCCAACACTATATTAGACAATGATTGGCTGCTATTCATAAGGTTTTCATGGGCCAATTTTTTCAGAAGTAGACTACCAGGTCCTTCTTCCTAGTCTGTCTTAGTCTGGAAGCTCCGCTGAAACCTGTCCACTATGGGTGACCCTGCTGGTATTGGAAATACTGGTGGCACAGCTTCCAGCATCACAGCAAGACGCAAGTCACCACAGTATGATGAACTGACAGGCAAGTGGCGGTGTGAGCTGGTGTAAATTGCCGTAATTTGATGGTTTGCTGTGGACTGGACTTTGCTTTTGGATGCAGACGTTCAAAGTTCCAACCAGAACAGAAGATATTCAGATCAAGGAACATGCCAGTCTCCTCAGAGTGCTGGTTTGATAGGGATGGGCAATTTAAGAGATCCATATTTATGCCTATTCCCAAGAAAGGTGATCCAACCAAATGCGGAAATTCTCGAACACTATCATTAATATTACATGCAAGTAAAATTTTGCTGAAGATCATTCGAAAGTGGCTATAGCAGTATATCCACATGGAACTGCCAGAAGTTCAAGCCAGATTCATAAGAGGATGTGGAACGAGGGATATCATTGCTGATGTCAGAAGGATCATGGCTGGAAGCAGAGAATACCAGAAAGATGTTTGCCTGTGTTTTATTGACTATGCAAAGGCATTAGACTGTGTGGATCTTAATAAATTATGGATAACATTGTGAAGAATGAGAATCCAGAACACTTAATTGTGCTCCTGAGGAACCTGTACATGACCAAGAGGCAGTTGTTTGAACAGAACAAGGGGATACTGTGTGGTTTAAAGTCAGGAAAGGTGTGTGTCAGGGTAGTATCCTTTCACCATACCTATTCAATCTGTATGCTGAGCAAATAATCCGAGAAGCTGAACTATATGAAGAAGAACGGGGCATCAGGATTGGAGGAAGACTCATTAACAACCTGCGTTACGCAGGTGACACAACCTTGCTTGCTGAAAGTGAAGAGGACTTGAAACACTTAACTGATGAAGATCAAAGACCACAGCTTTCAGTATGCATTACACCTCGACATAAAGAAAACAAAAATCCACACAGCTGGACCAATAAGCAACCTCATGATAAACGGAGAAAAGATTGAAGTTGTCAAGAATTTCATTTTACTTTGATTCATAATCAACACTCATGGAAGCAGCAGTCAAGAAATCAAAAGATGCATTGCACTGGGCAAATGTGCTGCAAAAAACGTCTTTAAAGAGTTGAAAAGCAAAGATAATCACCTTCAAGACTAAGGTGCGCCTGACCCAAGCCAAGGTGTTTTCAATCACCTCATATGCATGTGAAAGCTAGACGATGAATAAGGAAGACCAAAGAAGAATTGACGCCTTTGAATTATGGTGTTGGCAAAGAATATTGAATATACCATGAACTGCCAAAAGAACGAATAAATCTGTCTTGAAAGAAGTACAGCCAGAATGCTCCTTAGAAGCAAGGATGGCAAGATTACGTCTCACATACTTTGGACATGTTATTAGGAGGGAACAGTCCCTGGAGAAGGACATTATGCTAGGGAAAGTAGAGGGCCAGCGAAAAATAGGAAGACCCTCAACAAGATGGCTTGACACAGTGGCTGCAACAATGGGCTCAGCGATCAAGAGGATGGTGCAGGACCCGGCAGTGTCTCCTTCTGTTTACATAGGGTTGCTATGAGTCGAACCGACTCGACCACACCTAACAACAAAAACAACATTTAAAATAGGGGAAGATAAAGGCATGGAGTTGCGTCTTACAGGCTTTCATGGGTGTGCTTGAACTCAAAATGAGGGAGACAAGAGATGATCCCTACAGAATAGTTTCCTCTTTTCCTGGTGAGTCTAAGGAAGAAAGGGTGGGGGAAGATGCTGATAGGGTTATATGATTCAGTTGTGAGTGTTGATTGTTAACAGGGTTAATTGTTACCGTAAAAACTGTAACTGAAGAAGCAGTAACTGTGAAAGAGTGGACTAAGGGGGAGGCACTGCTGTGGCCGAACCTAAAGTCCCTTAAAGGTTTTGCTATGCTGATACCTCGTGAGGCTCAGAGCAAGGGAATAATCATCTCTCAGTTAAATTTTCTCAGAGGCCAGAAAGGGTGAAGACGAGAAAACTTTTGGAGAACCTGACCAGATCAGATGAACACCTCCAGTAGACCTGAATGGCTGGAACCTGAGTAACCTCACCCTGAGGACTCTGCCTTACTGAAGGACTAATTGTTAATGACTGTTTAGGACTGGTAAAATGATTGGGAAGGGGAAGTTAATCCTTCAGGTATGAAAGGGCCAATGGCTTGCAGAGCCAGGGGGTGGCCTGTGGTGCAGTGAATTACTTACTATGGCCCTTTTAGCCATGGTCTCATAACTTCCACCAAATGATTGGGTGAGGCTATGCAAATAAGGTGCTTGTGGCCCACCAAGGGGATTGGACAGCTTGCTAATAATGCAAATAATGTGCATGGCAGTCTTGTGGGGGTAGGGCCCCAGCTATAGGATTGGTCGGTGTCTTAGTCATCTAGTGCTGCTCTAACAGAAATACCACAAGTGGATGGCTTTAACAAAGAAAAGTTTGTTCTCTCACAGTCCAACAGGCTACAAGTCCAAACTCAGGGTGTCAGCAACAAGGGAACGCTTTCTCTGTCGGCTCTGGAGGAAGGTCCATGTCAACAATCTTCCCTTGGTCTGGGAGCTTCTCTGCGCAGGAACTTCAGGTCCAAAGGACGCACTCTGCTCCCAGCACTGCTTTCTTGGTGGTATGAGGTTCCCATGTGTCTCTGCTCACTTCTCTGTTTTACATCTCAAAACAGGCTTAAGACACTACCCAGTCTTGTAGACCTCATCAGTATAACCGCCGCTAATCCATCTTATTACATCATAGTGATAGAGTTTACTACACATAAGGAGATCACATCAGATTACAAAATGGTACACAATCATACAGTACTGGGAATTATGACTCGGCCAAATTGATACACACATTTTTTGGGGGGCACAATTAAATCCATGACAGTCAGTTTTGCCATCCCTCAAGGTTTAAAATGAGTCATCCCATAGGTGAAAAGGGGGGGCCTGACTACCATCAAGAAGAGATGGGAGTGTAGTGCATACTTTGGATCCAGGATCCCTGCACTGAGACTCTCCTAGACCCAAGAGACAGAGAGAACTGTAACACCAGAGGCAGCAGTACAGCAAGAAGCATTGGCAGAGAAATGGCAGCTGCAGCGGCAGCAGAACCAGGAGACCACGTGGCATGCTTCCCAGCCCATGGAGCGAGAAAGCTGAGCTGGGTCAGTTAGCAGTAGAGGCCAACGGCAGGGAGGCTGAAGGCAGAGAGGCCTGCATGGCTGAGAGGGGGCGTGTACGGCCACAAGGAAGTTTGTCCTCAGGGGCCAAGAGGTGTACGCTGGCTCCAGTGTAGCAGGTTTGTTCCGCTCTTATTAGGGATTGAATTGTGCCCCACAAAAATATGTGTTGTATATCCAAACCTCTGTACCTGTGGTTGTAGTCCCATTTGGGAATGGCTTTGTTATGTTAATGAGATAAGATTAGGGTAGGGCGTATATTGAGTCAACCTCTTTTGAGATATAGAAGAGATTAAACGAGGGAGCAGAGCAGAGATGGGGGAAGAGAGATGCCAAGCCACACAAAGATCGCCCAGGAGCAGAAGCTCAGAGACAAGGACCTTCTTCCAGAGTCAACAGAGACAGAAAGCCTTCCCTCAGAGCCAGCCCCCTGAATTCAGACTTCTAGCCTCCTAAACTTGCTTGTGAAAGCCACCCACTTGTGGCATTTCTGTCACAGCAGCACTAGGTGACTAAGACAGCACCCTTCAGTGCACTCTCAGCAGGTTTGTGCTGGCACTGCAGACTCTGCTGCAGGACCCCTTCCGCGCCTCTAGCTGTCTTCAGTCTTACAGCCCTTGACCCGTGTTACAGCTGTTTTAGGAAGTTCCTTGCCTCCTCTCTCTGCTTCTCCTCTCTTCTTGCCTCTCATGCCTTTTCTCTTTGTTTCTTCTGTCTGCCAAACTCTGTGTGCTTGGCTGCCTATATAAGCAAACTCCTGGTCAATTTTAAGGCATGGCCCTCCCACCATGGCCACGAACTGACCAATCCTCTCTTGGTTGGCCACCATCACTTCATTTGCATAAGTATATTGACCAATCCCTGCAAGGTATGTAAGATAGACTAGTCACAGGAGAAGCTGCTGCCCAGGGCCAGACAGAAAGTGTCAAACCATCAAGTTGTTTACGCTTCCCCAGGAAATGTCAGTCAACCTGGACAAAAGTAATGAACCCTCTGGGGTAGGAAACTAGGGCAAAGGTAAATCTTCAGGGCTTAGGGGGAAAATCTCCCAAGCTGTTTTTCCAAAGAACTAGGGCAAAAGGCCACATAAAGGAACTCATTTCAACACAGTGCTAGACTACTAGCCAAAAGGCTGGAGGTTTGAACCCACCCAGAGGCATCTCTGAAGAAAGACCTGTCTATCAGCTTCCGCAAAGTCACAGCCTTGAAAACCCTATGGAGCAGTTCTACTCGCACATATGGTATCGCCATGAGTTGGAATTGACTCGACAGCAACTAGCAACAACTCTGATACCTGCACCTGTCTTTGATGTTCATCTAAAAATAAGATGGATTGATGGATGGATGACAGATGGATACAAGATAAAGCAAACATAAAATATTAGTTGTAGATGGAGATTCTAGGTGGTAGGTAAATGGATGTATGTTGTACATTACATGCTGTATGTTTGAACATTTTCTTAATAAAATGTTTGAAAAAATTTGATGGCTCATCATTGTGTAACTGGTAGCATTTTCTCTATCTTTGTGGCTTATAAAATAATGGCATCTTAGGTTCAATGAAAAAAAAACCCCTTTTTTCGATGATCCACAATCAACACCTGTGGAAGCAGCAGTCAAGGAATCAGAAGATGCATTGCATTGGGCAAATCTGCTGCAAAAGACCTCTTTAAAGTGTTGAAAAGCAACGATGTTGCCTTGAAGACTAAGGTGCACCTGACCCAAGCCATGGTATTTTCAATTGCATCATATGCAAGCAAAAGCTAGACAATGAATAAGGAAGACCCAAGAAGAATTGACGCCTTTGAATTGTGGTATTGGCAAAGAATATTGAATATACCATGGACTGCCAAAAGAACAAACATCTGTCTTGGAAGAAGTACAGCCAGAACGCTCCTTAGAAGCAAGGATGGTGAGACTACGTCTTACATACTTTGGACATGTTATCAGGAGGGATCAGAACCTGGAGAAGGACATCATGCTTGGTAGAGGGTCAGCAAAAAAGAGGAAGACCCTCAACAAGATGGATTAACACAGTGGCTGCAACAATGGCCTCAAGCATAACAATGATTGTGAGCATGGCGCAGGACTGGGCAGCATTTAGTTCTGTGGTGCACAGGGTCGCTATGAGTCAGAACTGACTTGATGGCACCTAACAACAACCAAGTTCAATGAAATATGGTCATTATAAAGGGTAATACTTTTGTGGCTCACCAAATATCCATATACCCCACACTTCCCAGCCTCCCTTGCAGTTAGGATGGGACCATGTGACTAGTTTTGGCCAACGGACTGTAAGTATATAATTTATAGATCAAACAGTTAAAAGCCAGTGTCTCTGTTCCACTGCCAGTGACCTCAGAGGCCCCTCATCAGTCTATGCATGAGTGGAAAAGCCAAGATTTGGGAGTATCTGTTACTCCTGGTGGATCAGGGGTGAAGAGCTTGACTGCTAACCAAAAGGTCGGCAGTTGAAATCCACCAGCTGCTGCTTGGAAACCCTATGGGGTAGTTCTACTCTGTCCTGTGGAGTCGCTATGAGTCAGAATCGACTCGACGGTAACAGGTTTGGTTTGGTATGTGTTACTCCATAGCCTAGCCTAACTTACCTTGGAGTGGGGTGCTTCCACTGAAAAAAACCTAAAATATGTTGTACTGCCGTGATTAAGTTACTGTTTCTCAGCTCCAAACTCAGGCTTCTATACGCCGTTCTGTGGTGCTGGGCCAGCTGCTCCCTGTTAGGTTCTGCTAACAAGGGGCTCTAGAGGAAGCTTGCCAGGTGAGAGAGGGAGAAGGCTCTCTTCCAATCTGCTTTGTGTGGGTTTCCTCTTCCTGGGCTACTTCGCCGTGCTCCTTCACCGTGACAGTAAGTGAAAAATTGCATCGGGGGGAGATCGCATTGTACTTCTGGCCAGCGCTTGTTTCAACTAAGTCCTGGGACAGCCTGCAAGGCGCAGAGGGTAGCCCAGAAGGGGCACGGAAATGGCTGAGGGCGCTGGACCCCAAAGGCGAGAAGGGTGGATCTGGGAGCCTAGTGCACACACAGGTGACCCGAAGCCACTCCGACAAAGGCATCTGGGACGAAGCCTGCGTGGTCAGATACGCACCCAGGACCTGATACCCCTCTGTCAGCCCACCAAGACCAAGAGACAATCCCCGGGAAAAGAAGCGATGTAGAAGCCGCCTGGATCGCGAAAGAATATTCAGAAGTGGTCGGAAAAGCGTCTGATTGTTGGCGAAATAGGAGTCCAAAATACAGATTAAATTCAGTTATGAAAAGTTGTTTAAAATGCTGCCGGGCGGTGGAACCAGGCTGGAGCTGGGAAGGCGTGAGGGCCCTCCGCGGTCCCAGCGGTGAGAGAACCGGCCCCCGCTCCATCTCCCTGCTTCAGCCCCTCGCCTGCTGGTCGGGTCCCAGCGTAGACGCCGACCCCTACGGGCCCTGCCCCCGCTTCGTGGACTGCGCCCCTCGCCCAGCGCTGCCTCGCAGCCTCCCGAAGCCTGCCACCACCCCCGGAAGTCCTCCTGCGGGCCACCGGCCACTCTGGTCCGTGCGGGCACTTCTCGCTGGTGAATGGGCGGTGCCGTGTGGCGCGTGCTCCTCTAGCCGACAGGCGGCGCGCGAGGCGGCGAGAGGGCCGCTCTGGCCCGCGGCGCCGCACGACTGCTCCGAGGCGCGGCGCTCCTACGGGAGCTCTCCTGCCACCCTTGCTGCTCGCGTTTCCCCGGCAACGCGCCGCCGCCGCCATGGACGCGCTGTCCCGCGCCGGGCCTCGCCGGGTTCGCCGCGGCCTTGGCGCGCCGCCCCCCGAGTCGGACCCCGCGGTCGCCCCGCCGTCCTCGGGCCGCGCGGCACGTGCTCCGAAGCTGCCCTGGGCGCGCTTCTCCGCCTGGCTGGAGTGCGTGTGCGTGGTCACTTTCGACCTGGAGCTGGGCCAGGCTCTGGAGGTGAGCCGGCGGGCGGGCCGGGGAGTGGGTGGGCCGGGGAGGACCAGGCCTCCACCTCCGTCTGTCCCGCCCCCACATGGCAGCCTGTGAGTCGTCCCCGGAGGCAGGCCCAACCACACTGTCTTCCTGCCTCGTTGGGGGCCCCCAGCGGCGCCCCTCTGCACACGTTGTACCCCCCGGGAAGATCACCCCCCATGCCCTTTACCCCCACCTGCCTCGGAAGAACGTCTCTGAAATGCTACACTTGTCACCTGCTCCTGAAACGGCTCCATGCTTAGGGCTCCAGGAGCGACCACCCCCACCCCCGCCCAGCACAGGAACGAATGTCAAGTTGTTAAGACTTGGTTTCCGTTTTCACACTGTCGGGAGGAGAGTGGGGCTCTGTGCTTTGAAGGAACAAAGTGATAAACTTGATTTTTCCCACAAAAAACTGTCTCTCTACCCCCTCCCTGTTCCCAGTAATGGTACCCTCAGTTGCCCCAGCCAGAATCCCAAGAGTCACCCTAGACCCCTCCTTTCCTCCACCCCACCTCCCATCACGGCCAAGGCTGTCTGCTTGACCGGCAACAGTGACCTCTGACCTGTTTGTCTCTCGGCTGCTACCATCACATGCAGGTGACCCCTCCCTGCCTGCTGTCACATCCCACAGTCCAGGCTCCCCAGGCTGGTCCTCTGCCCCCATCCTCATGTTCCGTGGGTCTCAGCCTTGTGTGCAGCCTTGCAGACACACCAGGCATCTTTGTTCCGTGGCTGTGCCCAGTGCGACCAGGCTACAGGCCTTCAATGTGGTCTTCCCACTGCCTGCAAGGCTCTGCCCAGCCCCACTGCAAGTGGTCAAGTCTCTTCCTTTGGGTGCAGATGAAAATGCTGCATCTCAAGGAGGCCCCACAGTCCCCTTTAGTATGGTTTTCTGTACCTTGCAAGGGCCATACCACAAACGGGGGGCTGACTCGCTGTCAGAAGGAACTTTCTGAAAGCCCAAGAGATTTAGTGAGCACCATTGTGCAGGGTGAGGCTGCACCGTCATCCTCAGGATAGCTGCCTGGCCGTCTCCATGGCTGGGACACACAGAGGCCTCCTACGCCCCAGGTAGCTCCAAGGTGCCTAGAAGCCCCACGTCTGCTACACGGAAATACTAGCTCTCAGCAGGACTTCTGTACCTGGTCCTGTGCCAAGCTCTCTCTGTGGAGGTCTCCTCCCTCCACTACCCCATGCACCTCCCCCTGAGGCACCCGCTCTTCCTAACACTCCTGTTGGCAGAGGGGACCCAGAGCCCAGAGAGGTGAAGGAATCTGTCCAGGGTCATACAGCTCACAGGTGGCCACCCCAGAGTCCACTTTCACTTCTGCATTATGCTGCCAGATTGTTCCCTGGCAAATCCCAGGCAGTGTTTCCGCGTGCTTACAGAACTGGCCTGTGCAGTTTTGTGGAGTATAACCATTCACAAAGCCAGCGCTAGGCACCATCTGATGCAGGCTGTGTCTGACTGGGCTCCCTGAGCCTTTCCTCAGTGCATGGCTTAGGGGCTGTGCCGGGCAAGTGCAGCACTGGCGACCCGGGGCCACCTCTGAAATGCAAAAATTGGGCCGTTGAATCCCTCGGGAAGGGAAGTGTGACCACCCTTCCCTCACAGAGAGCCTCTTCCCTCCTTGCCCTCAAGATCATCAGGAAGAAACGGTGGGCGTTTCGCCCTGCACACACTTACTCCTGGCTCAGCACCGCCTCCCCTCCCCCCCCCACTACTGGGTGCTGGAACAAGAATAAGAATGGAAAACCCAGGGACCTGCCTGCCAGAAACACCAGCTGTTTGACTGACGGAAGCTCAGAGGAAGGGGATGTGGCCCAGTGGGCAGATGGGCATCAGAAACAGTGGCCAGAGGAATGGGGAGTTGGCTGAGTCTTGGAGACGGCGGATAGGGCAGGGGGAGCTATTTCAGGTAACTGTGCCTCCCAAAACAGCCAGCGTAGAACAGCAGGGAGTTGTCCACTTGCTCAGTTGCTCACTCCTCCTGTGTTAGAGAGATGCACAGGCGAGGGTAGAGCACAGCGCCCCCAGGACGTGTGGGAGCCACAGCAGATGGTGCATTTGGAGTGGATGGCGTGAGGCAGGGAGGGGTGGTGGAGAGCAGGTGGGCGAGTCTTGCATGGAGGGGTGAGTGGAGCTTGCCGGGTCAAGTGAGGAGTTGCGGCCAGGGTCTGCCATCACAGCTATTAAAAGGATCGCCTTTTGATATCCCTGCTAAAGCTGGAGCGCCCCAGAGCCTCATGGACCATGGCGTCTGGCCTCCCAGGGCAGCAGCTCAGGACCCCTTTACAGTTCTGAAAATGATTGAGGGCCCAAGGACCTCGTGTGGGTTACATCTGTTCCCATTTACTGTATTGGAAATTAAAACTGAGATTTTTAAAACGTTCTTTTTAGAAAATAATGAACACCTTATGTTTTAACGCGGCACGTATTTATGAGAACAACGGTATCTTCCAAAGAAAAGAATTTGGTGAGCAGTGGCACTGCTTTAATCGGTTGCCTTCAAGTTCACTCCGACTCATGGCAACATCACGTGTATCAGAGTAGAACTGTGCTACGTAGGGTTTCAGTGGCTGATTTTTCAAAAGTAGATCGCTAGGCCTTTCTTCCGAGACACCTCTGAGTGGACTAGAACCACCAACCTTCTGGTTAGCAGCTGGGCACATTCACTGCTTGCACCACCCAGGATCCCAGCATTGCTTTACCTCTTTGCAAATCTAATTAATGTCTGACCCTATAGAAGACAGCCAGGTCCGCCTGCCAGTGTCTGCACCAGTCTGTGGTGACAGGACCACCATCGTCTCTGGGACACCACTCCACACGCTAGCAGGAAAGGGTAGCGGGAAAGGCGACCAGCATATGAAAGTAGTTCTGACCTCGTGGACCCCTGAGAGGTCAGGGGCCCCTGGGTACCCTAAAAATGGCATGATGGAGGCGTCTGACCTCCTCATCTAACTTCATGAGGGGGAAGGAGAATCACTATCAGTATCAACAGCCCAAGGTTGATTCCTGCGGCGGTCAGACATGCCACCACCCTGCAGCCTTTTTACCAATTCTGACACCAGCTATCACTCCCACGACACTCTTTACTTCTCTGCTGAGTTTGATAACTCATTGCAGTGGCCACACAGAACTCATAGACCGTACTCACAGTTACGGGGTTTATTAGGGAAGTAACAAGTTACAGTTCAGGCTCAGGAACGCTCAGGATACAGTTCTTCCATCAGGACAGCCTCCTCTCAGCCATGCTGAAGGCGGGTCTCTCTCTGGCCCTCGGCCCCTCAGCCTAGCCTCTGCCCTGCTCAGGCAAGTGTTACAGAGCTCTTTCAGCTCTGCTGATGAGTGTCCAGAGGCACCCCACTCCGTCAGGAAGCCTCAGCCCAAAGCCAGTCAGCTCTAGCTCCATGGATCAGCAAACCTAGCTCCACCAAGTGCCCAGAGGCGCTGTACTCCACCGGCAAGCCTCCTGCCCAAAGGCGCACAGCTTTCTCACTTGGTGGCCAGGGAAGCCCACCGCACCATCTCTTTCTGGTCTCCTGGTTCTCCTGCCGCTGTTTCTCTGCCGCTGCTTCTTGCCGTCTTTGGTGTTACAGCTCTCCCTCTGCCCTGGTTTGGCTGCCTCTGCCGCCTTTCTCTGTCTTCTGTGTTACAGCTCCTCTCTCTCTGAGTCTCTGTCTCTGTGTCCCGTTAAGCCTAGAGGGATAGCAAAACTAACCAATCCCCTAATTAGGGTTCCATGCACCTTATTTGCATTATTAGCAAGCTATCCAATCCCCTTGGTTGGCCACAAGCACCTCATTTGCATAGTCCTGCCTAGTCATTTAGAAAGACCGTGGCTAGAAGGGCCATATTAAGTAATTCACTGTCGTACCTGACCATGCGTTGAGAACCACTGTCCTAGTGGCAGCTTCGCAGACCACCAGGTCCAAGAGCAGCAGCCAGAGCAGGTGGCTCCAGTGGCAGGAGTTTGCTCTGTGTGGGGACAAGACGCCCCAACCCCGACCTTGGGCAGAGCACAGCCTGACCTTCTCGGCCTGGGGGGTGCACTCGCCACCCTCCGCTGCCCCCGCCTCTTTGTGAGGCTGTGCTCCACCCTCTCCCCTCCACAGGCATGCCCATCCTGGTCACCCAGCCTCCCACCGCAGTCTCACAGGGCTCCAGGGTCTGCTCAGAATCCTGACCTGGGCCCCATGGCCCTGCCCTGGCCGCAGGACCCACCGGTGCTTGGCCCTCCTCCATGTGTGCTAGGTGGTCTTGTGGCCCATCTGCTTGCCGGGTCTCGGCCCTCCTCCATGTGTGCTAGGTGGTCTTATGGCCCGTCTGCCTGCTGGGTCTCGGCCCTCCTCCATGTGTGCTAGGTGGTCTTGTGGCCCGTCTGC
>NW_004444005.1:13684317-13686885 GCF_000243295.1 Trichechus manatus latirostris | reverse complement strand
GTCTGCCTGCTGGGTCTCGGCCCTCCTCCATGTGTGCTAGGTGGTCTTGTGGCCCATCTGCTTGCTGGGTCTCGGCGCTCCTCCATGTTTGCTAGGTGGTCTTGTGGCCCGTCTTCCTGCTGGGTCCTGACAGTCAGCTGAGCTGTCCTGAGGCTCAGCAAGTCCCCCCCTGCCCGCCTCCCTTCATGACTCCCCTCCCTGCTTCGTGACCCCCATGGGTGCCCCTTTGCTGGCTTCTCTTTAACCAGTGTCTCCCCGATTCTGTTACACCCCACAAACGCTGCGCTTTTTGTCGAGTGCCCAGGTCCCAGGCCTGCCCTCACAGAGCACAGAGTGCAGCTGGGACAAAACGGGGCCACGGCAGAGAGCCCCCGCTTGGCACAAAGCAGGACCGTAGCACAGAGCAGATACGTGACCCCAGGGCTCAGGAGGGTGTTAGAGACCCACGGGGGCAGCACCTCACCTGTCACCCCAGAAGCGGCCCATCTCAGCCAAAACCCCAAGGGGTGACAGGAGTTTGGGACAAGGGGGAGGGGGTGCTGTACGCGGAGACCTTCAGGCTCTGGGCTCCCTCTCCTCAGGCCCCTAGCCCCTCCCCCCTCTCCTTGAGGACCCTGGAACCCCCCTCCGGCCTCCCCTGCAGGCCCTCCTTCCCCCGGTGCAGCACTTCCTGGGAGGAGCAGCCTGCCCAGGCACACGGGTGCCCCCAGGAGCATCATGTCCCTTTACTGGGACACAGAACACACAGGGCCTCTCCGGCTTCCCCCAGGATGTTCTCAGCCCACGGGAAGGGGGCTCTGTGCTCCTGCCTTTCTAGCAGTGGGCTGGTGAGGGGCCGCCCTGTTACCCTGCAGGTGGGGTTGAGGCTTCAAAGAAGTTAGAGCAGGGTCAAGGGGCAGAGGGGCACACAGGGAGCTGTCACAGGGCAGGTGGGCTGGACAGGCGGGGCCTGCGGCTACTGAGCAGAAAGGGGGCCCACTGTGGTCCTGGTGCTGTGGGGATGGCTGTTGGCCCCAGGGTGGCAGGGGGGCCCACCGGGATATGCACAAGAGCTGAGATAGAGCAAGCGGCCTCGTGCTGGAGGGAAACTGTGGAGCAGTGGGGTCAGGGTGAGACCCGTGGGCTGATGGAGGAGCGACCAGGAAGGAGCAGCAGGAGAGTGGTCTGCGCCCAGAGGGAGGAGGACGCCCCTGCTGCCCAGCGATGGGGAGGGTCGGGCCCCTGTCCAGTTGGTGTCCGCGAGGTGCTGTGGGGATGCTTCCTGTGCTCTGCTCTCCTGCAGCTGGTGTACCCGAGTGACTTCAGGCTCACGGACAAAGAGGTGGGTCTCTGCCCCTGGGGAGGACTCCGCCGGGAGTGGCTTGGCACTGGCGGCCTTTCCTATCTGTTCCAGAAAAGCAGCATCTGCTACCTGTCCTTCCCCGACTCCCACTCAGGTAGGCAATTCTGACTCACCCCGGGGACTGGGGGTGTGAGAGTGAGCAGGTGGAAGGACAGGCTGCCAGGGACACCCTGTGGCACAGCCTACCCAGGAGAGTGCCAGCCTCACCCCACCCCATGGATGACACCAGAGCCCGTGATGTGCAGTGGCAGCTGGGCACCCCGCTTTGCTGTAGAAGGAGACCACCTCCTGCTGCCTGCCTGCTCCTCCTGGGGACCCTCGCACCTGGTTTTCCATCCCCCACCTGCCGCGTCCCTGGGCCAGGCCCACCCGGAACCCCGTGGGGAGACTGTGCAGTTGGAACCCCCCCATCCCTCCCCAGGCCTTGTCCTCCCAGACATGTGTGCAGCCCATGTCTGCACACAACATGCGGGGCCCTCCCCAGGCCTTGTCCTGACTCGTGCGGGTGGGCTCCCTCCCAGGCTGCCTCGGGGACACTCAGTTCAGCTTCCGCATCCGCCAGTCGGGGGGGCCGAGGAGCCCCTGGCACACCGACGACGGTCACTACAGCAGCAGGGCCCCCGTGTCGCTGCAGGTGAGGCCCCAGGCTGGGGGTGGGCGCCTCTGGCCAGGCCAGCCCCCTCCCTGCTGGTGTTCACCATGCCCACTCCTGGGGCTGCCAGGACTAGGCTGGCAGGGATGGCCTGAGGCCGGTGTGGGCAGCTCCTTCAAGGATGCCCGGCCCTGTGTGCGGCCAGGCCCCTCCAACAGGGTCACCACCCACTGTGGGCGCCGCCGTTCCTGCAGCTCCGGCCAGGGCACCCCTTCTTGGTTTGGGGGTACCCCAGGAACCCCCAGAGCTTTTCCTGTACCCCACGTGTCTGTAGCCGGACATCGCGTGGTGAACCAGGCCACGGCTGGCATAAGCAGAGGCTGGTGCAAGTTTCTGGTGGCCCTGGGTCCCGGAGCCACACGTGATTCCGTCAGCCCTGGGGGCTTCCAACTTGGTGTCTAGTCTGGCCTGGTGGGTGCTGTGGTCCCAGGGCAGGCCTCAGAGGGCAGACCTCAGAGGACAGGCCTCAGAGGGCAGAAGGCAGACCTCAGAGGGCGGGCCCCAGAGGGCAGACCTCAGAGGGCGGGCCCCAGAGGGCAGACCTCAGAGGGCGGGCCCCAGAGGGCAGACCTCA
>NW_004444005.1:13663013-13684217 GCF_000243295.1 Trichechus manatus latirostris | reverse complement strand
CCTCAGAGGGCGGGCCCCAGAGGGCAGACCTCAGAGGGCGGGCCCCAGAGGGCAGACCTCAGAGGGCGGGCCCCAGAGGGCAGACCTCAGAGGGCAGAGGGCGGGCCCCAGAGGGCTGACCTCAGAGTGCAGGCCTCAGAGCGCAGGCCTCGGGGCAGACCTCAGAGGGCGGGCCCCAGAGGGCAGACCTCAGAGGGCAGAGGGCAGGCCCCAGAGGGTAGACCTCAGAGCGCAGGCCTCAGGGGGCAGACCTCAGAGGGCAGAGGGCAGACCTCAGAGCGCAGGCCTCAGAGGGTAGACCTCAGAGGGCAGAGGGCGGGCCCCAGAGGGCAGACCTCAGAGGGCAGAGGGCGGGCCCCAGAGAGCAGGCCCCAGAGGGCAGATCTCAGAGGGCAGGCCCCAGAGGGCAGACCTCAGAGGGCAGGCCCCAGAGGGCAGAGGGCAGAGGATGGGCCCCAGAGGGCAGGCCTCAGAGGGCAGAGGGCGGGCCCCAGACGGCAGGCCCCAGAGGGCAGATCTCAGAGGGCAGTCCCTAGAAGGCAGAGGGTGGGCCCCAGAGGGCAGGCCTCAGAGGGCAGAGGGTGGGCCCAGCAGGGTAGCCTGGTGGGCAGGAGCCGGACGGTGGCTGCCCAGTGACCCTGGCGCTCCTCCCAGCGGGAGCCGGCCCACTACTTTGGCTACGTGTACTTCCGGCAGGTGAAGGACAGCTCCATGAAGAGGGGCTACTTCCAGAAAGTGAGTGACCTGCCACTCTGGGGAGCCCCTCTCCTGAGCCCCTGGGCTGCCCCACCTGGGCAGCGGGGCCCTGCAGGTGCCCGCTGCACCTGGCTCTGCTTGCTGCTCCCTCTGGGGACAGGCCTGCTGCCGCCCTTCGAGTCTGGTCCAGGCCATCCCTGCTCCTCACTTCCCGCTGGAGGGGTCCTCGTGACATCTGTGGGGTTAGGACAGCCTCAGTCCTGAAGTTAGACGCTGTAAGCACAGACTGTCTGGCCCCGGGGAGACCATTCCAGAACCGTGGCCACTAGCATTTTCCTCTGCAGCTAGGTGTCCCAGGCCCAGCCCAGCCCACCTGCTGTCACTGGCGGCTGGATCTCCCCATCCCTGTTGGGAACTGTCGGTTTTCTCCCATCTGGCAGCCTGTTCCCTTACTCTGACATCCCTCCCTGGGTCTTGGGGGCTGCCCCCTGGGCAGTCGTTCTGTGGACTTGGTGGGGTGGCTGTCTGGGGACCCTGGACCCCCTCGGAGTAAGCCTGGCCTGCTGGGTGGCACCTGGCCCCGCCTGTGCCCTCTGACCGCTCCCGACTCGCACAGTCCCTGGTGCTGGTGTCCCGCCTGCCCTTTGTCAGACTGTTCCAGGCATTGCTGAGCCTGGTTGCCCCCGAGTACTTCGACAAGCTGGCGCCCTGCCTGGAGGCTGGTGAGTGATGGTAGGCACGGCCTTGGGCACTTCTCTGGAGGGCCGCCTCCTTGACCGACTGCCTGTGTCCACAGTGTGCAACGAGATTGACCAGTGGCCGGCCCCCACGCCAGGGCGGACCCTGAACCTGCCTGTCATGGGGGTCGTCGTCCAGGTGAGGGCTAGTGGGTGGGTGGGCAGGTGGGTGCTGGGGCATGGACACCCACTCCGCTGGCACTGCCCCCTCCCCACAGGTGCACATCCCAACCAGAGTGGACCAGCCCGAGTCAAGCCCCCCGAAGCAGTGCAGTCAGGAGGTAGGGGTGGGGGAGGGCGGGTGCCTGAGGCCTGCTTCACCAGCACCCCCACCCTCAGCCTGGGCCTTCTGTCCTCTGTGGGGCCCCAGACCACAGATCGCTCCCCTTGCATGCCAGGGGTGGCATGAGGGGCAGGGGCTGCGGCCTGAAGGCTCCCCTCTGCTGAGGTGCTGCTTAGGCCAGCGGGGCACCTGCCTCACCTACCCTCAGCCCCTGAGCCCTGTCCTCCCGCAGAACCTGCTGCCTGCCCCGGTGGTCCTGACCAGTGTCCATGAGCTGGACCTGTTCAGGTGAGCCTCACAAGGTACCGCTCCTACAGCCCCCGCCCACCACTCCCTCTCTGACCGCCCCCCCCCACACTGCCCGGCCCACCACTCCCCCTCTGACCACCTCCACACTCGCCTGGCCAGGTGTCTTCAACCCGTGCTGACCCACGTGCAGACACTGTGGGAACTCATGCTCCTCGGGGAACCTCTGGTGGTCCTGGCACCCTCGCCCACCGTGTCCTCAGAGATGGTGCTGGCCCTGACCAGGTACCTGCCTCGCTGCCTGTACCAGGCCTTCCAGAATGGGGGTGCAAGTTTAGGGGCGGGGTCAGGCTGCTGCAGGCAAAGAGGCAGCTCCACTCCTTGGGCTCCGGCTGCATCTCCTTCTCCCCCTCCTTCCGAGTGCCTCCATCCAGGGCCCTCCTTCCAGGGCCCGGCGGGCAGCAGGTGGGAGGGGTCCGGGGTCCCTCCCGGGGCACTAGGTGACTTTGTGGAGGGTCTGGAGGCAGCTGAGCCAGCCCACGCCCCACCTCACCCCTCTCTGCTGCTCTCACGGCCACAGCTGCCTGAGGCCCCTCAAGTTCTGCTGTGACTACCGCCCCTACTTCACCATCCATGACAGCGAGTTCAAGGAGTTCACAACGCGTACGCAGGCCCCGTAAGTGCCCCGCCCTCCTCCCACCCCCATCCTCCCTGCCCACCCCGTTTCCTGGCCCCCTTCCCGCCCAGAACCCCGCTCTCCAGGTCGTCCACCCGCCTTCCCTCCACTGCCACCCTGGGCCTCTGTCTTTGCCTCTTCTCTCTCTCTCTAGACCGAATGTGGTCCTGGGAGTCACAAACCCTTTCTTTATCAAAACACTCCAGCACTGGCCCCACATCCTGCGGATCGGTGAGCCCAAAATGTCAGGTGAGGCTGGCCGGCCGAGGGTCCTTGGGGGATGGGGTGGGGATATAACCCCTCGGGGCCTCGTGGTCACTGAGCGGGTCTCTGGTGTGTTTTCCAGGAGACCTTCCTAAGCAGGTCAAGCTGAAAAAGCCCTCGCGCCTGAAGACCCTCGACACCAAGCCGGGTCCGTGCCTCCCTTGGGCTGAACCCTGTGCTGGGGAGGGGTGCGTCTTCTCCCGCTTGGCGGCCCACCTCCCTCAGTCCTAGCGGGGCCACCAGGCCTCCCCATGCTTCCTGTCCTTTCAGGCCTCAGGCCTAGCCTACAGCAGCCATTTCGTGTCTTGGGGTAGGGGGTGAAATCTGTAGGTATAGCCCGTGGGTGGGAATGCTGGGGCATGGGGCGCCGCACAGGCAGCGTCTCCCCCATCCAGGCCTCTACACGGCATACACAGCCCACCTGCACCGGGACAAGGTGCTCCTCAAGCGGCTGCTCAAGGTATGACGAGGGGGAGGGGTGTGCGAGAGCACTGGAGCCCTGTGTGAACTGGGGGGACACGGGGGGAGTGTGAAGTGGGGTGCATGGGGTACACAGCCTGGGCTGGGCGTTAACTAGGGGTGGGTGTGAATCGGGGGTGCACAGCAGTATGTGAACTGGGGTGTTCAGGGCCCAGGGGTGCGCAGGGCTCATGCGGGACCCCCACAGGGCATGCAGAAGAAGCGGCCAGCGGACGTGCAGAGCGCTCTGCTGAGGCGGCACCTCCTGGAGCTCACACAGAGCTTCATCTTCCCCCTGGTGAGGCCCAGCCTCCGCAGGAGGGGCGGGGCAGAGGGGAGGGGCGGAGGGAAGGGGAGGGGCAGGTGGTGGCTGTGGCCCTGGAGCTTGTTCCTCTCCCGCCAGGAGCATTACATGGCCAGCCTCATGCCCCTGCAGAGGAGCATCACGCCCTGGAAGGTGGGTGGCCAGGGAGGTGCATCCACGTGGAGCAGGGCTGGAGAGGTGGCCCTGGGGCTTTAGGGGTGGCCAGGGCTAGCAGTGAGAAGGGGAGGGGGCTGGGGGTGCAAAGCCTCAAGAGGCAGAGAGGAGGTGGGGGCCAAGGGGGGGGGTCTGTCCCAGGCGGTGGGGGCTGGGGTCTTAAGACAGGCTGTGGAATGTGCCCAGAAGCCGCCGTGGAAGGAGCGTCCCAGCGGCCTGTGCTCACCCAGCCCTCTATCTCAGACGCCCCCCCAGATTCGCCCCTTCCGCCAGGACGACTTCTTGCGCAGCCTGAAGCATGCGGGGCCCCAGCTCACCTGCATTCTCAAGGGCGACTGGCTGGGCCTCTACAGGTGGGTGGCAGTCGGGGGGGCGGGGCAGCACGGGTTTTGTGCCCACCCCTTGACACACACGAGGTCAGCCCCTCCTCTCGACACCCACAGGCGGTTTTTCAAGTCCCCGCATTTTGACGGCTGGTACCGGCAGCGGCACAAAGAGATGGCCCAGAAGCTGGAGGCGCTGCACCTGGAGGCCATTTGCGAGGCGGTGAGGCGGGGCCGACTGCGGGGGCCGGCTACGGGGGCCGACTGCGGGGCCGACGGCCGGGCTGGGGGGGGGGCCAGAGCTGGGCGGGGCCTCGGTGGGGCGGGGCCTCGGTGGGGCGGGGCCTTGGTGATGCCCATTGCTCTCTTCCTGGCAGAATATTGAGGCCTGGATGAAGGACAAGTCCGAGGTGGAGGTGGTGGACCTGGTCCTGAAACTTCGGGAGAAGCTGGTGAGACAGACACCCCTACCAGCCGCCGGTGGGGCAGGCAGGTGCACTCAGCTGATCACCGCCCCCCTGCAGGTACGGGCCCAGGCCCACCAGCTCCCGGTGAAGGAAGAGACGTTGCAGCGGACCCAGCTGTACATCCAGACGGTCATCAGCTCCCTGCCCAAGGACCTGCAGGCTGTGCTGTGCCCTCCCTGAGGACGGGGCCGTGTGCACGGTCCCCTGCACCGTCCCCAGAGGGCTTCTCTCCCCAGGAAGGGGTGGTCGCCAGACATAAGCCCCCCCATCTGCATCCTCGCTGCTCCTTGGCCCTGGCCCCACCCAGGCAGCGCCCCCAGCCCAACCACGATACCCCAGCAGTAAACGCAGTATTTGGAACCACCGTCTGGTCCCTGACTGGGGGGATTATCTGCCGGCCAGAGCCCTGCCTCCTGGGCCCCACCTGCCCTCCACAGCAGGGCGTCAGGGCCGAGGGGGCTCCATGAACTCTCACTAATCGGGATGCTGCCGACCCGCCAACCTCTTTCTGGGTCCCCATCTGCTCAGGCCCAGGACTGGGGAGGATGGGGGGAGTGGAACCCTCTCCTTTTCTCAGCCTACTACCCCACCTTGCTTGAGGCTGGGGGTTATATCCACCCCAGTCATCACAGGGGAGGGGCAGAGGCTGAGGTGGGCAGATGCCTAGGGGAAGCATGCCTAGGGAGGCTGTTCTCCTCCCCCACTGTTCCCCGCCCCCCGCTCCGCCCTCCTCGCCCGCCCCCAGGCGTGCATGGGATGTGCTGTGTAGGGCGGGCCGCTAGGGGGAGGTGTGGGGCACGGCTCGCCCCCTCTGGGAGAGCAGGGGGCCAGGTCGCCCGCATCGCTGGCGACCTCGGACAGGCCTCTGGCCGCCACCACGTCCCAGGCCTACCAACCCCAAGCGGACTTTCTCCTGGTTCCCACCCCCAGGAACACCCCACCGGACACCCGGCTCCGTCCTCTATCACAGGTCTTCTCATGCCCGCCGTGGAGTCCCGTCAGGGCTGATGGGTGTGAGGGGCCCTTGCAGACGCTGCCGCCGGAGTTTGCCTCTCATTGTGACCACTCCAGGCGCCCACAGTGGGGAGCTGCTCTGCACAGGGCGGCCCATTAGGGTCAATGCTGCTGGAGCCTCTCTGATCTTCAGACTCCTCATCTGAGAGATGAGACAGATGGGAGGCCAGACAGCAGGCTGTCTGGGGCCTGAGCTGCTTGAGAGGAGAGGCTGCGAGGCAGGGCCAGGGGAGGAGTCCCTGCGGCTGTCACTGTCCACATCTGCACCTCACACCCGGCTAAAGCCTCGCTAAAGTGAGACGAGGTAGGGATCTGCCAGGGTACCAGATAGCCAAGGTGGCCCATCCCACTTCAAAAATGAGGAAAGCTGGGGTGCAGGATACAGGTGAGTTTTGGGGCAGGGCAGTCTGGACAGGGTCCTAGTAAGTGACCACAGTTACAGCGGAGCAGGATAGAAACAGACCATAAATCCATTTTAAGGGAGAGGCAAGCTGGAGACCCTGGAAGGAGAGTCACAGAGTGGTCAGAAGGGCAGCCTTTCTACTGACATCTAGGCTCCAAGGGGATCTCTGCCCCAAAGCTGAGCACTTCAGTGGACAGGGCCGAACCTCAGTGGGTAGGACCAAGACCCTGCCTTCCTGGGCCTGAGCCCCTTGACCCCTCCAAAGGGCAGGGCTGCTCAGGAAGATGGCTAGGTCCCCATTCACGATTATGAGCACCCCTGGGGAGAATACCCCAAACATCAGTCCAGCATGCCTTTGTCCCTACTGTATGGTCACTTTGGCTTTCTGGCGGTTTCCATGTGGCAATGAGGGCTGGAGGGGCCTCAGGACCATCAGCCCAGGAATGCTCAGCTGGGTGCCGGAACCCCTTATTCTCCCCATCCCACCCAAGGGCTCTGGTCATGGCCACTTAGGACCGCTGGTCTGTCCTGGGGCACCAGGGGGACAGACAGGCACGGGGGTTGGGAAGCACGCCTGGCAGAGTGGACACCACTGCCCAAGACCAAATCTGAGGCTGAGGTGAGCAAGGTGGGGTGCCCCTACTCTGGAGTCAACTGGAGCCATCGTGGGCTACATACAGGTCTGTCCTAGTGGCCTGTCCACAGCACCCTTGGACAAGGCCGCTGGGTACAGCACAGCCTTAGGGGCCCTGATGTGGAATCCCACTGGTCTCATCCTGTCCCCCAGACCCCCCTCCTTCCCCCCCAGGATTGGGTCAGCTCTGGATGGGCTGAGGTCTGTCAGGTGGGGTCGTGGCCCCTGCCCACCACCAGTCCTTCAGGGGCCTCCCCTGCACCCTTGCAACACATACTTCATGCCAAGGGCAGGCTATCCCCAAAGAGGCAGACCTACCCCACCAAAGAGTCTTGGTGGGCACTGAGATCTGGATAGACAGAAACTGGTCCACATCTAAGAGGTGGGGGTCGTGGTCACTGAGGGCTTCCTGAGGGGCAGAGTCTGCAGAAACCACAAACCCCAGAGGTCTGTGGGTAGGACCTGGTGTGGTTGGGGGAACCAAGGGACAGGAAGGACAGGTCTTCCCCAGCAAGCTTCCTGCACTCTATTTAAAGACTCATTTGTAGTCTGCCATGGTGTCCTTTCTGCATCTTTGGTATTAAAATGTCCTTTTATGACAATGCCTTTTAGCATCCTTTTTAAATGAAAAGTTGGCAGCTCTGTCAGACTCCAGGAATTTTGGGGTGCCTGCGGTGGAGTGGATTGTGATTCAGGGCCAAAAGGAGAATTTTGGAAGAGGCCTGGTTGGGGTGGTGCCAAAAGAATTGATGAGTGAGACATCGTCCACCCTATCAGATCTCTGCAATGGCTTGATCTGGCTGTGGGGGTTCTTTAGGATTGGGGTAAGGTCCCCAGAGAGGGGGCAGAGGGGAGAAATGGCTGCAGGTGGGGAGAGGAGACAGGTGATGAGGGGGAGGTGTGCTTATCAGGGAGGAGGGGCAAGTCTGGGGTGGAGGGAAGGTCTCAGAGTCGGGGTGCAGGGATGGGGCTGGACCAGGAATGGGGGAATGGTCCCCAAGTTAGAAGTCTTCCCTGGGGTCTTCCACCCCTGCCCCCTAATCCTGTGCCTGGGGACCCTCCCCGTGGAGGGGCAGAGGGAGCTAGCCCCCATGGAGGGTTCCCCATTTCTTCTCAAGTTCAGGGGCCCCCAGGGACATCAGGGCCAAGACAGAGGGGGGCCAGGTGCAGCCAGAAGGGAAGTGAGAGTTCAAACCCAGAAGAGACTGGAGCCCCAAGGGAGACCCCATCAGCCAGAACCTACCATGGAGGGCCCCAGTGCAGCGTCTACAGAGGCATCTCCGGGTGCAGGAGGACCCAGATTTCCTGAGCCTAGGGAGGAGGAAGGAGGACAGTGGGGACGCCCAGCAGGTGCTCAGTTTCTTTGGGAGATTTGGGGACAGGGCTGCGGTTGTGGCCAGCCTGTCCCCAGCCTGGGGTGCTGGTTGCTGGAGTGCTGGCCCGGGCCTTGGAACTCACGGAGGCGGGGGGGGGCGCTTGGGGGCCTTCGGCTGACCTGAGACCCCCCCCTCCCCGCCCAGGGCCGAGGCCTGGCCTCCCCCTAAGCCCTGAGCTCTCCTGGGGTGCCGTCCAGGCCCAAGGCACTTCACAGGGGGCGCCGCTCGGTCTTGGGGCAGCGGCAGAGCGGGCAAGGGTGCTTGCCCTGGGCCCGGAATCCAGGCCGAACCTGTCAAGTAACTGCAGGGGCCAGGCTGCCCTCTCCTCCCCCCACCGGCCTCTTCTCCCTGTCTCGCCCTCCAGGTGCCCTCTGCCCCTCCTCCCTCGCCTCTCCTTCGCCCTCTCCAGCTCCCGCCCTCCGCCCCGCCCCCTCGCCCTCCGCCCCCGCCCCGCCCCTCACCCTTCTCCCCTCGGTTCCCTCTCTTCCCGTCGGGGGCGGGGCTGGCGCCTCCCGCGCGCTCCGGCCCCTCCTCGGCCACACAAAGGCCCGTCTCCATGGCAGCCGCGCGGACCGGAGCGCGCCGCGCCGAGCGCGGCCCGGGCGCCATCGAGCCACCGCGGCCGACGTGCAGGTACTGGCAGCGGGACGGACCGCGGGGTGGGGGCGGGCGGGCCAGGCGGGAGGTTTCGCGATCTGCGCCCGCCGCGCTCTGGGGCGCTGGGCCGGGAGGCAGCGCCCCTCCCGCGGAGGGTGAGTCGGGGCCGCGGCCTCTCTGGCGGTCTGTCTGTCCTCCGGCCTCGGGGAAGGCCTCCGGCGCCGAGTGGGAACGGGCCTGGACGGCGAGGGACTCCAGCCAGGGCTCCGCGCACTCCCCACCGCCCGTGTCCCCCTCGAGCCGCTCCGGTTCCTCGCTGGTTCCGGCTCTGTTTCCCCCACACCTCCCATACCCCCACCTCCCCAGCCTCCTTGATCGCACACCGGGCCCGGGTTGTACTGTTGTTCAGGCGTCCCGAGCCCCCACCCCACCCCACCCAACTGCGGTTCCGGGGTGGCCGGACCCACAGCGGCAGGCCTTGGCAGCCCCGCCCCCGCGCGCCCCGCCCTGGGGTTCCCTGTGAGGAGGACGTGGGCCAAGACCACCCGGTGAGAAAGGGCTGGGAGGCTGGGGACCGGGTGCCACAGAGGGCGGGGAACTAGGGGCGGCCAGGCACGGTCCCGTGGTCCTGGCTGTTCTCCACCAGGCTCTCCTCCAGCAGTTTCTGGGCTGGCTCCTTGGTGCTGTTTGGGAGGAATGCTTGGGGACACTCAGCCCCTCGACCCTTGACTTGTGCTCCTTACCTGCTGGCCCTGCACCTCCAAATGCTTCCTCCCGCAGGAAGCCTTCCATGTTGGCCCTTTCCTGCCCCTTCTGAGGACAGGCTGTTTGGCAGATTTGAGGGTCCTGCCCCCCGGTTCGGGGGTCTCTGAGCTCGGGAACCCCAGATCTTCCTGCCACGTCAGAACTCTGGCTCCTCTCCCCAGCTCCTTGGAAGAGATAGGAAGGGGTCTGTGTACACCACAGCCTGTGAGCTGGGGGGCTGAGAACTGGGGGTGAGGCTGGACCCCAAAGCCGACATCCTGGGGCCTGGGGGGCCCACTGGATCTGCTTCCTCCCTGGGGAACCCCCTTCCATGTTTAACTTTAGCCCCTGTGCTTCAGGCCCCACCGTTAAAGCTGAGCTTCCCCTAAGGAGGAAAGGGAGAGAGGGTGGCTGTGGTCTGGGGTGATGGCTCTTGAGAGGTCGGGTTCACGTGCTGGTGTGCAGGGCTTTGTGGTGCCAGCCCTCCGCGTGGAGCTTAACAGCTCCCGAGAAGACTGAGAGACAAGCAGGTGGGCTCAGCAGATCTGAGCCCCCCACACCCTCCCACATCCCACCACCCCTACTGGGGTCCCGCCTCGATCTATGGGGTGGGGGGAAGTCGGGCCAGGGGGTTCTTGCCCAGGAGGGAAGGGAAGTTAGTGAGAAAAACAAGGGTTTGGAATGCGAGTCCCCCTCCCCCCTGCCGGCCGCCTGCCAAGGAAGAATTATTTTGGATTATCCAGCCGTGTCCAGCCAGTTGAGGGGGAGGCTTTGGCCATGGGAGAGGGATCCACTTCCGGGCCGTGGGTTGAGAGCCCCAGGAGGGAGGGACAGGCAAGTCTGGGCAGCTCTGCTTCAGAGGCTGCTCAGACCGGCCGGGGGCGGAGTGGGAGCCAGACGCGTCACCGTCACCCTGGGGTTGGAGAAGGCCCCGAGTTGGCGCAGCAGCAGCAGCAGCAGCAGGCCTGTTTGGAGGAGGCCACGCGGCAGGAGGAGCCCTGGACCCTGTCCTCAGGGTCAAGGAGGGGCCTAGCCTGGGGACAACGTTACTGTGGTCTTCAAGGCCCTTTGAGGGGGTCCCCTGCACTCCAAGGCTTCCCTGGCTCATTGGGGAAGGAAGTGGGCAGGGGCGGAGGGTTCGGGATTATGGTGGGTACACTGGGATCTTGCTGCGCAGCCTGAGCTTTGGGCACCTCGGAGGGTCTCTCCTCTCTGACTTCCGCCCACTGACTGACCAAGTGACCAGCAGCTGACTGATGGACAGGCAGCATTCACCTGTGTGTCGCCCCTCACCCACGCCAGCGGATCTCCAGCAGAGTCCCCTGGCAGAGCAGTCCTGGTGCGCGTGGCGTGCTTCGTGTGTGTGTGCTCACGTGGGCCATGGCCGTGTGCCCTCACATTGGGGCGGCAGGGCTGCAGCTTGGCCGAGTGCAGCAGCCCCAGGGGCCTGGCCCCGGCCCAGGCTGAGTGGAGCAGAAGAGATTGGATTGGAAGGCACACCAGGGTGGGCCGGCAGCCTGGGGAGGGTCCATATGGCACATGTGCCCCGCCAGGACTGGTGTGGTTGCAGGCTCTTGGCCCCTCCTAGGGCTCAGGCTGTTCTGGGGATGTCACTATGTCCTGTCCCCTGCCTTGAACTCACCTCATGGGCTGGGGCCTATGGCCCCAGAGGACATGGGCAGACATGTGAACTGGCCTCCCTCGGAGCAGGGGGCTGGGGGGGGGGTGAGGGGGCTGGCCCCTGGGTGTTGTCTTCCTGAGAGCGGAAGTCCTTATCCATGTCAGGCTACAGCCTGAGCCTGCGTGGGGTCTGGGCTCTTCTTTGCTGCTGAGGCCCCTCCTGGGCCTGGAGCCCGAACTCTTGAGGGGAGACACCAGGACTTGGACTTGGACCTGGCAGCAAGGACTCCGGCTGGCCCTGGAGGAGGCTATGGTGGCCTCTCAGCCAGGCGCTCCTGCTATGAGGCAGATTCGGTTCAGCTGGTGGGGACCCACTGTGGGGGCAGGTCAGTAGACGGGAGTGGGCAGAGCCCTCCACCAGCGGCCCTGGGGTATTTGTGTTTGGGGTGGCCTAGCTTCTGACTAATTGTCCTGAGGTTTCAAATTATAGGCTCGGCTGGGAAGTGGAGACCTGTGGCCTGTAATTTCCCAGTGGGGTGGGGGAACTGGGCGATGGGGGGCACAGGGGGCAGCAACACTGCCCTGCCCTCTTCCTCTGCCATGTGGTCCCTCCATGCTGTCCCCCTCCATGGTTTCACATTCTTCCCTGGAGCTTCTCTTCCATCCTGCCCCACTGCTGACCAGGCACACATGCCTCCCGCCCCATCCCACCAGACCTCAGGCGGAGCATTGGAAGGGGACCGGCTGGGAGCCCTGGCCAGTGGCCATCCTGCTCCAGTGCCCCTGCTGTGGGCCTTCTTCACCCTACCCCTTGGTTCTCCCAGGCCCGGGACAGCAATTGGACTGGGAGCCCAGGAGGGTGGGCAGCGTTCAGGGACACCTGCAGGTCCTCACAGTGATACCCATGGCCCACGGAGGAGCCAGGTTGGCCCAGCCCCTGGAGCTGGGTCATACTTCTCTCCTTGGTCACTGTCGGGGTTCCTGCCTCAGGTGGATGTTTGGTATAAGGGCTGCGGTGGGTCTCCACAGGCTGGCAGTAGGCCAGGGTGGCACCCCAAGCTGCCAGGCATCCTAGTTCACTGGGCGGGGGAGCTCACCTGAGCAGGATCTTAGGGACCTGAGGACAGGCCTCGGTGCCCCATTCCTCAGCCCCCGGAAGCATAGCTTCTAAAACCCGGCTACTTCCCCATTCCGTTCCTCAGCCCTCAGGAGCATAGCTTCTAAAACCTGGCTAGTTCCCCATTCCGATGCCAGCTGGGTCCTGATCCTTGGAAGACTGGCACTTCTGGGTGCAAGATGGGAAGTGGGGAGGGAGCCTGGGGGCAGGGCCGAGGGCTCAGCACTGCCCACAAGGTCCCTCCTGGGACAGAGCAAGAAGGAGGAAAGGGCTTGATGTCAGCATTTCCTAGGCTGCTTCTGTCCATGCAGCACCCAGCGCTGGGCAGGGTGTCTGCTCCGCGGCCAGGATGCTCTGGTAGGCACAGGGCTGGGTCTCTTCCTGGATGGTCCTGCTGCTCTGGCCCACTTGGGCCTGTTGGAATCACTGCAGGCGTGTAGCTCCAGCTGGGTGCTGAAGGTTGAAGCCATTTTCCCGGGCTGCACAGAGGGGTGGATGTAGTCAGGGTGCAGGTGTCTCTGGGAAAAGTCACGTGCAGCATGGGTGACCTCTCTCACCTGGGTCCTCACTGAGCTGGAGGCAAGTCCTGGGGGGCAGTCGGTGGACATTCCTGACCTGGCTTAAGAGCTGGGATCTGTCTTGGGGGACTGTGACCAGGGTCTGCAGCATGCGTAGTTCAGAGGGCGAGGGGGTGGAGTGGGGGCCACATTCTGGAGAGCGGCCGAGCCTCAGAGGTGGGTTCGAGGACCCACAGGACATGGGGACTCGGACACATACATGTGGGTCACAGCCCCCACTCTGCAGACCTGAGGGCCCTCCTTTGGGGGGAAGCGAGGGTCAGTGACACGGCTGAGGCAAGGCAGGGTGCCCCCTGCAGGCAAATGGCGTGTGGGAAAGGAGGACCCCAGTCTTGCCCACCCAGCAAGCCAGAGGAGCTATTTTAAGTCAGGCAGCATCAGAGATGGTAGGCCAGGAGGGCGGTGGGATGGGAGCACTCCAGGCGTGGCCCACCTGCCCCTCAGCCTCCAAGACGCTTCCCCAGACATGCTGGGGGCTGGGTCTGCCCACCCCCATCTTGGCATCAAGCCTGATTTAGGGGGCCTGGATGGTTGGCAGCTGCCCTGAGGGATCTTGGGGCCCCGGAGAGGATGTCAGGATGAGGGGTTAGAGGCTGAGGAAGAGACAAGGGAACCTAGGCAGGCCTATCCCTGGGGCTCGGCATCTAGGCCTGACACGCACGCACGCACGCATGCACACACGCACGCACACGCATGCACACACACACACACACACACACACACACACACACGCCCCCATCCCAGGCCCCAGGACATGTGCATCACTGCACAGTGGCCTCCCTGTCCTTCTCAGAGCTTGGCCACTTCCTGTTGGGGAATCCCAGTCCCTTTCTGCTTCAAAAGCCCCTGGTGTCTGCCTCCCTGGGACCCTGCCACTGCCCCACCTGGCCTGCGGGCATTTCCCTCAGGCTCTTTGTCTGGGGGACTCTGGGTGCTGTTAGGGCTCCCAGGCGTGTGTGCCTGCACATGTGTGGTCACGTGTATGAGCGGTGAATGGTGGGCGGCTTGGCGCAGCGCCCCAGGCTAATTGTGGGGTTCTCTGGGAGGAGGCGGGGCTGGGATGACCACCGAGGCTGACAGGATGACGGGGAGATTACAGGCCTTGCTGACTCCTCATTCAAGGGCGCCTCACCCCTGTCCGCCCCCCACGCCCACACCCCCTCCTGCACTTACCCAAGAGGGGGGCGCTGGGTGATGGCTGATCCTGGGCCAGCTGCAGCTGCCATGAGCCTCAGGCTGCCCTGGCCAGCAGCATACAGCCAGGACCCAGCCTCGGCCTCAGACCAGCCAGTTGTGCTGCGTAATCCCGGGCACACAGGGAGGAAGTGGGGAGTGTGAATGGGACAGTTCGGGGGGCAGGGCTGGCTGGTAGGGGATGGGGCAAGCATCAGTACCAGCCTCTCCCTGCTGGAGCCCCTGGAATCCCTCCGGCAGGACCCCTCAGCCTCTGCCCAGCGATCAGAGACAAAGTACTCGACTCCTCACACAGGAACTCCTGAGCCGGGGGTTCTGACCTTGCCCTGCTGAGTTGACCGTCTCCCGTCAGAAGCCCTGCAGTATCCCCCCCTCCCCACCCCCCCGGTCAGATCCTTCTCATTCTACAGAGGGGCCTCCCAATTACACAGCCCCAGTCAGGTTCCTTCTAACCACCCACCACCCTTGTCCTGCCCCTCAGTCCAACCATAGTGACTACTGGTGAGCCTGTCTCTGGGTGGAATGTTTGCTAGCCAAGAGGTCCTCATTCTCGCCATCCACCAGTGGGCAAGGACAACCCCTCGGAGGGAGTGGAGGCCCCACTCATGGGGACTTTGGGAGGGTGGAGGTGTCACCCCGTCACTGTGGTGCACAGGAAGCTCTCAGTGGCTTTGGGGCTTCTGGCTGAGCAGATGGGGGGTCAGCTGGCCAGAACTGGGTGTCTGTCAAGCTTGGGGCATCGGTGGAGTGTTCTGACCAGACTATAATGCAGAAAGGGCTGGGGGCGAGGCCAGAATGGGGCTATGGCTGTCATCCAGGGGGTCAAGAGGGTGGCGGGGACCCGGGAGGGGGCTGTAAGGAGAGGAACAGCGTATCCTTTGGGCTTGGTGGGGACTGATGAGGTGAGTGTGGGAAGGGGGCATTGGCCAACTGGGTCCCACCCTTGGTGAGGGCCTGGGAGGACAGGCTCCAAGGAGAACAGGCTCCAAAGAGAACCACTAGGTGTGGCTCCAGGTACTGAGGGAGGCCCAGGCAGTGGCCAGGGCTGCAGGCAGGCAGATGTGGGGAGGGAGGTCGATGGCCACAGGCCGGGAGCCCAGCCTAAGTGAGCGCCCACAGGTACCGGGGCTTCAGAGGATGGACAGATAGCAGGAGGGCCGAGGCTTCTCTGGGCAGCCCCGTCTCCCTGGGACCCAGATCCACGACTGAGGTATGGGGCAGTACCAGCCCCAGGAGCTCAGGCTGATGGGAGAGGCCCACCCGGCCCCCAGGAACCCAGGCTGGGAGTCTAGACTGGTGGAGGGAGGAACGCGCCCCTGGGACCCTGCTGGTGGGGCGCAGGTGGCACCTGCGAGACTGACGCAGGGCTCTCTTGGGCTACGACGTCAGTCTGTCCCTGGGGCCCCGTCCCGCGTCTGTTCCTGGGTCGGCCTTCGCCCGGGTGAGCCTGGGCTGGGGGTCCTGACGGAGGCTGCTGCGGGCTGGGAGTCAAGCCTCCTCCCGGACCCCGCGGACCGGATGGGTCGGAGCTGGGTGGGGGTGGGAACACCGAGGACAGACCCGGGGTAGGGGCGGGGCCCTGGCAGCTGGGCGGGGCCTACACAGGGGGCGGAGAGAATCCAGCCAGGTAATGGCCCGTCGCGCGCTCCCCGGCGCCCGAGCCAGGTGAGCGCGGCATAGGGCCGCCGCCGTCGTTGTTACTCCTGGTCAGGGTCCTCCACGGCTCCCGCCCGCCCGGCGCGTCCCGGAGTCCCAAGGCCTGGTGAGATTGTCCCCAGGGCCGGAGTCCACGCGCTCCACTCAGAGGGGGTGCAGGGGCCGAGGAGGTGGCGCGGTCCCTGCTCACGGGGCGCAGTGAGTCACCGGGAGGGAGCGGGTGGGGCGCGGGCGGTGCCCGCTGAGCTCAGACAGGAGGCACGCAGAGGGGGCAGGCGGCCTAGGCTTCCACGGCGGCCACGGGGTCCTGGGTCCCGGAGCCCCGGGGAAGCGCGTGCTTCCTGGAGAAGGTGCCGCCGTGGTTCTCGCCCTCCCGGCCCCAGGAGCCCGGCCTCCTTGTTGTTCCCAGGTAACCGCCCCGCGCGTTCTCGGGGGAGTCTGTCAGCGGCGCCGTCGGTGGGGGCTCGGCACCTGGGTCTGGAGGGGAGGATTGAGACCAGGACTTCACGCCCAGCGGGCCGCCCTCACCGCTGGGTGCCTGCCCGTGCGCAGACTGGGAAATGGGCTAGGAGACCTCCCCCCCCAGGTGAAGTCCTACCCCGCCTCCTGAAGCTGAACTTTGACCCGAATCGCCCAGCTGGGTGGGGCTGGGTGCGCAGGGACGTCAGCCGTGCCATCGCCGAGGTCCCCTGCGCGCTCCCTTGGGCTGGCCCCTCCTCGCATCTGTCCAGGGTCGCCCCGCTGCGCCCAGGCCTCTGGGAGAGTTGGGTCACCGCCCAGGGGTGGGTGCTGGCGGGGGGCGTCGGCGCTTGCCCCCTCCGCGCTTGTTTTGAAAACAGCGAAAGCTCGGATTTGCCGGCGCCGCGGCTCGTTTTGTTTCCTCTGATTTGTTTAACGCTCCCGGCTAATTGCAGATTTGCATTTTCGTCGCGTGAGCGGAGGCTCCGCCTCCCGGCTGCCAGCTGCCGGGCGGGGGAGGGGAGGTTCCCCGATACCCCCGCTCGGGCAGACACCCCTTGCCTGTCTTTGGGGGCAGCACGGCCCCCACCCCTCTGTCAGAGACTGCCCTCTCCGCATTGGGGGCCTCTAGGCAGGGCCTGTGCCTCCGAAGGGCCCCCTCCCGGTGATGGGCCCCCTCCTCACGTACATAGGTGGGCGTCTGCGCCTGTCCCGGCGGGCGGATCGTGATCCTTGCCTGCCGGAATCCTGCCTTCTCCGCCTCGTCAGTGCCTGGGTCCCCGTCTCGAACCGTCTCAGCCCCGTCTGGGAGCCTTCTCTGCCCGCCTCGCGCCTCTTTTGTCCCGCTAGCTTCTAGCCATATTCCTAACCATCTTCTAGCTGAGTATTCGTGCTTACGGCCCACGCAGCCCCCTCCAGCTCTGCCACCTCCTGCCACAGGGCCTGGCCTGCTTTCCATTGTTTTGATTTTAGCTTGAAGAAATTGCTCGGTCTGTGTTTGCTTGAAAACACCCATGGGACACAGAAAGAACCCAACTCTACCCCACACCCTAGAGCGCTTCCCCAGGGGGGTGGGACCTGGTTGAGAGCAGGGACACTGTCCTTCATGCTTTAGGGACCTCCTGTTTACAGAATCCGGGGCTTTTGGGGGACCTGGCGGCTACTGGTCAGATTCAGAGAGGAACGTCAGCATGGGCCACTGGGGAGAGGAACTCCCCATCAGTGTTCTGGTTGGGGGAGGAGACACCTCAGGTGTGTGAAGCCCCAGGGACAGGCTGGGGGTGCACAGGTGCTTCTGGCTCACCGCAAAAAGACAGGGTGACACCATGTTGCAAGCATTCCCTGGGGCCTCCTCCCTGCTGGCACAGCTGTGAGGGTTTCTCCACACACCTACCCACTCACACCTCATGCAGTCCTCTGAGTGGGTACTGGAGTTACCCCATTCAACAGATGGGGAAACTGAGGCACGGGGTGTTTTTTTTTTTGTTTTTTTCTTGACTTGCCCTCATAACCCAGGTAGGGAAGTAATGGAGCGGGGGTTTGAACCCAGTAGTTTGACTCTAGAATGCTGCCCTCAAGGCCCCTTCAGGCAGCACTGGGGTGACGGCATGACTGTGACCACCCTGGTGAGAGGTCATGGCCTCTGGCCTGTGGGCAATGCAGGAGAAAGGCCTTTTTCTAAGGGTGGAAGTAGTGACCTGGTCAGACCCAAGGGCAGAGTATAGAGCCCAGCTGTTTTGGGGGAATGGGCAGGGTGGGAGAAGCAGGCGGCCAGGTCTGGGCAGTGGACAGAAGAGGCTGGACTTGAGGGAGTTGGGGGCCCAGGTCTAGGCAGCCGAGGGAGGAGAGTAGGGCGTTGGGGTCCAGGCTGGGCTCTCACAGGAGACAGATACTGGGAGCAGAGGTCCTTGCCCACCTCCACCACCAGGGAACAGCGGCCGGGAGCTTGGCCCCCTGGTCACCTCGGTGGGTCACCTCGGGGCAGATCTCTCGGGGGCTGGGTGGGCAGTGGGGGGTTGCTGGCTCCCTGGCCACAGTTCTGGCCGTGGTCTCAGGAGACGGGCATCCTGAGGAAGAGGCCAGCCTCCACCAGCCTCAGCTGGGGCGTTGGCTGGGGCCTGCGTTGTCTGAGAACTGGGTCAGTGGAGGGTGCTGGTGGCGTTGGCGGGTGGGACAAGTTGGGGGTGGAGGGAGTGTGAGCACATGTGTACACTGGGGCTGGTGGCATCCCTACGAGTGGGCAGGGCTGCAAGTCCCCGTGCCATCCACGCACTGGGGATCCTGCAGCCTCGCAGCCAGATGGCCCCACTTCTTACGAGGCCCGAAGAGGCCTCTGCTCTGTAGTTTGGCCACTGAGTCTGCCTGCGGAGCAGACTCCCTTCACAAAGGCTGCGTTGAGAGTCCAGAGCAAAAGGACACCCCTCAGCCTCCCCCACGCCCACATACACACCCCTTGCTGTGTAGCCTGAGCCCCTCAGCCAAGTTAACTCTTCCCTGCTCGGCCCAAGGCTAGGACGCAGCCAGGGCTGGCAAGATGTCATGTGCACTTGTGGCTTGTGTGTTCACATGGGGGTCTACCCATGTCTACCTCTCTTTCTCCCGAGCCCCTGCTGTCTCCCTTGGACCCCCCTCAGGTCCAGCCCTGGGTTCTACTCGGGAGTGCAGTGGGGTAGGGGGCCGTGCAGGGAAGTGGGCTGCACAGGGTATGTTGAGGACCTGGGTGAAGCGGCATGGGGGAGAGAAAAGTCTGATGGAGGAGGGATTGGGGGCCAGGGTTGGTCCCCAAGCAAATGGGCAGGGCAGGGAGCATGAGCGGTGGCTGTGGGTCTGGGATGGAGAGATGAGGTTGGAGGGAGAGGTCACCAAGGATCCTAGAGGCAGAGGGAGCCAAGAGTGGGGTGGGGGAGGCCGTGAATACTATTATGTACACCTCTGTTTATTTTTATTAGACAAGTAATATGTGAATATATTCTTTTCAATTTCTTAAAAGCAAAATAAAATCATTTTGCTGCCCCACCACTATTTTCAATTTGGACGCAAAGCTTCTATAGGGCTTCCTAGGCTATAATCTTTATGGGAGCACATCGCCAGGTCTTTTCTCCCTTGAAGCCGTTGGTGGGTTCCAACCACCTGCCTTTCATTTAGCAGCTGAGCACTTAACCACCGTGCCACCAGGGCTCCTTCGTAGATATTTACACCTGTGGAAATAGATGGAGGGGGTTGAGATACCTGGACTCTTGCCCTAGCCTTTCCTGGGGGCAGCATGCACCACCTGCCTTTTATCTGCCACTCTGTTTTTCACATTTCCTCTTGATGGGCACACGTGGGTCCCAGTTTTTTACTGTAACAAACCATGCCGTGACAAGGGTCCTGGAGCTGGGCCTCCCCTCTGCACATACATCAGTGTTTATCTGAGGCGGAGAGGATACAATAGCAAGCATGAACCCAGAGCTACAGTGTTACGGTCACTTTTAAGGCTTTTCATGAATGCATTCATTTAGTCCTCACAGAAACCCCAGGGGATAGCTCACAATTATTGTCTCCATTTCACAGATGAGGAAGGGAGGAGGCACAGAAGAGTTAAGTAACTTGCCCAAGGTCACACAGCTAGTAAGTAGATATGCTGGGGTCCTGGGGCATGCACATTTTTCAGGAAGAATTTTTTACTTTAATGAAAGTAATACATGTCCTTGGTTTTAAAAAAGGCAGACAGTACCAAAAGACACAATGAACAAAGGCTGTCTTCTGCTCCACACACCCCCCACCCCCACACCCCCCACCCAGGAGGAGTTTGAACAGAGGAGACAGGGGCTTTTCCCACTATGTTGTAGAAAGACGCTGTGGGTGGGGATGCATGGTGTTGCTGAGCTCCGGGGAATGAGGGGACAGAGGAGGCTGGGGCCCCCCGCTCCAGGATAGGAGAGGCCAGGTGGGGTTCCAAGGGCTGTGGGCTGTCCTCCATCCCCAGAAGTAGGAGGGCGAGGCAGGCCAGGCTCGTGGTGTGACCCGTCTTTCCTTTGCCTCCTAGAAAACCTTGATGCCAGCTTGCAGCTGAGATTGAACTGGATATGGAAGCCTCGGTGAGTGGGGGCTGCAGTCTTGGGGGCAGTGGGGCTGGAGGTATTTTCAGCGTCCTTGTGGTGGCCTTGAGGCTCCGGCCTGGCCAGGTCCTGATCACATACCTCCCTGTCAGCCCCTTCCGGAGGGCTATGGGGCTCCAGAGGGTAGGGGCCCAGCCCCCTGCCCACGGGAGGAGAGGGGCACTGTGAGGCAGTTTGGCTCTGCAGGCCCAGCTGCTTTAAGAGGTCCAGCCATGCTGGGATGGGGTGGTCTCCATAGTGAGGCTGGGGCAGCGTCTGGGCACTGGAGCACTGGTTTCTGAAACGTTGTTGCTAGGTACTGTCAAGTCGATTCCTACTCATAGGGACCCCACCTGACACAGAAGAATTGCCCCATAGGGTTTCCTAGTTGATAAACAGGTCTTTTCTCCCATGGAGCCACTGGTGGGTTCGAACTGCCAACCTTCCTGTTAGCTGCTGAACACTTAACCATTGGGCCACCAAGGCTCATTTTTCTCCAAAGGGAAGGTTGAGGATTTGGGCTGGGGGAACAGGCCTCCCACGCTATTCCCTCAGCCACCCTCTGCTGGAGTCCGGGGGGGCCCTGGGGGAGAGAGGCACCCATCCAGATGCTTTTCCGGGCCAGCAGCAGCCAGAGTCCGTGCAGCTTCTTGGAAGTGACCTTCAGCCTTTGGCCAGGAAGGCGGCTGTCTGATGCCCATGAGGAAATCCCCACAGCCTGGTGAGCAGGGGTCCTGGGCCGCCTTCAAAACAGGAAGTGCCCGCTGCCTGCCTGTTCCAGGAATGCTGGTGGCAGGAAGCCCCCCTGGCTGTTCCTGGTGCCTCCCACATGGCTCTGTCTGTCACTGGGTCAGATGGGTCACCCTTTGCTCCTGAGCTCCCTGGCTGGCCTGCCACGTCATCTGTGGTTTCTTTGTCCAGGAAGTCACCTGAGGTTTCTTTGTCCAGGAAGTGACCCCAGTCCCTCCAGGTCTCTGGACCACAGTTTGCTTAGCAGCAGCAAGCGTTCATTCCCCAGGACAAACACAGACAGACAGACGGACACACACACACACAGACACACACACAGACACACACACACAGACACACAGACACACACACACA
>NW_004444005.1:13654729-13662122 GCF_000243295.1 Trichechus manatus latirostris | reverse complement strand
GGCCCCGGGAACATTCCATTCATTTTCCGCTCACCGCGGCCGGCCGGAGCGGGAGCCTAGCGAGTGGAGCCTGGGCCTGGGCCGCAGCCGCAACGGAGCGAGCGGAGCCTGGGCTGGGTGCCCAGGGAGCAGGCTCCGCGGGCTCCGCGGGCAGCAACGCAGGGACTCTGGTGAGCCAGGGGTCGGCTGGGCTTGGGGCCAGGGGCCCGGAGGTGTAGGAGGCCCGGGACGCCGCCCCGTCCCCCGCCACCCGCGGCTGGGTGGACTTTGGCCTCTATGGGCCAGTGCCTAGGGGAAGGCGGGGCGGCCGGGCAGCGGGACCCGCCCCCAGGACAGACTTGAGGGACAGGCAACAGGTCGGAGGGAGGGGCCCGCAGGAGGCCCGGGGGACTGGGGCCAAGGCTCCCATGCCCCCAGGCCTTGCTTGTCCAGGGGAGGCCCCATCCTGTTTTGTGGAGCCTAGGGTGACTGGCAGCGCATTCTGGGGCACCACATGGGGTGCCCCAGTCCTGACGGCTTGTTCTGCCTTCCCTGGTTCTGACAAAAGCTGCCATCTTCTCGACCTGACACCCTCATCTTGGTGTAGTTGGGTCACCCTGGCTCCTCGCACCCACCCCCCGGCACCTCCCCCGCACTGCCCAGCCCAGGCAGACACGCACACGCACTCCTGCTGCGCACTGCTCTCCCTCCAGGCTGGACCGTCCAGCTTCCAGGGTCCCCAGCAGCTGAGTAAGAGCTGAGCACTCTCCCTCCCAGGTCAGGAGGGTGGGTGTGTGCAGAAGCGGCTGGAACCCCCCTTCACTGAGCTGTGGGGATTTCCTCAGGGGCATCAGACAGTGCCTTCCTGGCTAGAGGCCATAGGTCACTTCCAAAAAGATGCACAGACTCTGGCTGCTGCTGGCCTGGAAAGCATCTGGATAGGTGCCCCCTCTTCCCCAGAGCCATTCATCTGGTCCCTGCCAGGCCCTGCAAAGCCGAGGGCTTACTACTTTCTCGGGCTTTGCTTCTTTCTGTGGTTGCACATCCTCAGATGGTTTGAGGAAGCTCTGAGAGTCAGAATAGGGATGCAGGAGGGGGATGGAGAACAGCCAGGAGGTTCCTGGTAGCCCAGGCAAAGAAAGGAGCAGGCTTGGAAACGCCAGCCAGTCCCAGAAAAGCCGCTTGCCCCCATGGAGCTGAGCAAACCCCTCCGCCTTCCGGAGGAGACAGAAAATAGGTGGGGTTGGAGGGGTGCGGGCAGGCAAAGGGGTGAAGAGATGCAGTGCCCAGCGAGAGCCGTGCGGGGTGATGGGTGGTCAGGGTCACCACCTGCACTAGCCACGTGCCTCACTTTCTTCCCCTGAAAAGTGGGATAATAACAGTGGGAGAATAGAAGCAGACCCTCAATGGGATGGACTGACACAGTGGCTACAACAGTGGGCCGTGTTTCATTCTGGGGACACAGGATCTGTACGAGTCGGAGCAGACTCAACGGCGCCTGATAACAGTAGCAACTCCTGAGGACTGTCGTGGGCTTGGGGGAGAAAGTCCACGGGAAGTGACCAGGTCAGGCTTGGCCCGGGCAAGTCCCTGTAGATGTGGGCCACTGCCAGGTGCACCCAGGCGTGACCATCACAGGGCGATGTGACTTGTTTCCTTGTGTTTGCGTTTGGTAGCTTGCTGCCACATTTATGCTAAAAACGTGGTCAGAGTGTTCTGGGAGGCGATGTTTAAGGGGCCTCGAAGGGTGCAGGGTTGGGGCCGTGCACATGGAGTTTGGGAGGCCAGGGCCGAGTCCAGAGTGGGGTTCCACACATGCATCGGGAGATGGCCATAGGAGGGTGTGGCGGAGAGGCTGCAGCTGGGACTCTGACAGGGATAGAGCAGGGTCTGGAGGGTCAGGGTTGGGGTGCAGGGGTGTCTGGTCAAGGCAGGATGAGAACTTGAGGCAGAATGGCCCTGCCCGCCACTCATTCCTGGCTGTCCCTAAAATCCTGGTGCCCCTAGATTAGGGAGGAGGGAGGAGGGCCCACATGTGTTTGGGTCCCCATACGGGACTTTGAAACATTTCCAACTGGGGGACCCTTGGCCCAGCCTCAGCCTTAGCAGCTCACCCCACTCACACGTCTGCCCTTGTCCACACGGCGCCCACAGACACATGCTCACAGACAGGGCTGAGGTCCAGTGACCCCATGGCACAGACACAGGTCTCCCCCAGACCTCCTGTGTCCTGTGTGCCCCCAGTCGGGTGAGGAAAGGGCCAGGGGAAAAAAAGAGAAGTGGGCCGGGTGGCGGCTGTGGTGGGAGTGGTCTGGTGGGCAGCTATAAACAGCATGTTTGCCGAGCCCGGCTAGCTCTGTCCCCAGCTCCCTCTGAGCTGCAGCTTTGGTTTTCTCTGTCGCCTGCAGCTGCCCTGTGTGTGGACAGTCAGGTGTAGCATAGATGTGTGGTCTACCTGTACGTACCTGCACAGCCTACTGATTAGGCCAGGCCTGTGCTCTGGGGGTGTGATCTGGGGGTGGGGAGGGGGCATGGGTGAGTGCCTGGGACCCTTCCTGGAGGCCGCACTCAGGTGCCTGGGGATGGACTTCCAGGAGGTGGAGACCAGGGTGTGGTCCTCCCCAGGGTGACTGAGCCTATAGTGTGGGCAGCCGTGATCCTTTGGTCCCTGGTCGTAGGTTAGACTACAGGTTGAACTTTTCCTTGGAGCTCTCTAGAGGGGAGTGGGTGTGTCTGGCTAGATGTACAGGCCATGTCAGGCAACCCCGGCCGTCCCCAGCCTGTGTCTGGAGAGGCTCTCAATGGGCCTGCTCTCCCCTGACCCTCTCTCTCCCGCAGGGTGCCAGGGTGATGGCGCTGTGGCTCTGGGCCCTGACCTTCCTGGGCCTGGTGGGCTCCAGTGTGGGCCTGCGGTCCCGCAAGCTTGACTTCTTCCGTAGCGAGACAGAGCTGAACCACTTGGTTGTGGACAACGTGACAGGCGGGGTGTACCTGGGGGCGGTGAACATGCTCTACCAGCTGACCGCCGACCTGCAGCTGCTGCAGCAGGTGGCCACGGGCCCGGCCCTGGACAATAAGAAGTGCACGCCACCCATCGAGAAGAGCCAGTGCCACGAGGCTGTGCTCACAGACAATGTGAACCAGCTGTTGCTTCTGGACCCCCTCGAAGGCCGCGTGGTCGAGTGTGGCAGCCTCTTCAAGGGCATCTGCGCCCTGCGGTCGCTCGGCAACATCTCCACGTGCCTCTTCTACGAGGACAGCAGCGGCGAGAAGTCCTTTGTGGCTAGCAACGACGAGTCTGTGGCCACAGTGGGGCTAGTGAGCTCCACAGGCCCTGGCGGTGAGCGCGTACTCTTCGTGGGCAAAGGCAACGGGCTGCACGACAACGGCATCATCGTCAGCACCCGCCTGCTGGACCGCACCGAGAGCAGGGAGGCCTTCGAGGCTTACACAGACCACGCCACCTACAAGGTCGGCTACCTGTCCGCCAACACACAGCAGTTCGTGGCCGCCTTTGAGGACGGCCGATACGTCTTCTTTGTCTTCAACCAGCAGGACAAGCACCCGGCCCGGAACCGCACGCTGCTGGCACGCATGTGCAAGCAGGACCCTTACTACTACTCCTACGTGGAGATGGACCTCGAGTGTCAGGACCCCGGCGACCCTCAGGCCCCCACCTCTGGGACCTGCCTGGCGGCCTCTGTGGACCCGGGCAGGACACTCTACGCTGTCTTCAGCAGGGACGGCAGGAGCGGAGGCGGTGGGGGGCTCCATGCTGGCTTCTGCCTGTTTCCGCTGGACGAGATCCACACCAAGATGGAGGCCAACCGCAACGCCTGCTACACGGCCACCCGGGAGGCGGGCCACAACCCCTTCTACAAGCCCTTCCACGGCGATATCCAGTGTGGCGGCCACGCGCTGGTACGTGGCCCCGATGCCAAGCCTGGGGAGCGCACATCTGTGTGTGGGTCTGCGTGTCAGCAAGTGTGAGCGTGTGCTGGTGTGTCTGTGCCCCCGTGGGGGGGGCGTGCCGTGCATGCCCACCTCCAGCTGGGGACCGGTGTGAGCACGTGTGTGGGCCACTGTGCCTTGACTGGCACGAGCTTGCACACGTGAAAATGCCCACTTCTCTGTGGGTCTTCCAGTCATATGTCCAGGGCCCCACTTGCTGGGCACTGGGCATGCAGCCTTGAGCAGTTAGGGAGGATCCTGGCCCATGTGGGCTCTTGATCCCGGTGGCATGGGAGGGGCCCCCCGCGGCATGGAGTTCTGTACCTGCCACTGATGCCAGGGTCTGCAGGGTGCCAGCGAGAACTTCCCCTGT
This sequence comes from Trichechus manatus latirostris, assembly GCF_000243295.1. Lineage (NCBI taxonomy): Eukaryota > Metazoa > Chordata > Mammalia > Sirenia > Trichechidae > Trichechus > Trichechus manatus. The sequence goes on along the minus strand of NW_004444005.1, from coordinate 13,657,819 downwards.
GGCTCGGAGCACCTGCCCTACCCACTGGGCAGCCGTGACGGACTCATAGCCACAGCCGTGCTGCAGCGAGGTGGCTTGAACCTGACAGCTGTGACGGTGACTGCCGAAGACAGCCACACCATCGCCTTCCTGGGCACTTCCGACGGCAGAATCCTCAAGGTGAGGCCGGGGCCAGGGGGGTGCCAGGGGAATGCTCCGGAAGGCAGCACATCGAAGCCACCAGACCCTCACACCCGCCTCGCACCAGGTGTACCTTGCTCCAGACCACACCTCCGCAGAGTACGGCTCTGTCCTTGTGGAGATCAACAAGGGGATCAAGCAAGACCTGGTGCTGTCTGCAGACCTGACCCAGCTGTACGCCATGACCCAGGACAAGGTATGGAGGCAGCCCTGAAGGGAAAGGAGGATGCGATGGGGGCAGGTGCCTGGGTGGTGTCTCCATCCTGTCTCCATAGCACCCCCGTCTGTGCGACTTTGTCTGTCTATCCTATGTCTTGACTGCATCTCTCTTTCTGGCCCTGCCTCCACCTTGTTCTGAGGAAGGGATCTGGGTCAGTGCTGTGCGTGGGCGTACCCTGGGGGTAGATGGGCATGGGGAGGGACCCTGTGCAGCCTCAGGGAGCTGGGCACTTCCTCAGTGGCTTCTAAGGGGGTAGAGGTGGGCCAGGTGCCCGAGCTTCATGGGGAGCGTGTTGGGTGGGTACAGGAGCCCCTTAAGCTTTGGGGGCACCTAGAACGTCCAAGAGCCTCTTGCATGGAGGGTCAGAGGGCCTGGGGAGGACATGGGAGAGGGTCCATGGCCAGCACCCCCAGGTTCCCTGGGGCCCAGACCCATCTTAAGTCCTGTCCCAGGAGCCGAGGCCTGTCACCTCCAGTCACTGCTGTCCTCCTCTCGGTCCCTGCCCCCCAGGTGTTCCGGCTCCCTGTGCAGGAATGTCTAAACTACGTAACCTGTGCGCAGTGCCGCGACTCGCAGGACCCCTACTGCGGCTGGTGTGTCGTCGAGGGACGGTGAGCGCCTGGTCGCAGCCTGGGGTGGGTGGGCGCTGTACACGGGGCGGCATCTGATAGCACAGCCCTGCCCTGGGGTCCTGGGGAACATGCCCCACACTCTGGGAGATCTGGGGGGGACACAGCCCTGCCTTGGGGTACGGGGGGATATGGCCCCACACTCTGGGAGATCTGGGGGGGACACAGCCCTGTCTGGGGTCCTGGGGGGATATGGCCCCACACTGGGAGATCTGGTGGGGGACAGCCCTGCCTTGGGGTCCAAGGGGGATATGGCCCCACACTCTGGGAGATCTGGGGGGGACACAGCCCTGCCTTGGGGTACAGGGGGGATATGGCCTCATACTCTAGGAGATCTGGGGGGATGTAGCCCTATGCTGGGGTCCAGGGGGATATGGCCCCACACTCTGGGAGATCTGGGGAGACACAGCCCTGTCTGGGGAGACACAGCCCTGTCTGGGGTCCTGGGGGGATACGGCCCCACACTGGGAGATCTGGGGGTATGTAGCCCTGCCCTGGGGTCCAGGGGGGACATACCCCACACTCTGGGATCTAAGGAGGGAACACGACCCCACCCTCAGGGTATGGGGAGAACAAGACCCCACCTAGGGGCTGAGGGATGCCAAGGCTGAGGCTGCTGTCCCCTACGCCACAGATGCACCAGGAAAGCCAAGTGCCCGCGGGCCAAGGAGACTGGCCACTGGCTGTGGAGCCGGGACAACTCCTGCGTGACCATCACCAGTGCCCAGCCGCAGAACATGAGCCGGCGGGCCCAGGGGGAGGTGTGCTGTGGGCCAGGTGCTATCAGGGTGGGTGGGCCGTGATCATGCTATGTCCCTCCTATGACCCTGCTGGGCCCCTCTTGGCCTTGTGACCCTGGAATTGTAGGTGTGACAGAGGTACAGAAAGGCCTGTTTGGGATGAAGCAGTCAGGTTCCAGAGGCTCCTGGGTGGGGGTCAGGCTGTATACACGTGGGTGGGTCCCAGTGAGCTGCTCATCCCCCAGGTGCAGCTGACGGTCAGCCCTCTCCCCACCCTGAGAGAGGAGGATGAGCTGCTGTGCCTCTTCGGTGACTCGCCTCCACATCGCGCCCGTGTGGAGGGTGACACCGTCGTCTGCAACTCCCCGAATGTCATTCCCAGCACACCGCCTGGCCAGGGTAAGCCTCCACCACCCCACACCATGAGGGTCACAAACAGCCTCCCAGGCACAGGGCCACTGGGGGTCCACCAGGGCAGGTGCATATGGCGCCTCTTGAGCCGGCGAGCACAACACGTCCCTCCCCGTGTGGCTGCCTCTCACCCCCAGGCCGTGGGGCGGGGGCCCGCGGCTGAGCCCCTCGCCCCTTTGTTCCTCTGCGGTATTTGCGGCACACAGCTCTGTTTGTGGCACACAGCTTGGTGCCAGGCTCCAGGCACCGTCCTTGCAGCTCCCCTCCCCCACTGGCCTGAGACCGGCAGGGCTGTCCCGGGAGGGCCCGAATGTGGGCCAGGGAAGCAGGGGCAGGGTCTTACAGTGACGTGGGCAGGGGCCTGGCAGTCCCTGTGCCTCAGACACATAAAAGCCACTGCCCTCAGCGCCGACGGGGACAGAGACAGGCTGCTACAGCACAGAGCTCTAGGGAGAAACAGGAGCCTCGTCCTGGGGCCCCCTAGATCTGATAGTGGGGGAGTGCAGGCAGGGGGCCCAGATCTGATAGTCGGGCGGGTGCCAGAGCTGATAGTAGAGGGACCCAGCTGGGCCAGAGTGAGAGTAGGGGTGGGGGGCACCAGTGTTAGGCCTCGACCTCTGGTCCCTGCACCTGCAGCCCATCAGGAGCTGGGATGGGAGAGGGTCTGGGGGGGGTCCCCCTCTCTGGGTGCTTTCTGCCTGCAGCCACAGTCTTACATGGTCCCTCTGCCATTTGTCTGCAGACCACGTGACTGTGAGCATCCAGCTCCTTCTCCACCAGGGCGACATCTTCCTCACCTCCCACCTGTACCCCTTTTACGACTGCCGTTCGGCCATGCATCTGGTGGAGAACCTCCCGTGAGTGCCACCCACCCTCCACTATCCACCCTCCACCTAGCCCCTGGCGCCAC
>NW_004444005.1:13649335-13654629 GCF_000243295.1 Trichechus manatus latirostris | reverse complement strand
CAGGTGCATCTCCTGCGCCAGCAACCACTGGACCTGCCAGTGGGACCTGCTCTACCACGAGTGCCGGGAGGCCTCGCCCAACCCCGAGGAGGGCATCGTCCGCGCCCACATGGTGAGGCCGCGGGGCCACATTGTGGCTGGGCTGCTCAACTGCCACCTGGCTGCAGCTGACCAGCCTCCCTGTCCCCCAGGAGGAGAACTGCCCTCAGTTCCTGAACCCCAGCCCCCTGGTCATCCCCATGAACCATGAGACAGATGTGACCTTTCAGGGCAAGAACGTGGACACGGTGAAGGTGGGTAGAGAGCAAGCTCCCCGGGACCCAGCAGGGTGCCAGTTGGGGTCATCCTTCCTCGAGACTGAAGTCAGGGTGCCTGGGCCTGGCACCGAGGGGGTGCTCAGGTGATTGTGGACAGAGGGGAGCTGGAGGATGAGGGCATGTACGTGGGGACAGGGTATGAAGAGACCAAGAAGGGGGCTGGCGAGCACTGGGACTGGGAGCCAGACTGGGGCTGAGACAGGAAGGGGTTTGGGAAGAGCCAAAGCCAAGGGGTGGGGCACGGGGCATGGGGTGGGCCGGGTGATGGTCTCAGATGTGGGCCATGTTCCAAGGGTTCCTTAGGGTGCCACGTGGGGCCATCTGGAGGCAGCAGGAGACACAGGCTGGGGCTCAGAGTTGGGAAGTGTCTGTCCCAGGAGGGGTACAGGGCAAGGCAGAGAGGTGGGCAGACCGGGCAGGGTTCCTGAGCCACTGTCCCCACAGAGCACCTCCCTGGACGTGGGGAGTGACCTACTCAAGTTCAGGAAGCCGGTGATCATGCAGGAGACAGGGACCTTCTTCTTCCAGACCCCAAAGGTACACCTCCCAGGACTCCTCACTGCTCTTAGAGGGTCGGGCTGGAAAGGGAGGGCCCCCCCGGCCCCTGCCCAGGGAGCCCTGAGCACCCCCTGTGCACAGCAACGTGGTCTCCACCTCTTCGGTCCTCTCCCCGATCAGTCCCTCTGCTGTCTCCATCCCGCTTCACCTTCTGGTCCGTCACACAGCACCGTTTGTGTGTCTGGGTGATACAATGTATCCAGCCACCTGGAGGCCTGTTGCCTGGGTCTGCTTCCCGAGGTGGGGGTCATGTGGGCCCTGATGGATGGGGCTGTGAGTGCAGCGTGTCTCTACCTGTCCGCCTCCTCCCAGCTGTCCTATGACGCCAATGAGACACTGCCCCTGCATCTGTATGTCAAGTCCTACAACAAGAATATTGACAGCAAGCTCCAAGGTGTGGGTGCAGTGGGGCGTGGCATGGCGGGGCGCGGCTTGTGGGCAGGGCCTGGGCAGGCTAGGGGGGCGCGCTGCTGACCCTTGCGCTCTCTCCACCCCTCCCCAGTGACCCTGTACAACTGCTCCTTCGGCCGCAGTGACTGCAGCCTGTGCCTGGCCGCTGACCCCACCTATAGGTGTGTGTGGTGTGGTGGGCAGAGTAAGTGCGTGTACGAGGCTCTGTGCAGCAACGCCACCTCCGAGTGCCCGCCGCCCGTCATCAGCAGGGTGAGCCTGCCGGCGCATGTCCCGGCCTGGGGTCCCCCACCCAGCCCCCCGCCCTGCCCCACACGCCCCCAGCCTGCCCAGGCCACAGTCAGCCAGGCTCTGCTGATTGCAGATCCGGCCCGAGACGGGCCCGCTGGGAGGGGGCATTCGCATCACCATCCTCGGGTCAAACTTGGGCATCAAGGCGGACGACGTTAGGAGAGTGACCGTGGCTGGCCGGAACTGCACCTTCGAGCCGGAACGGTACTCCGTGTCCACCCGGTGAGCCGCTGGGGTTCGTGCGGCCGACGGGATCATGTGGGCCTCCTGGGCACCTCCTCCACCCTGGGTTGCTGGAGGCTGGGTGATGGGACAGATGGCGAGGCCGTGGCCTCGGCCTGCACGTATTCCACCATACCCACAGCACCAGCATGGACGGGCCAAGCGTGGTGGGGAGCTGGGGGGCTGTGCACCCATCTGCACCGGCCAGGCACGGTGGGGGCCTCGGGGGGCTGTGGTCTTGAGTGTGTCCCTGCCCTGCCTGTCGCTTCCCAGGATCGTATGTGTGATTGAAGCCTCAGAGGAGCCCTTCACGGGGGGCGTCGAGGTGGATGTCAGCGGGAAGCTGGGTTACTCGCCGCCCCACGTCCAGTTCACCTACCAAGTACGTGCTCAGCCCCTGGGTTCTGCCAGCCTGAGGAGGGGAGCAGCCGTGTATCAGCATGTCGGGGGGTTCTGCCGGCCTGAGGAGGGGAGCAGCCGTGTGTCAGTGTGTCAGGGGGTTCTGTTGGCCTGGTGAGGGGAGCAGCTGTGTGTCGGGGGGTTCTGCCAGCCTGGGCGGGGGGAGCAGCCATGTGTCAGCATGTCAGGGGGTTCTGCCAGCCTGAGGAGGGGAGCAGCCGTGTGTGGTGTGTGTGTGTGTGTGTGTGTGTGTGTGTGTGTGTACACGCGTGTCGGGGTTGGTCTGTGTTCTGACTTCAGGGTGCTGTGGGGGGGTGAAGCACCACCCTGAGGCCCTACATCCCTGACCCAAACATGCCTGCTGCTCTCTCAGCAGCCGAAGCCTGTCCAAGTGGACCCGAAGCAGGGGCCACAGGCGGGCGGCACCTTGCTGACCATCACTGGTACCAACCTGGACACAGGCTCCGAGGAGGACGTGCGGGTGACCCTCAACAACGTCCCCTGTGAAGTGTGGGTGTTGCCCATGGGCCGGCCGAGGCCCCAGTCTGCCCTGGCCCTGGGGGACCACTGGTCTGCCCTGGAGGGGGCAGGGGAGCTGATCTGCTGATGTGGGGCGGGGTTGGGCCCAGGGTGATGGAACACTGATGCACTCCCACCCCCACCCCAGGAAGGAGTTTGGGGCAGAACTCAAGTGCGTGACTGGCCCCCAGCGGAAGGTGGGCGAGGTGCCCCTGGTGGTGCACTACGGGGGCTCACCCGTGCCCAGCCCCGACATCATGTTCACCTACCGTGACAACCCGGTGCTGCGGGCCTTTGAGCCGATGCGAAGCTTTGTCAGGTGCGTGCCCCCAAGCCACACCTACCGTCCTTCTCCCCTTCTCCCCGGGCTGAGCCTGCCAGGAATGTGGTGCTGCAGGTTGGGGTGGCAGGAGGCGGCCCTGGAAATCCCTACTGCACCCCGGGTCAGTTCCTCCTGAAACCCTGCCGGGCAGGGGCAGGCGGACGCATCCGTCGGGCCCCGCATCCCCTGCTCGCCTGTGGCGAGGACGAGGATGGCAGCGCCTCTGTCACTAGCTCCCGGCACACCCCCACGAGAGGCGCGTGCTCACACAGACCACCCGGGACTCCAGCCCCTGCCCTCCCCCCGCAGTGGCGGTAGGAGCATCAGTGTCACCGGGCAGGGCTTCAGCCTGGTCCAGAGTTTCACCATGGTGGTCATTGCTGAGCCACTGCAGTCCTGGCGGCGGCGGCGAGAGGCTGGACCCCTGCAGTCCGTGAAGGTCCGTGCATCGGCCTTGGTGCCGGCACTGGGGGGCCGGGGCTGCTATCAGCTACGTGCGGGGCAGCCTGACGGCCCGGCCTCCCTACAGGTCGTGGGCACCGACTACGTGTACCACAGCGACAGCAGGGTGGTCTTCTCGTCACCGGCCTTCCCTGAGGAGCCTGAGGCCTATAACCTCACGGTGCTGGTCGAGATGGACAGGCACCGCGTGCTGCTCCGGACTGAGGCCGGCGCCTTCGAGTACGTGGCTGACCCCACCTTCGAGAACTTCACAGGTGGTGTCAAGAAGCAGGTCAACAAGCTCATCCATGCCCAGGTGAGGCTGGTGGCTCCAGACAACACTACGGAAAGGGGCCCGTGGGGACCCACCTGGGTGGGGTCAGGGTCTCACCTGCATCGGGGGATCAAGGTCTTGCCTGGGGGGGAGGTCAGGGCCCTGCCTGGGGGGGGTCAGGATCTTGCCTGGGCGGGGGTCTCAGGGTCCCACCTGGGTGAGGACTGTGGTGGCGGTCAGGGTCCCACCTGGATGAGGACCGTAGGGGGAAGGGTCAGGGCCCTGCCTGGGGGGGGGGTCAGGATCTTGCCTGGGTGGGGGCCTCAGGGTCCCACCTGGGTGAGGATCGTGGGGGGGGTCAGGGTCCCGCCTGGATGAGGACCGTAGGGGGAAGGGTCAGGGTCCTGCCTGGGTGGGGGGGTCAGGGTCCTGCCCTGGGGAGGACTGGTGGGGGCTCTGGTCTTGGAGTACGAGGTCCAGGCTGAGCTGGTCCCCCTGACCTCCCCCCTCCCCCCAGGGCACCAACCTGAACAAGGCGATGACACTGCAGGAGGCCGAAGCCTTCGTGGGCGCCGAGCGCTGCATCATGAAGACGCTGACCGAGACCGACCTGTACTGCGAGCCCCCTGAGGTGCAGCCCCCGCCCAAGCGGCGGCAGAAGCGGGACACCACCCACAACTTGCCCGAGTTCATTGTACGTGCCGGTGGCTGGGGGAGGGGGCTGCGGGTGGGGGCGCATGTGGGGGAGGGGAGCGCCTGTCAAAGCTGCACCTGCCCTCACCGACGGGCCCCTCCGCGCAGGTCAAGTTCGGCTCACGTGAGTGGGTGCTGGGCCGCGTGGAGTACGACACCCGTGTCAGCGATGTGGCGCTCAGGCTCGGCGTCATCCTGCCTCTGGTCATCGTGCCCATGGTGGCTATCATTGCCGTGTCGGTCTACTGCTACTGGTCAGCCCCGCCCCGCCCCGCCCCGCCCCGCACAGTAGCGCAGCCCCGTCCCCGCGCTGCCCCCTCCGCGAGAGCCCGCCCCCTCCACAAGAGCCTGCCCCCAGCCGGGACCCTGGCCCTCCCTGTGCCCCCAGGAGGAAGAGCCAGCAGGCTGAGCGTGAGTATGAGAAGATCAAGTCCCAGTTGGAGGGCCTGGAGGAGAGCGTGCGCGACCGCTGCAAGAAGGAGTTCACGGGTAGGAGGACGTCCGGGCCGGGAGGGGGCGGCGGGCGGGGCGGTGCCCTCACCAGCCCCATCCGCAGACCTGATGATCGAGATGGAGGACCAGACCAACGACGTGCATGAGGCCGGCATTCCAGTGCTGGACTACAAGACCTACACGGACCGCGTCTTCTTCCTGCCTTCCAAGGACGGTGACAAGGACGTGATGATCACAGGCAAGCTGGACATTCCTGAGTCGCGGCGGCCCACCGTGGAGCAGGCCCTCTACCAGTTCTCCAACCTTCTCAACAGCAAGTCCTTTCTTATCAACGTGAGCTGCTGCCGAGCTGCGGGGCCGGGGGCTGGGCAGGGGAGGGAGGGGCCGCGGGGGG
>NW_004444005.1:13648065-13649153 GCF_000243295.1 Trichechus manatus latirostris | reverse complement strand
GTAGGCAGGAGGCCAGTTGGGGGCGGGGGGCGGCGGCCAGAGGGTTGGCTGGTCGGAGGGTCCTGACTGCCCTGCACCCACAGTTCATCCACACGCTGGAGAGCCAGCGGGAGTTCTCTGCACGCGCCAAGGTCTACTTTGCGTCCCTGCTGACGGTGGCGCTGCATGGAAAGCTTGAGTACTACACAGACATCATGCGCACGCTCTTCTTGGAGCTCATGGAGCAGTATGTGGTGGCCAAGAACCCCAAACTTATGCTACGCAGGTGCGTGGGGGCGGGGGCGGGGTGGGGGGCGAGGAGGGTAGTCAGGGCCCTGGTGCCAGGTGGGACCCCAACTCCCCTCACTGCCCTGACCTTGGCCAGTAGAAGGGGGAGGAAGAGGACATTCAGGGCTTCCTGCGTTCACATGTGGATATATGTGTGCAGATGTGTGCAATGTCTGCATACCAGGTGCTCAGTCGCTGCAGGCTGCACCTGCGTGTCCTGGTGGAGGACCAAGGCCTGGTTGGGGAGGCGTGGAGGGTGGGGGTCTGGGCCTTAGGGTATTAAGGGCCCCTTGGTGCGAGGCCTCTGCAACCTCAGGTCGGAGACAGTGGTGGAGAGGATGCTGTCCAACTGGATGTCCATCTGCTTGTACCAGTATCTCAAGGTGGGTCCCAGCCCCAGCAGACCTGCTCCTCTGCTTCCGTGCCCTCATGTGGTCAGACCCACAGACACCCTGGTCGGGCCTCCTGCTGGCCACACGTTCCCTGACCCTCCCAACCCAGGCCCCGCCCACACTGACCGCCCTGTGTCACCCCAGGACAGCGCTGGTGAGCCCCTGTACAAGCTCTTCAAGGCCATCAAGCATCAGGTGGAGAAGGGGCCAGTGGATGCTGTGCAGAAGAAGGCCAAGTACACCCTCAACGACACAGGGCTGCTGGGGGATGACGTGGAGTATGTGCCCCTGGTGAGTGTGTGCGGGCACAGTGGGGAGGGGGCCAGCAATGGTGAAGGTGGACAATGGCTGGGGGATGACGTGGAGTATGTGCCCCTGGTGAGCGTGGGGCGGGCACAGTGGGGAGGGGGCCAGCAACGGTGAAGGTGG
>NW_004444005.1:13636614-13646596 GCF_000243295.1 Trichechus manatus latirostris | reverse complement strand
GCGGGGGACGGTGGGCAGCATGGAGGGAACGTGGGGGCAGGAGGGACGTGAGGGGCGGTGAACAGCAGGGGCCAGGGCGGCCTGACCTAGCATGGTGAGCGCATCTACTTCATCTCCACGTCCTCAGGTCCGGGATGGAGCCACCCTTATCCTGTCCAAGGTGGGGGTCTCGCAGCAGCCCGAGGACAGCCAGCAGGACCTGCCGGGGGAGCGTGAGTCCCTCCCTCTCTCGCTTGGGACCGATGTCCATCTCAGGGCACCCTGTCCACCCCTGCTGCCCCACAGAGCCCAGCCCTCCTGGCATGCTCAGCACCGCCCCCCCCGCAGGCCACGCCCTCCTGGAGGAGGAGAACCGCGTGTGGCACCTGGTGCGTCCGGCCGACGAGGTGGACGAGGGCAAGCCCAAGCGTGGCAGCGTGAAGGAGAAGGAGCGCACCAAGGCCATCACCGAGATCTACCTGACACGGCTGCTCTCTGTCAAGGTGTGTGCCCGTGGGCCCGGCGCGCAGAGCCCTGGGGCGCCCGGCAGGCAGACGCTGACCACCGCCCACCCCGCCCGCAGGGCACGCTGCAGCAGTTCGTGGACAACTTCTTCCAGAGCGTGCTGGCGCCCGGCCATGCAGTGCCCCCTGCGGTCAAGTACTTCTTTGACTTCCTGGATGAGCAGGCGGAGAAGTACGACATCCGGGACGAGGACACCATCCACATCTGGAAGACCAACAGGTGGGATGCCCCCGTGCCAGCCCCGCATGGCCCCGCGCAGCCCCAGGCCTGACAGCCCCTGACCACCTGCTCTCTCGCCTCAGTCTGCCGCTCCGGTTCTGGGTGAACATCCTCAAGAACCCCCACTTCATCTTCGACGTGCACGTGCACGAGGTGGTGGACGCCTCGCTGTCGGTCATTGCCCAGACCTTCATGGACGCCTGCACGCGGACCGAGCACAAGCTGAGCCGTGTGCGTGGACCGGGCAGGCGGGGAACTGAGGCTGGGCGGTGTCAACCAGGCAGGGGGCTGAGGGTGGGGGACCGAGTCGGGGGAGGAGGTCGGTTTGGGACGAGTCAGGGCTCTTGGACATTTGGCGGGTGGAAGGTGACGTGGGCCACCTCGGGGCAGCCTGGGCTCCCCTGCCCCTCCCACGGGGCCTCCCCCAACAACCTTGCATAGGCGGAGATGCTGACGGAGTGCAGGCAGGTCTGTGGCTGGGTAGGGCAGGGTCCACAGCCTTCCTGATGAGGTGAACTCCCACCTGCACACACACATGGCCTCCGGCCTCTGTGCTCCTCTGCCCCGGCGTGTCAGAGCCTGGCCTCGCCCCGGGTCCCCGAGCATCCATGAGCCTGACCCCATCCCCGGCAGGGCCAGAGCCATCAGCCTAGGCGTGACTTGGCCTTGTCTCCCCAGGACTCTCCCAGCAACAAGCTCCTCTACGCCAAGGAGATCTCCACCTACAAGAAGATGGTGGAGGAGTGAGTGCCAGCAGCCTCCCTCCCCAGCCTCTGGTCCCCCGCCCTCCCCTTGGGGCAGCCCCTCTCCTCCATTCCTTCCCTCTCCCTCCCGCCCCTGTAACTTCCCATCCCCCCACAGTTACTACAAAGGGATCCGCCAGATGGTGCAAGTCAGCGACCAAGACATGAACACGCACTTGGCAGAAATTTCCCGGGTAAGGGGGTGGGGTGTGCGGGACACTCCTCCTGACCCCGCGCTCCAGGCTGAACTGAGGCTCGCACCCCGCCCCTGGGTGTGTGGTCCCCGGGACTGAACTGCAGGGTGGGGATGACACTGCCATCACCGATGAGGGCTGACGGTGGGGCCAAGGAGGGCACGGAGGGCACATGTGTCTGCCTGGCTGGCACCTCGTGTGCTCCGTGGGAGGGGTGTGAGCGTGGGGGTGCCAGTGTGTGTGTGACTGCGGCTGTGGGGTGCACTGTGGAGGTGTAGGGCAGGGTACGCAGCTCCAAGCTGCCCTGCGTGTCTGCTGCACCAGCATGTCCACCAGAGTGTCCCACTGGGACAGAAATGATCCCAGTGCATCTGCGTCTGAGTGTGTGGGGGTGACTGTGGGCCTTGGCCATTCGTCTGTGGCCGTCCTGTGTGAGTCTGGGGCTGTGCCTGTGGGAGGGTGCGACCTTTGTGTCTGCCTGTGCCCTCAGTGCCACACACAGCCACCATGTCACAGCCCACCCGCTCTCCTAAAGGACAGCTCCCCCAGGGCTGGATGTCTGCAGAGGCCGGGGTCACACTGTCCCTGCCCTGGGGTCATGCTGCCCCTACCTACCCAAGGGTCATACTGTCCCTGCCCTAGGTCACACCACCATTGCCTACCCCGGGTCACACTGTCCCTTCCTACCCTGGGTCACGCCATCCCCGCCTACCCTGGGGTCACACCGTCCCTGCCTACCCTGGGTCATGCTGTCCCCGCCTACCCCGGGGTTACACCATCCCCGCCTACCCCGGATCACGCCGTCCCTGCCTACCCTGGGTCACGCCATCCCCGCCTACCCCGGGTCACACCGTCCATGCCTACCCTGGGTCACACCGTCCCTGCCTACCCTGAGGTCACACCGTCCCTTCCTACCCCGGGTCACACCGTCCCTGCCTACCCCGGGTCACACCGTCCCTGCCTACCCTGGGTCACACCGTCCCTTCCTACCCCGGGTCACACCGTCCCTGCCTACCCCGGGTCACACCGTCCCTGCCTACCCTGGGTCACACCGTCCCTTCCTACCCCGGGTCACACCATCCCCACCTACCCCAGGTCACACCATCTCCACCTACCCCGGCCGGGTCACACCGTCCCCGCCTACCCCGGGTCACACCATCTCCACCTACCCCGGGTCACACCGTCCATGCCTACCCCGGGTCACACCATCCCCGCCTACCCCGAGGTCACACCGTCCCTGCCTATCCTGGGTCACACTGTCCCCCCCGACCAGGCACACACGGACTCCCTGAACACCCTTGTGGCCCTGCACCAGCTCTACCAGTACACACAGAAGTACTATGATGAGGTAGGCCGGTCACGTCCTCACGGGGGTTAGGAGGGCTCTGGGCAGCCCCTCGCTGCGAGCGCTCATGTGATGGTGACCCCTCTCAGATCATTAATGCCCTGGAGGAGGACCCCGCTGCCCAGAAGATGCAGCTGGCCTTCCGCCTGCAGCAGATTGCAGCCACGCTGGAGGATAAGGTCACGGACCTCTGACCCCCAACCTCAGCCCTGAGCTGCGGCACGGGGCTTCAGGTGCCTCGGGGGCTGGCCCTGTGGCCAGCGGCTTAGCCTCTCTCTCTGACCAGCAGAGGGCGAGCCCTCCGGGGCGCCCGGCCCTCAGCACGTGTGGGCTCTTGTAGCATCCTTCTCCTGAGCAATACTGCCCGAGGGGGGCCCCCGTGCTGCAGTGGCCCTGACAGCACCAGCTCTCTCTGGAACCAGCATCGGGTTCTGTCTTCGCGTCTAGTCCTCCTGAGTGATTCGCAAACGTGCCTTAGGCGCCTGCTGCCCGATGAGCCACGGTGAGCACTCAGACACCGGCCTCAGCTCCCGGCGCCACAGCCGCACCATCTCAAGCATGGGGGCCCTGGGCCCACCTCCCTGGGGCGTCTGCAGTGCCTGTGGCCCCAGACTGTGTCTTTGTCTGTCTGTTCCTGGGATGAGAAGAAGAGAACAAGCGGTACGATGCCTTCCTGACCTCACCTGCCTTCCCTGCGGGCACTGTCGATCTAAGTCAACTCAAGCGGGCCGCCCGGGCCCCACCTCAAAGGTCAAGCTGGACGTCAGACGTCGAGGCCCAGGCAGCCAGAGGGGGCCCCAGCAGATGGGTCCTGGTCTCCGGCCTGTCAGGCCATCCTCTCCAGGACCCCCGCCCCCTTTTGTAAATCTTGTTAATTGTAAATCAAATACACCAAGCTTTTTCAGTCTGTGGGTTGGCTGGATTCCTCCTGGGGCTGAAAGCCCCAATCCCGTCTCTGCCCCCTGCGTGGCTCCTCACGGCCTCTGTCCCCAACACAGTCTGGCCCTGGGGTCACACCCTCAGGTGGGCCCTGTGTGGCCTTACCCCACCCACAGTCCCTGGCTCAACTGCATCCCCATGCCGAGCCTCCTGCCTACAGCTGTTCTGGGGTGGAAGCTGCACCCCACCACCAGCCATCACCTCTGGGGAGTCCACACTGGACACTTCCCCTCTTTCAGACTCTGAGAGGTAGGAGGGTTGGTACCCTCTCATTAGCATGGAGAGGGCTGGGGGCAGCTCCGCCTGAGCTTGATCCTGGAAGAGAACAGCTCGTGGGGCAAGAGGGGGGCGAGGAGGCTGAGCACACTGGCGTGGGACTGAGGCCTCATGGCTGCGTCCTCCAAGGTGGGCGTGGGGATCCTGCCGGCCCGGGTGCCATCTGGTGGCTGGAATGTCCTCCTGCCTCCATCCAGCGGGAGCTGGGCTGCTGGGAGGGGGTGTGGCACCCAGCGGCTGTCCCAGCTCTGAACCATATCCTGTTTCTAAGGGGGTGGGAGGAGGCTCCTTGCAAGCGGGATTTGAGACACAGCAGACATTCCTGCCAGCCGTCAGTAAGCCCTACTGTGTGCAGACCCTGCTGGACGTGGGTGGCTGGGGACTCTCTGGCTGTCGAGGATGACTGAGTCCCAGGTAGCCCAATGACCAGGCAAAGTGTACAGTGATGGGGAAGGGGCCTCAGGGTGCAGGTGGCCATGCTGCCGCCAAGGTGGGGGCTCAGCCAGGGTCATTCAATCCCCAGGGGCCCATGGGAGGGGCGGATCAGGACAGAGGGCTGGGTGGAGATGACAGAAGTGGTGAAGGGTCGTCTGTGTTTACAAGACCGTGTCTGAAGCCCAGAGAACCGAGCCACATATGGGCCATGGTGACCAGCTCTCTAAACACCAGGGTCACCCCCGACCCGGCCTCCATCCTCTATCCTCCATCCCACCTGCTTTCTCCCCAGCACTTACCTGCACCCAACACAGCACAGGTAGTGTTTTTACTGAGGCTCCATCCAGGGGCTCTGGAGGCACGCTCAGCAGGTGTTCTGTGAGGACCTTGGCCGGCTGTGACAGGAGAGGAGGTTGCTGGGGGAGGGGGACACCGGGCACACCTGGACAATTGTAAGAAGGCCCTGGAGTGGGCTCAGCAGCCAAAGGGCCTCCCTGGAGGAGGAGGAGGAGCTGCTATCCTCTGGGGGGACGGCCTGGGGAGGAAGGGGAGGCCACCCCAGGGCCTCTCCCTCCTGAGTCCAGTGGGTTGGAGGGCTGGGCAAGGCAGGAGGGCTGGGGGGAGACGAGGGGGGCCACACAGGGCCAAGGAGTCGCAGGTCCTGGGGCTGATGGTCACTGTGCGGCTGTGCCCATCATGGTCCAGCTCCCAGGGGAAGCATCATAGAGACCGAGCCATGGTCTACCCAGGGGAGAGGCTGGCGAGGACATGGGGTAGAAGGACCAGGAGCACACTGGGTGAGAGAGACAGTGAGGACAGGAGGGGCAAGGGCAGGGCCAAAAGCCAAAAGCAGGTGTGGCCAGGGTGGCGGAGGGGTGGGTGGGCAGGAGGCGGATGGCCGTGGAGATAACAGCAGGTACTGACAGGAGTCCGCTGTGGCCAAAGCTAGGCCATTCCCAGGGAGCCCACCTGACACCTCCCCCGACCCTGCCCTGCCCACCCTTGCTGACGGATGCGGGCAGAACTTGCCCAAGCTTGGCCCATCCTGATGTCTCCTGAGAATGAGAGGTTCAGACCAGAAAGGCCAAGATACTGTCCCTGAAAGCTGAGCCCTGTGCTGCCCAAGGCCATGAGCCACCCAGGGTGACTCGGAACACAAGAGCGGCACCTCTGCGATGCCGGGGAGAGGTTGCCCGGGTGAGGTCACAGGGCTGGAGCCGTGAAACTGCCGAAACACAGGTGCAGTTCAGACGGGACACCCGCAGCTCAGGCTCATGGCTGAAACACCTCCCACAGACACGGAGCACACACATGCACACGTGCACACACACACACGATGCACACACACGGCACACATGCACTAACACACCACATGAACACACGTGGCAGCATCAGCTGCACAGGTGTCTGCCATTTGTTCAGCCAGTACATTCTTACTGAGCGCTGGTTCTGTGCCAGGCACTGTTCTGGGCGCTGGAGACACAGCAGTCAACAGGACAGATAGGGCACAGCCCTCAGGGAACTTCTACTGTGCTCAGAGCGTCCCGATCCAAGCAGAAAGGGGATCTGGTAGCTCCATAACAAGGAAATGGAAGCCTCACAGCTTCAGGTATGGCTGAAGCCAGACACTCACAAGGTGTCTTTGGTGTCAGCAGGGACACTGGCGGCGGGCAGTACAGGCCTGTGCCTCCCTCCCCCCACCCCCACCCCAGGGCATGTCACTGGCTGCAGGGGGGATCTCTTGAAGGGCTAGATCTTGGTTATGTGCCCCTCCTGAAGGGGGCAGCCCCATTCAAGCCACAGGGAACAAGGGTGGGCATCTTCCCCAAGGAAGGGGTACTAGACATACAATTGATGTCCCCCCTTCCCAAAGACCAGGCTGCTCAGGACATCCAAAAGAGGTGCCACTCATGTGCCTGGTGAATCCAGACCCAGACCATGGGGCAGCCAAGACGTGGACAAAGGCAGCAGGGACACACTCTGGGGGTGCTGAGCTGTGGATGTGGGGGAGAGGGCTGGGAACCAGGAGGTCTGGCTTCCAGAATGCACCCCTGCAACCACCTCCACCCGCTCCCTATTGGGCAGCCAGGCAAGAAGAGGAAAGGAGAGAAGGAAGGGGTTAGTGAGAAACTTCCTCATACTCCCTCCCCATGAAGCTTGGGGTAAGACCTGCAGGTCTAACAGTTCCACACTCAGGTGAGGTTTTCGCCCCTCACTTCCCCTTGCAGGACAGTCAGGAGTGTGAAGAGACCTGGGGGCTGTCCTTTCTCAGGGCGGACAGGGGCAGAAGTTGGTCGTGGGTGATGTGGTGCATAGGGGTGGGCAGGCCAGCATGGTCAGGATGCCAGCAGACGAGGCCTTTCCGTCCTTGCTGCTCTTCCTCCCAGTCGAGCTGGCAGAGGGAGAGGCCGGGAGGGGGTGTGGGTGGGCAAGCACTTCCAAGTCACGGTGAATCTTCCCCTAACGCGGCCCCTCCTCCTCGCTGAGTGGCAGTGACCTCCCGCCCCCCACCAGCATGGGTCCATGCTTGTGTAGGGAGTATGCTCTGAGCACGGTCTGTTCACAACAGAAGTGGTCGAAGAGACCAGTAGGGGCCTGGACCTGTCGGGGGGCCGTGGACATGGAGAGAAGAGTGGAGTTTTGATATTTAGGGGGGACACTGTAGGGGTGGAGGGACACAGGGGTGGCCTGGGAGGAGCAGGCCAGGGCTCCCGCCTGGGTGGGAGACTCTTGGGCAGAAGGCCCTCCTTGGAGGGGTCCATCCTCATGCCTTGTCTCACCTGCCCCACACCACGCCCTGTTCCATGCCCTGTCCTCCCCCACCTACAGCACTCCCGTGAGCCCTGTGCCCACCTACCCAGCCCCTGCCTCCTCGGGTTCCCTGTGTTGCCCCTCTGCCTTCATGGCTCCCTGGGGTTGTGGTGGCGGGGCTTCCCTGATTCCCCCAGGCCCTGACTGTCCCCACCTCCCAGTGTCTAA
Source organism: Trichechus manatus latirostris (assembly GCF_000243295.1). Lineage (NCBI taxonomy): Eukaryota > Metazoa > Chordata > Mammalia > Sirenia > Trichechidae > Trichechus > Trichechus manatus. The sequence continues at coordinate 13,638,962 of NW_004444005.1, read as the reverse complement.
GCACTCACCGTGGTCCCAAACCCGCCGGAAGTCACTCCAGTCCAGTGCTATGGACCCCCACCCCCTGCTGGCATCCTGGGGAGCCCAGTGTAAGTCTGCTGAGGGATAGGAGAGGGTCCCCATTCTGCCAGGCCGCTGAGTCCAGATCAGCCCGGACCTCTCACCGCCGGGATTCTGGGGGAGCCTTGGGGGGCGGGGCAGACAGGAAGCCTCTCGGGCAGAGGGAGGGAGAGGGAGAAAGGAGGCGCCCAGCCCCCACAAGGGGCGGAAGGCGGTGCGCAGCCACAATGTGGGGCGGGGGGGGGGGGCGGTCGCCACGGGAACGCACACAAAGGCGGCTCCCCTCCCCCGCCGGTGGCTTCTCGGTCGCGTTTCCCACACCCCAGAGGCCTCGGCTCCCGCCCCTTTCTCCGCCTTTAGCTGAAGCTCCATTAACTTTGCACAAAACCTCAGCTCGCCTCGGCCGGCGCGGTCCAACAGCCTCCCATGGGGGGGGACTTCAGGGAGGCCCCACGGGCTCGGCGTAGGAGAATGGCGTCCTGACCCCAACCCCTGCAGCGCGGCTGTTACAGGCCCTGGAACAGACACCCATTCCGCAGAAGGGAAACTGAGGCTAGGCGTGGCTCGGGACTTTCCCAAGGTCACCGGACAGTGGCCACGCGGCTGGAACTCGGAGCCCGCAGCCTTTGTCCACATCTCGCCTGCCCCACGGTCTGGATTCGCCGGGCACATGTGTTCGTTTTGCCCTGTACCGCGTTGCCATTTTTAAATTTCGTTGCCAATATTTGAAATTCATGAGATTTCACACAAAAATTCGGATTTTAGCTGCTTTTGAAAAAGTAGAAGTCTGGGCAATTCGGGCCTGAATTCCACTTCCCTGGGAAGGGGATCCCCCAGCATCCGTCACTGTCCCCTAGGGTGGAGGTCAGGAGCCACGAGGAGCGAAGAGCTTCTCCGAAGCCGCGGCACTTTTAAAGCGGGAAACGGAAGTAGACTGAGGCCCAGAGGGCTAGAATAACGCCGGCTAGGACGTTCGGTGGCCCGGCAAGCACCCTCACCGGCTCCAGGTTAAACTTGGCTGTAAGAACTGAACCCTGAAGGGCATGCGAAGGAACCAACCCGCCCTCATGCACGTCACCTGCTCTGCGGCTGTGCGGGCTGAATTCGAAGCCCCTGCAACCCAGAGGTGATTGCTCACAGCCGGGAAAAGCTAGTGAGCTTCCTGGAAGGGGTGGGGGGGGAGGTAGGGGACACCAGAAAGGATGGTGCATTTAGGATCCTTCCTCGTAGGTACAGCACCCCAAACGCCCCGCCCTCTGGCAGCCGCTGTCCCTGGTCCTGACAGCGCTGGTCCCCAGCCCCGGGCCGTCACGCCTCTCCCGAGCCGAGGCCGGTGAGCACGACGTCCTTGCTGAGGGCCGACAGCAGACCTTGAAGTTTCACCAGGAGAGGAGCCACAACGGCCAAGGCCAGAACTTCCTTCCACAGAGGGAAACCAGGCACCGTCATATGCCACCGCGGTGGTGGGCCTGCCCAGGCACCCTATAGGTTGATTTTTTAAGCAACGCGCCTAGTTTTTATTAAGGGATATCTCGTTTCTTCTCAATAAGGAGCCCTGGTGGCGCACTGGTCAAGTGCTTCGGCTGCTAACCGAAAGGTTGGCGGTTCCAACCCACCGCTCCGCAGGGAAAGATGTGGCTGTCTCCTTGCGTAAAGATGACAGCCTTGGAAACCCTATGAAGCAGCTCTACTCTGTCCTATACGGTCTCTGTGAGTCAGAATCGACTCCACGCCACACAACACCACCTTTCTTGCTGAAAAAACGTTCCCAGTGCTCACCCCTGGCTTCCTTGACTATGACGGTTCTGCCTCGTTTCTGAGGGTAACATTTGAGACTCGGTGCCCACTCCTCTCCGCCCCCTTCAGTGCGGCGAGGAGCAGGCGAAGTGGCAGGAGGTGAGGGGAGATCAAGGGGAGAAGAGGTAATGCGGGACCCAGGCCTGGAGGCAAGTGAGGGCCCGGGCAGATCCGCGTTGGGGCCCCAAGGCTCCGCTGGCCAGGGGGTGCGGGGTCCGAGCGGGCTGGGGGCTGCGGAGACCCCAGCAGGCTGCGGGAGGTGCGAGCCACAAACGGCTGGGAGGTGCTGGGACCCAAACAGGCTGCGGGGTTGCGAAGATCCGAGCGGGCTGGGGGGTGCGAGGAGAGGGGGGTAGCATCGGCCTGGACCGGGCGGTGCCCGGGCCGGAGACAGGGCGCGGGCGACGTTTGTGGAAGCGCTAGGCCCCCAGGAGGTAGGCGGGGGCCGGGAGAGGAAGCCGCCCCCCGCCCTCCCCTCCGCGGCCGCGCGG
>NW_004444005.1:13623628-13636158 GCF_000243295.1 Trichechus manatus latirostris | reverse complement strand
CCTCCCCCCCTGCGGGGCTCCGGCGTGGGGAGGGGCCTCGTCTGCCCCCGCCCCCGGCCCCCGCGCCGAACGGCGGAAGGAATGGGGGGACGTGAAGGAAACTCCCCTCCCAGAGGCCGCTTCCGGCGGGGGCACGGGCGTCCTCTGGCCTGGATCCTGCGGGAGGGTGGGTTTCCCGAGCCTCTGAAGGCCTGAGCACGTATCTGAGGTTCCCCGAGTCAAGGGTCTGGCAGCCCCCGGGGTCTGCAGACAGCCCCCTGCCCCCCAGAGGGTGCTTCTGTTTGAAAAGGGGGCAGCCCAGCTGGGAGAAGGTGAAGACCTTCGCCCTGAGGCCGGTCTGAGGCTCCCCCGCCGGCCTTGACCCCACCCCTTTTCCAGGGGGCTCACTCAGGCTGCGGAGGGGGGCTTAGACCTGAACAGAAGGGTCTGCACCCACCCATTTCTGTCCCAACCAAAGGAGCTCAGGCGACAACCCTGCAGCTGGATCCTGGGGTGTCCCGCCTGGGGCCCTGGCGGATGGTCCAGTCTGCGTGGGGAGGGGTCCCAGAGGCCTGCAGGCCTTGTTCCCCTGGTGCTGGGGTCTGGAGAGGACTTAGGGCGAGGCGGTTACAGGGAGCCCTGCGTTGATGTTTCGATGTTGACAGCGAAGCTGAGGCTGATGCTTAAGTGTGGACGTTGAGAGGTGCCCTCCAGCACCCAGCAGGGTCCTTACTGATGCTGGTGCCAGGTGGCTGCCGGCCACTGCAGGGGGAAGCAGGGGCCACCGGGGCGGGGCAGGGTGTTGCTCCAGGCTCTTGGAGACCGTTAGCAGGGGCAAATCCCCGGAGCTTCTTGGAGTCAAGAGCAGAGGCTTGGGGTCCGCCAGCTGATCTCGCTGGTCCTTGCCGGCTGTCAGGGGCTTCCGGCAAGCCATTTCGGCCGTTTCAGCCATTCCAGCCTCAAGCCGCTGTCGTCAAGGGCAGGGGGAGGGTCGGGGACAATGCATGAGTGCATCGGGGGACCTGCAGAGCCACGCTGGACTCACCTCTGCCCGGGGAATTGTCCGTCTGGGAGTTGGGGAGGAGGTGGGTGTCTCCCGCTGCATCCCTGGCCGTGTTTTCATGGTTCCAGTGCAGGGGATAGCCCTGTCCTGGGCTCCGCTAGTACCGGCAGCAGCTGGGGATGGGGTGCCGATTCCTGTCAACTCCACTGCGCAGACGCAATCAGGCAAAAGGGTTTGCTGCCAAGAGATGAGGCGCCACTCCCCTCCTCCCCCCCTACCCAGGTGACTGGACCTTTGTAGGGTGGTTTATAAGCTTGGGGGCATGGATGCCCCAGCTGCCCGGCCAGCTTGCCTGCACCACCCCTATCCCCCCACCCCCACCCCCCAGCATCCAAGCTCTATCCGGAGCCTCCCAGACAGTTTGGACTTGGGGACAGCCTGAGGCTCCGCTCACTCTTCCTGGGAGGAGGGGGAGGGAGGCCAGCAGATGAGAGGTAAAGCTGGAGGGAGGGAAGGGAACAGGCTGTGCAAAACCCTTCATGCCCAGGCCCCAAGCCGGGTTCAGTAGTCGGGTCCTGGTCCTGCGGACAGTGGAGACCATGGGCGGGTGGGGGATGACCCTGTCCCATTTACGTTTGAGGACGGTGGAGGTGACTGCTGCGTCTCAGGAGGCCTTAGGCAGGTGAGGGGCTAGTGCCGGATGGAGGGTCTGGACCTGTGGGGAGCGGGGCTGGGCAAGGGGAGATATTCCCTGTGTCCAGGCACCACCCTCTGCTGGACATTTCATGCCATCCAGTTTTTCACTGTTACACATGATGCAATCAACACCTTTGGCCAATCTCCCCTCCATATCTTGAATATTTCCAGGGCCAGTGCCCAGAGGAGGTGTTGAGGGTCCAGGGACTTAGGGGCATCTAGGGAGCCTCCCAGAACCCATGGGGCGGTGAGGGAGGGAGAGGAACGTTTCTTGACGTGTCATTTTCACGCTGGGTGGTGGGGGCTCTTCCTGGGCCCCCCTGCGTTCGGGGAAGAGTCCATGGGCGAGGGAGCAGGAGGCGAGACAAGAACTTAGTTCTGTTGTGGGACCCGGCGGCGCTCGGTCTGTGAAGGCTGGTGGTGGTGGGAGCTGAACTGCCTCTTGAGGAGGGAGGAGGACTGGACTAGGCACAGAAGAGAGGCTTGGGGAGTTCGTGTCAGAAAGGGTTGTTTCTGGACCCTGCCGTCAGCAAATGGGCAGAGGCCCCACCCGAGGGGGTCAAGTCTGAGCAAGGCGTGGAGGACTGGAGGGAGGGAGGTGGGCCCAGCGCAGCGGAGGGGCCGGAGAGAGGGGGCCAGGCAGCCGGTGGCTAGGCGCCCCGGAACCGGTCCAGTCCGTCTCCTCCCGGGTCCCTGCGTGCCGGCCTGGGGCGGCGGGCCAGGGCTGGACCCGGACCCGTCGGCGCGGCCTCACTCGCCCGCCTTCCAGCTCGGCCTACGACATGCGGCTGCGCCAGAAGGTGGCGGTGAAGAAGCTATCGCGCCCCTTCCAGTCGCTGATCCACGCGCGGAGGACGTACCGCGAGCTACGGCTGCTCAAGCACCTGAAGCACGAGAACGTGAGCTGGGGGCGGGCCAAGAGGGCGGGTGGGCCAATAGGGCCGGTGCGTCCTGGTGGCCGGCCAATGGTGGCCTGGAGCGCTGTTGGGGCGGAGCGCCCTGGCACAGACCAATGGGGGCGGGGAATGCCGGGGGGTGGGGCCACTGGGCGGGGTGGGCCTGGAGTAAGGGGGGGTTGAGTGCTCCTCTTAGAGGCATCGGGGGCGGAGCCAACGGGAGGGACCGCCCCCAGGGCGGGGCTATGAGAAACTAGGGGTGGGGCCAACGAGAGGGCGGGGCCTGAGCCGATCTGGGGTTGCCCAGGGGCTGAACTGCAACCCCTCAACCCCAGGTTATCGGGCTTCTGGACGTCTTCACTCCAGCCACGTCCATCGACGACTTCAGCGAAGTGTGAGAGCAGAGCCGGCATGGCGGCGGCGGCCCGGGGAGCGTGTTCTGGGAGGCGGGCAGCGGTGCTGTCTCCTGACCCCTGACCCCTATCCAGGTACCTGGTGACCACCCTGATGGGCGCAGACCTGAACAACATCGTTAAATGCCAGGCGCTGAGCGACGAGCACGTCCAGTTCCTGGTTTACCAGCTGCTGCGCGGGCTGAAGGTTCACTGCTGGGGGGAGGCTCCGAGGTCCATCCGCAGTGGGGGGGCACCGGCGGGGTAGAAGAGTGAGGGGAGACGGCGGAAGGCGAGGCTCACCGTGCTGTGCTCTTCCCCTCCCCCGCAGTACATCCACTCGGCGGGCATCATCCACCGGGTAGGTGCGCGGGTAGGCGGGGCGCCCTTGGTCCTGGATGGGGGTCCTCCGCCATCCGTGCTGGTGTGCCTGGCTCACGGCCTCGTCCCCCGCAGGACCTGAAGCCCAGTAACGTGGCAGTGAACGAGGACTGTGAACTCAGGGTGAGGGGCTGTGGGCGGGAGGAGCAGGTGGGACAGGTGGGGAGGGACTGGCAGCGGCAGCTAGGGGCCGCTGACAACGTTTGGCTGTGGCGGTAGATCCTGGACTTTGGGCTGGCACGCCAGGCTGACGAGGAGATGACCGGCTATGTGGCCACGCGCTGGTACCGGGCACCTGAGATCATGCTCAACTGGATGCACTATAACCAGACAGGTGCCTGTTGGGGCCAGGGGGGCAGGCAGAGCTCACAGCAGGGCTGAACGGTGAAGGGAGGGGGGGGAGTTTTGCCCAGCCTTGGAGAAGAGACAGGGCTTGGACCAGCATCAGACGCGGACCTTCAGAGGAGGCTGAGCAAGGTGGGTCTGGGGTGTTCCATAGCCCCCGCAGCTGACGATAACCCCTCCCCGTGTCCAGAGTTGAGAATAGAAGCGGAAGAAGGGGTCTGCCTGCCTTTGGGCCTGGGTGTGACTGGGGGTCTGCTGGGCTGGTGAGGTCTGGGAGCTCCCCAAGGAGGGACTTGGTGTGGGCAGACTGATGGAGGCCTCCCCCTCAACAGTGGACATCTGGTCTGTGGGCTGCATCATGGCAGAGCTGCTCCAGGGAAAGGCCCTCTTCCCAGGGAATGATTGTATCCTTGGCCTGGTTGGGGACCAGAGTTGATTCGGGGTCCCCTCCTGCCTGGGGGGCTGGGGGCAGGGAGAGAGGTGGGCTCTGGCCCTCCTTGACCAGTCTTGCCCCCACTGTCCCCACCTTGCACTATGGGTTCACTGTGCAAAGCTGTAGCAGATCAGGTTCTGGGTAGTGTCCTCAGGCCTGGGTCTGGGGGCTTGGAAATGTTCAGGCCTAGCCAGTGGGCGTTTCCTGAGCGAAGCAGACATCGACCAGCTGAAGCGCATCATGGAGGTGGTGGGCACGCCCAGCCCTGAGGTTCTGGCAAAGATATCCTCTGAGCACGTGAGCCTGGCCCCTCTGTTGACGGAGCCCCAGAGCACCGGGGGAGGGGGACAAGGAGTGGGAACCAGGCCAGGCTCCATATGGGAAGCACAGGACCACTGAAGGATGGAGTCTGACCCCTTTGGGGAAGAATGGAGGAGAGTGGGGAAGATGTTCTTGCACAAGGGACAGTAAAGACAGAATCACAGCACTGACAATGCCCTGGCCATAGGCACTGGGGAGGGGGAGGTGGGGGCGGCCAGGCCCAGGTTCTGAGGGCATCAGGGACAGGCAAGGAGATGCCACCAGATCTGATGGGGAGGAGGTCTCAGGTCTGCAAATGCCCTTGCCTAGGCCTGTTGGGGTGACTGAGTCTTGGGGCTTTGCTCCGCAGCCCCCTGCCCAGTTTGAGGCCAAGAGGATAGGGGGTGATCCACCTCCTCAGGCCTGCCCCTGTGCCCTCAGGCCCGGACATACATACAGTCCCTGCCTCCCATGCCCCAGAAGGATCTCCGGAGCATCTTCCAAGGAGCCAACCCTCTGGGTGAGGACGGAGTTGAGGCGGGGCTGGGTTCCACTCCGGTTGGGCGGGGAGGCGGAGTTGACATCCACCCTAATTCCCATGCTCTGCAGCTGTGGACCTGCTGGGACGAATGCTGGTGCTGGACAGCGACAAGCGGGTCAGTGCGTCTGAAGCCCTGGCCCATGCCTACTTCAGCCAGTACCACGACCCCGATGACGAGCCCGAGGCCGAGCCCTACGATGAAAGTGTGGAGGCCAAGGAACGCACAGTGGAGGAGTGGAAGGGTGGGCAGGCGGAAATCACAGGGCAGAGGCCGGGTGGTGCCCATTTTCGCAGGGAGCGCCCCAGCTCTTCCCCAGGGTGGTCTGGGAGGAGGGACAGCACAGCCCCCACCCTGGGTGGGACAGGCAGAGATGGGTGAGGGTGTTGAGCAGAGGCTGGGGGTGGCACAGACTTTGGACAGAGGTACAGGGAGGGCTGAGTCTGCTTCAGAGAGCATCAGTGTGCAGACCTGGTAGGTGGGGCTGACTGGCAGGTGCCAGACAAGCAGGGAGTGGGGCAGGCTGGGCCAGGGCAGCACAGGCACAGGCTCACCTGGCCCCTCTTCCTCCACCCCTCCTCCAGAGCTCACCTACCAGGAAGTCCTCAGCTTCAAGCCCCCAGAGTCACTACAGCCACCTGACAGCCTGGAGATTGAGCAGTGAGCCGCTGCTAGCCACACTCCAGCTCATGGAATGGGCTTGAGCCTGCCCCTCCCCAGCACACTGGCATCCCATGAAGGGTGCCTCCCAACACCCCTAGGGCCCGGCAGCCCTGACTCCTGGCCTGGGACCCATCAGCCCGCACGCTGCACCTCAAGGGAGCCTGTACACACATGTGGGAACTCAGGAAAACGTGTGCACACGTGCATGCCATGTCCCTGCGCCTACGGTGGTGACTCCCACCCGGCCATCTGGGTGTCCCTGGGGGCCGCACAGTGGGGGGACTTGAATGCCCCAGAGGCTACCTGGGGAGTGTGTTTGTCTTTTCCTCTCCTCTGTGTCCCAGAGGGCTGTCCCTGGGGGTGGGGTTGGGGCAGGGGTCCCTGGCACTCAAAGGGAGGGGTCTCAGTGGTCAGAGATGCTCAGCATGGAAGTGGAGGCTGAGAGCTGGGGCATGGCCAGTGCCCCACCAGGCTGGCAGGGTCCTCCCTGGGGGGCAGAAGGGCTGCCTGGTGCCTGCATGGGGGCCTGTGTGGGGTGGGCACACATGCAGGAGTGCGTTCCTTATGAGGGAGCGTGTGCTGGCATGTATAGGCGTGCACTGGCATGTGTGAACCTGCAGGCTCCCAAGGCATCGGCCAGGACAAGTGGGAGGCCAAAGTGAGGGTGGCTGGACTATTGCCCACCTCTCCCTCAACAGTTCTGATGCCATGAGGGGCCCCGACACCCTGCTGTGCCCCCCATAAGAGGCTCAGATGACTGAGGGACATTCATCGTGCTTTCCCTGGCCGAGGGCGGCTACAGCAGGTCTCTGAGGAAGAAGGCACAATGCCAGCCGGGGACCTGGCTGGGGGAGGAGGCAAGCGTCCAGCCTTGAGGCCTGACATAGGGGGTGATGTACACATGGTTGCGGACCTGGATTCGGATGCTTGGGTCCCTGGACCTCGGCCTGGTTCTGCCCCCTCCCCACATGGCCTTGCAGCCCAGGGCTGAGATTTCGGGATCTGGGGTCGCCCCTGTCCCTTCCTCCTCCCAGGATGGAGCTGACCCCGAGAGCCTCTGGGGATAGGACCCTGCTTGGACGGTGTGGACAGTGTGACTCCTCCCTGGTGGGGTCTCTGTGTCCGGGGGTGCTGGTGGTGACTTCCTACCTTCCAGGGCCCCAGTGAGGTCTGGATGTGAAGTGCCTGCTCACGGGGTGCTCAATAAAGGGGTTCCCTCTTGCTCAGCTGGTGTTTGAGGCTCCAGGCCCTGTTCCCTGGGTCCCCACCACCTGGAGGGGTGGGGCGATAGCACTGGTTTCCTGCCTGGCTGATGACAATGCCACCTCGAGTGTCGATGGTCTGGAAGAGAAAAAGGGTCCCTTTCAACCCACACCAGGCATGCCCTTACCACTCACTGCAGCTCACACGTTGGGGGCTGGGGTGCGGGCCCTGACCGGGGTCCCCAGGGGTCAAGGACAGCCTGCCTTATCCTGGGCCTCAAGTGGTGGAGGACTGTGTGGTCAGTGTAGCTGCAGAGCCTGAGATCCTGGGATGCCCCAGAGACAAGCCTGAGCCAAGTCCAGTGGCGGGGAGGGGCGGGGGTAGGATGGACACAGAACTGGGACACTGCCCACCTCTGGGAGGAAGGCGGCATCTGGGGGGGACTTCCTGGAGGGGGTGACGGTGTGGTGGTCATGCCACCTTCACAGGAGCAGCTCTGGCACACGAAGGCTGTGCTCCTGGGCTGGGCTGGGCTGGGCCGCAGGCTGCCCGAGCTTGCCGCCAGCTCGTGAGCACTCAGATCACCAGGCGTAAAGCTGCTTGGCCTGGCTTGAGGCTTGAGGCTACTGAGCTGCTGATTCATGGCGGGCAGGCGGGGCACTGAGGGTGGGGTAGTGGGCATCAGGATCCCGTTACCTGCCCTCAAGTCAGCTCCTGAGGGGAGACCCCACACTCCCTCTTCAGACCCTGGCGTTGCTGGACTAGGGGAGAGGGTGGGGGGTGGGGGGGTCCCGTCAAAGATGGGCAGACCCATGTCTGATGATGCCCACACTGAGCAAAGGCTGGGAGCAAGAACTCCGCAGGTCACGTGGTGGGGGTAGGGGGCTGGAGGTGTCTGAGGGGACTCCAAGACCAGCCTAGTGGTCTAGAGAGAGCCCTCTGGCTGGGGGAGAGGCATGGAGGGGGGCAAGTACAGTCCTCAGGGAGACCTGGGGACAGTGACCACAGGGATAGGTGTTGGGGATACAGCCAAGACAACTTTTGGAGACGTAAGTGGGCCCTTCCGCTGCACGCAAAGCGGGGCTGCAGGCCAGAGACATTAGGGGATGGATGGACCAGCCCCAGGGGTGGGGGCATCCTGGGTGGCAGGCTGGGGAGCTGACATCAGGAATGCAGGACACAGGACCAGGTGGTGGACAAGGGAGTGGGCATGGTGTCAGGGAGGCTGGTAGACAGTGACCAGGAGCTGAGGGTACAGGTTAGGGGTTCAGGCCGGCCAGGCTGGGCCCAGGGCCCTGTTACAGGGGTGTAAGGAGGACACTGGAGCCTCGCGGGCCCTGCAACCCGGGCTGAGAGCGAGGCCTGGACGAGCTGCAGGGCGACGCTCCCGGGTCCCCCCCACCCCATGGTGCCTGGCCCCTCCCCGAAGCCGCCTTGGGTTTCCGGAGGGCCCGGGCTGGGCCGTCACGTGCGCTGGGCCCGGGACCTGGTTGGTCCGCGGGTGGGGGAGAGGCCCCGCGCTGCTGCAGCCCGGCCGGGACCGGGGTCGGGGTCAGCGGCTCGCGGGGCCCGGAGGGCGGCGACCGCGAGGGAAGAACGGGAGGGCCGGGCGCGCCAAGCAGCCCCACAGATCCGCTCCGAGCCCCGGCTCTCGGCGCCTGCGGGGTCTGCCGCGGGGCGGGCGCGGGGCCGCCATGAGCTCCCCGCCGCCCGCCCGCAAGGGCTTTTACCGCCAGGAGGTGACCAAGACGGTGTGGGAGGTGCGCGTCGTGTACCAGGACCTGCAGCCTGTGGGCTCGGGCGCCTATGGCGCCGTGTGGTGAGCGCGGCCGGCGGGGTGGCCAGAGGGGTGGCCGGCGGATGGTTGGCGACGGGCGGGGTGGCCTGGCCCCCGCTGAGCGGCCCACCCCGCAGCTCGGCCGTGGACAGCCGCACCGGCGCCAGAGTGGCCATCAAGAAGCTGTATCGGCCCTTCCAGTCCGAGCTGTTCGCTAAGCGCGCCTACCGCGAGCTGCGACTCCTGAAGCACATGCACCACGAGAACGTGAGTCGGGGGTCGTCGGCCCGGTCCCCCCGTGTGGTAGTGGTGGACGTGGAGGTGGACAGCGCCCAGTCAGTGCCTGAGGAGGGGCCAGGGGAAGCGGGGGCAGAGTGGGGGTCTTTCACTCCTCAGCCACTCCACCGCCTCCCAGGGTCTAGGCCTCCTCCTGGGCCAGTTCCTGTGGAGAACTCAGCTCCTGGCCTCTCTTTGGGACTGCCGGCATCTGGCTCCCAGGCCCTGGTGTGGGGCATCCTGTGGGTCTGACCCGAAACCTGCCTCCAACCCAGGAGCCCTGGCTGAGAGGAGACGCTGCAGGTGGGAGGAGCGATTTTCCTGGAAGGGGCACTTTTCTGGGGGCATCCCCGATGGTCCCTCTCCAGGCTCCACTCAGCCCCCGGCCCATCTGCTCCTTCATTTCGAGTCCGCGGCCTCAGGCAGGGCCAGTCCCCCTGCCTCGTGTGGGATGTGGAATTGCAGGGCGGGTGTAGTTGGCACCCTGGCCCTGCCACCTCAGCCTTGGTGTCTCGGTAGGTGAAGCGTTTAGGGAGCTGGCGGGGAAAGCACGGGGCACAGTCCTGGCACGAAAAGGGCTGTCCTTCCTGCCTCAGCCGTCAGAGGAGGAGCTGGGCCCTGCCAGGGAAAGGCCTGCCTTGTTGTTTCCAGGCCTGCCCCTGCGATACCACAGATGGCTGCCCTGTGGCTGAGGCTGGTGGCTAAGAGCCCTTCTCTCTGCCAGGGCACTCTCCCCGGGCTGTGAGCTCTGTCCCCTTCCGCCCAGGTCACTCAGTGCTCCTGACTGATGCTCTGGCACCTCCTGTATCCCCCAGCAAACTTGTCCCTGGCTCCCAGCCACTGCTACTGCCTGCTCTGCCCCATTGTCTCCTCTAGACCTCCTCTCCCCCCAGCCCAGGGTTCCCTGGCCTCTCCACTCCCAGTCACACTCCCCACCCGAGGCTTCAGTCAGCTCTGCCCAGCAGCCCCTCCCCATCACCCTTTTCCACTCCGGGGGGCCTTTAGTTCTGTCACCTCCCACCCCTCACCCCACTCCAGTACCCTCCTCGAGCAGCAGCCCTGTCTTGCTGACAGGGATGCCCTCTACTGTGCTGGCTGTCCCCACCACGTCATCGGGCCCATCCAGTTGCACCCCATTTTCCTGTGAGGACGCTTAGTGGTGTGTGGAAGAGTGGCCGCTGGCGCAGGGGCTGGCCTTTCAGGCCTGCCGGTTCTTAAACCCCAACCCTCCTGCCGCCATCCACCCTGCAGAGGCACAGAAGTCGTCCATCACCTCTATGAACTCCCAGCCCCTAGGGCTCTGTTCCCTGCCCTCTTCCTGCTAAAACACTGTCCGCGTGGCAGCCTCAGGCCCTCAGCTCTCAACGCTGCACCTGCGGCCTCCATCTGCTCCCAGGCCCCTCTCTGGGCGGCCCGTGTGTCTGATGTGGACGCGTCTCTGATAAGGGCTCTGCCCCTTCCCCTCTCCCATGCCCCTTAGCAACCTAGGTCACATTTGCACCCCCCGCACCATCCAGGCACCCAGCTGGCATTTTCTGCCCCACCCTCACCCCAGCTCTGGCCCTGGTGGCTGCAGTAGTCACCCAACTGTCCTCCACCCTCCTGTCCACTCTTGCCTCACTCCAGTCTGTCCCCACACAGCAGGCAGAGCAATATTTGACACCTCACCCCTGTTTAAAACCCTCCCTGGGTGGCTTTTAGGATCAAAGCCAGGCCTTCACCTGGCATGCAAGGCCCTGCCCTGACTCCCTCTGGCCTGGGCCCTGGCCACCTGGCCTTCCTCCCTGTGTTCCTCAAACTCACGAAGTGCTCTCGCTTCCTCCTCAGGCTGCATGCCCCAGGCCTCCTCTGGCTCCCCCTGCCCCTCCACCTCTCAGATAGGCTGTGCTCTCCCCACCCCCCGCCCCAACCCCCGAGGCCTCCCTGAGCCAGGGGCTGCAGTGGCCAGGTTACCTGTCTGCTGTATGTCTCCCTGACGGGGTCTGCAGGGCCAGGTCTACTCTCGCTCGGATTCTTCACAGCAATGCCCACCTGGGTCTGGGGAGCATTTGCCAGCCACTGCTGTCCCCTAGGGGGTCCCCAGGCTGAAGCCCCTCTGGGGGTTCAGAGCTGTCCCAGACTTGGGGGAGGATCCCGGCTGTCACTATCCAAAAATAGCCTTATCTGTGGGCCTGGGTGCCAGGGCTGGGCCGCGCTTTGAGGGGCAGAGCAGCCCTGTGGGTGTGGGGCGAGGTGGACAGCTGCAGGGGGTTTCCTGCCTGGAGCCCAGGGCCAGCCTGGGGAGGTGCGGTGCCCTGACCCCACTGGCTCTTGGCCCTGTCCCCTAGGTGATTGGGCTGCTTGACGTGTTTACTCCCGACGAGACCCTGGATGACTTCACAGACTTGTGAGCAGCTGACTGGAGGCTGGGGGCGGGGGGTGAGGGGCATAGCGCAGCTCCTGGGCACTGCCTTTGGATTCTGGGTTAGCATGGGGATTTCTGCCCTCTCCTGGCAGCCCTGACAGGGGCCGGGGCACACACTGCTCACTCTCCAGTCCCCTGCCCCCACATGCTCCTGGGACCTGCAGGCACTGGCAGGGACCAGCAGAGCCTGGGCCTCCTCTCCCTACCGAAGCTTGGCCGGGATGAATTGGGGCTCCTAGCACCCAGGCCCTCCCCAGCACCCAAGGTGTGAGCGGGACCTGAGGTCTGTTAACAGGCAGGGCCTATACACTGGACCGTGGCACCAAGCGTGTGGCCTGTAACTGGAGCCACTGACCTTTGCTGGTGGGCAGGGGCAGAGGGAGGACATATTCTGCCCCCACCTTGCTGAGCCAGCCCCTTAGCCTCGCCACCAGCCCCCCAGACTCACACTGTCTCAGCCGCAAGCCAGGGGCCTGGCCCAGAAAGGGCCAGACAGGGCAGTGGGCTCCTCGTCACCTGGCCTTGCAGAGGTCAAGGACCCACACTGGTCTCAGTGTCCTCTTGGGAGAGGGCCCAAATGCCTCTCCTGTTTCTCTCCACCCAGCCAGCCCGCCCTCTTACCCAGATGTCCTGCTGCCCCACCCTTGCTCCAGGCATCCCACCTCTCCCATGCCCACCTCTCCCCCTCAAGCTTCGGGGCTCCCTGCTGCCCTCAGGGTGCAGCCCCTGCCCCTCAGCCTGGCCCTCGGCTCCCTGCACCCTGAAAGGGCAGCCATGTCCCTGCCAGACGTTCCAGGCAGGGTAGGTGGGAGGAAGGTTCCAGCATGTTGGAGGAGGTAGGCTTGTGAGTCTGGGGAGAGGATTAGGGCTGAGAGGGGCTTCTGAGAGGCAGGGTGTGGGGACTGGCCAGGGAGGCGTAGCAGGAGCCTCCGGCATGGGCAGTGGGAGGCAAGGTCTGTACTTGAATGCAGGCGGCAAGGAGGTGCGGCTGCCGAGTGCTGACCCAGGGGTACCTGGCAGGTTGGGGTCTTCCAGAGCATCTGACCAGGGGCCAGCGGTAGGGAGGGGGCTCTGAACCCCAGGGGTGTGACTGCACTGCACCCACACCCCACAGTTACCTGGTGATGCCGTTCATGGGCGCTGACCTGGGCAAGCTCATGAAGCACGACAAGCTGAGTGAGGACCGCGTCCAGTTCCTTGTGTACCAGATGCTGAAAGGGCTCAAGGTGGGCCGGGGCGGGGG
>NW_004444005.1:13596880-13623344 GCF_000243295.1 Trichechus manatus latirostris | reverse complement strand
GAGGGTGGGAGGGGCAGGGCCGCGCGAAGGAGCAGGACCCCTCTGCCAAATTCTGTGCCGCCCTGATCCTCTTACTGTCCTCGCAGTACATCCATGGTGCTGGCATCATCCACAGGGTGAGTCCTGGAGGGGGTGGGTGTGTGAGGGGTGCCCCACCCTGAGCTCCCTTCTCCCTCATAGGGGGTGTGTACCACCACCCCCCCAACCCTCCCTGCTTCCTTGAAGGGCTGCAGGGGGAGGGGCTGGTTGCCCTGCCTTCAGGTGGTGCTGGGGCCCTTGGTGGCCTTGTCCACACTGCCTATGCCCAGCCCGTCCAGTGGGGCCAAAGTGGCCACCTTTCTCTGCCTTCAGGACCTGAAGCCCAGCAACCTGGCGGTGAATGAAGACTGCGAGCTGAAGGTGTGTGTGTTGGGGGGTGGGGCTTGGCTGCCTTCTGGGAGACTGGTGAGGGGCGGGGGCGCAGGAGTCCCTGGTGATGGGCCGTCCCAGGGCAGTGGTGGAGCAGATGATGGACACATGGGTCCTGGGGAGGCAGTGGGGGGCAGCATCAGGCAGAGGGTGGCCCAAAGGGGTGGCATCAGGTACCCTCACGTACTTTCAGTGAAGGGCAGGGAGGCGCCTCTTATGCCAGGGTGGGACCAAGGAGGACTCCCCAAAGATATCAGCAGCAGGGAAAGTAGAGACCTCTCGGAACACCCCCTTAGGACCCAGAAGTTTGGCAGGAGACCCCAGCATGGAGGCTTTGTGCCCTGTCCCCTGGGGTCTCCACAGGCAGCCGAGACAAGTCCCAAGCTTGCCCCACCCATTCCCCCGGGGATCCCTGTGGATTCCCCATTCCAAGATTCCTCCCGCAGATCCTGGACTTTGGCCTGGCCAGGCAGGCGGACAGCGAGATGACCGGGTACGTGGTGACCCGGTGGTACCGAGCACCGGAAGTCATCCTGAACTGGAGACACTACACGCAGACGGGTGAGGGGCTGGGGGCTGGGTCCCTGGGTGGGGGCTGCTCCCAGGGAGGCTGCGAGCTGCGGCAGGGTGGGTGTGGTGGGTCTGTGTCCCCTCCCCTTCTCCCCTACCCCCAGTCCTGGGGAGCGTCTGATCAAGGCGGGGGCTTCTGTTTCAGTCGACGTTTGGTCGGTGGGCTGCATCATGGCCGAGATGATCTCGGGGAAGACGCTGTTTAAGGGCAATGACCGTATCCTCCCTCTGGGCCACGGGGCTAGGCGCGGGTCCCCTAGGTGTCCAGGGAGGGGGTCTGGGAGGCTACCTGGGCGGGGTGGGTCGGGAGTCCACCCACCCTTGGTCCCTGCACTGTGCTCCTGAGCTGGAGGCAGACCTGGATCAGCTGAAAGAGATCCTGAAGGTGACGGGGACGCCCCCGGCCGAATTTGTGCAGGGGCTGCAGAGTACCGATGTCAGTTGGAGCTGGGGGCGGGGGTGGGGGCAGAACCCGGGGGCCTGCCCCTCACCCAGCTGCTCCCACAGGCCAAGAACTACATGAAAGGCCTTCCTGAACTGGAGAAGAAGGACTTTGCATCCATCCTGACCAACGCCAGTCCCCTGGGTAGGGCTGGCCTGGGGTGGCATGGGGTCCTCGGCGGGGGTGCACAGCATGGCCTGAGCCCATCTCGCCCCCGCCAGCTGTGAACCTCCTGGAGAAGATGCTGGTGCTGGACGCGGAGCAGCGGGTGACAGCGGCCGAGGCGCTGGCCCACCCCTACTTTGAGGCCCTGCACGAGGCGGAAGATGAGCCCAAGGCCCAGAAGTACGACAACTCCTTTGATGACGTGAAGCGCACTCTGGACGAGTGGAAGCGTGAGTCGGCAGGGCAGGAGGTGGGGGAGGTGCAGGTCGGTATAGCCTGGCCTGGGCCTCCTGTGGAGGTGACCTCCACTTGGGAGCTGAAGCTGAGCACGAGCACCAGGCAGCTAGCTCGGCACAAACAAAGGCTTGGCAGTGGAAACTCTGAGCTCAGGGAGGCTGTGAGCTCAGCCAGTCCCAGCCCCACGCTCCTCCCCCATGTCCAGGCCAGAGATCTGGGTTACTCAGGAACTTTCTCCAGGGCTGTCTGCTCACACCTCTTGAATGCATCCTCACCTCCCCTTGCCCATCTCAGGACCCCTCCCACTGGACCACCAATCCCCTGCCCTGCACACTCTTAGATCTCGCCCCCTCAGCTGCTTGCCCAGCCACCCCCCACCGGACCCCGCCATGATCTGCCTCTCCAGGGCTTTGTGCAGGGGTCCCCTTTGCACCAAGAGCCCCTCCCCTCACCGCGGAGGGCAGCCAACTCCTGCTCAGCCTCTGGCTGGGCTCAGGGACGCCTCCCAGGTTTCCTTCCCCTGTGGCCCTGGGACCCATGCCAGGGCAGCTGGCCTTGCTGACTACCCTCGGTGGACGCAGAACTGGGCCGGTGGTGGGGGACAGGGGCATCTGCAGACAGCAGGTCGGCCCCGCAGGGTGTTGACTGTTTCCAGGCCGGGTCCTGGCCCTGCCTGAAGCCCAGCCCTCGGACCTGCACACAGGGTTGGGTGGCTGGCTGGGTCCAAGGTCTAACTGTGTCCCTGGGGCCACAGGGTGCCCCCAGCAGGCTCCGCCTTTATCTGCGCTGTTTTGTGCTTATGGGTTTGGTTTTGTTTGGTGAAAGGCTTCCAATGCTAAAAGGGATACCTTGAAACCACGGACCACAAGACTATCTCTGGTCCCCACCCACAAAGAATCTGTGGCCTGGAGCTTTTGCTCTCGTAACAGACCATGGTGGACCCACGGCCCATTTGTGGCCCAGCCCCTGGTCAGGAGCACGGACCTTGTTACCTGCTGTTTCCCTGGGAAAAGCCAGCTTTAGAGCAATCGTCTCTTCATACACAGTTTCCCTATGCGGACACGCCCCGGGTTAGGGTTAGGTAAACCAGCCTATGGAGTCACCCTATGGGCTGGGGGTACACGAACACACAGAGCAAAGCCACACAAACCACACATAGTGTCTCTTCCATGGGGTTTGTGTGTAATACCTGTGTCCCCCCGACAAGCGTTCCCCTGGCCAGATGAGTGTGGGAACACGGGCTGGGGAGGGCAGAGGGAAGCAGAGCAGGCCCCAGGGGCCAGCACTTCCCCAGCCCTTCTCTCCCTCATTTGGGATGACCTGCTCTGGGGCATAGAGCTCAGAGAACCGAACAAGAAGGTGGATGCTCCAGGTCATTGGTGGAACTCAGTCTCATCTACAGCTTCCTGCATACACCGCCCCAGGAATCGGGTGTGCCCTGGTGGGGCCCTGAGCAGCTGGACCTGGAGAAAGCATTTGGCTATATTCCTAGGACAATCTCAGTTCCCCGGGCCTGCAGCCAAGGCCCGCCCGGCTGCTCTGATGGCATTGTGGTTTGGGTTACAGGAGGAATGGTTCTGGGCATAACCTGGGATGAAATTGCAGGTGTGGGACAAAGTTGCACCTCTCCCTCCACCCCTGACCTCTGACCCTGATGTTTTTGGGGTATGGTGGGTTCCTAGGTCATTGGCTGACAAACCTGTGCTCTGGGTCTGGGTGCTCACCCAACACCCTGAGTGGATCTCTTAGCAGGGTGGGGTAGGGTGGGGCATATGGATCATCAGCTGGGCTGGTGGGGCAAGCATGTCTCTGTTGAGTCTGGGTGACTGTGAGCTGATCTTGATTCTCTGTCACCTCTCCCCAGGTGTCACCTATAAAGAGGTGCTCAGCTTCAAGCCTCCCCAGCAGCTGGGGTCCAGGGTCTCCAAGGAGACATCTCTGTGAAGACCTCTGGGCCCAGGGGCAGAGGTGGACACGCTGTGGGGACCCTGGCTGGAGGCTTCACAGCTTAGCCTTCCACCTGGAGGGGAATCCTGGTTGCTGCCTTGGCCTTGGCTGGGCTTCTATCCCAGGGCATTTCCTTGGAGGGGTTCAGAGTAGACCCCCTTATTTCATGGATACTCCTTCTCCCCCAAGCCTGTTCTGTTCTCAGGCACCCACCTCAGCCTGACCTCAGAGGAGTGTCTGGACTTTCTGGTGGGGCTTGGGTCATGCCCGAGGCCCAGCCCTTGTCACCAATATGAGGAGACAGAGGGAGAGTGCAGGTGCTGACTCAGGGACACCATCTCTCCACGGGGGTTCTTTGATCCCCAGCCTTGAATGTAACCTGCCCTGTGGCCTGTACCCACGTGGCTGGAAGGAAATAAACCCTTTTGTAGATCTCCCATCCTGGCCTTGCCTCTGAGTGGTGCCCTGCATAGGGGAGGCTGGTCTTCAAGACCCCGGGTTCCACTGTCCAGTGAGTGGTCCACTGGTGCAGCCGTCCTGACTGGTGGGCGGAGCTCCTGAGCGCATACCCCCCCGCCACACACACACACAAAGTTGGTGCCTGCCTCCCCTAGCCCTTGGCCTGTGAACCCCAGCCTGGAGCCCCCACCTTAGGGCTTGGCCCCTGCCGCCCTTATGGGGGACCTCTCTAAGGCTAAGGGTCCCAGTTGTAGTGTGTGGTCCCTGGGGCAGGACCTGAGCGGGGGTTTAGGACCCAACCTGGGGCTCCATTCCCGCCATCAGAGTCCCCAGGCCAAGAAGTTCTTGGGGAGGGAGGGGGACACGCTAGACGCCCTCAGGCTCCTCTGGGCCAGGTGGGTTCTGTTCCCTCCTACAAAACCTCCTGCCCCTTCCCCCACCCCGTCCCGCCCTGCCCCGCCCCGCCGCATCGTGAGCCCCTGCTGCCCTCTGCCGACCATTCGGTGTCGCCCAGGCCCAGCGGGACCGGAGCCCACGCGTGGGCCCCTCAGGCAGCCCTCGCGCCTCTCCACCTGATCCCACGAGCAAGTGCGTCCATAGAGCGGCCAGGTCACAGCTGGGATAGACGTTGAGGGGAAGGGCAGTCACAGGTGTCCCTTCCTTTCCCGGCTGAGAGCTCGGCTGGACGGAGAAGGTGCCGAACACGAGCTCTGCCGCGCCTCCGGGACAAGCCCCGCCCCGCCGCTCCACAGCGGCCCCGCCCCCTTCCCCGCCCCCGAGATATCCAAGACGGCCAATGAGAGTGCGCCATTCCCCTATCCCTGTGATTGGCTCGGGAGCGGCCACCTGACTCAAATGGCCCAATCGGAGACTCTCGAGGCGGGCGGAGGGTGGGCGCCGGCGGGGGTGTCGGGACCTTTCTAGAGCCCGTGCCGGCCCTGGCGCTGAGGGACGGAGTTCTGCATTCGTCCCACCGTGGGATCATCCTTGCGCAGCTAGCACTGACCGGAGAAACGGGACTAGGGGGCATAAGGGTCAATCAGGGGTCAGGGCACCCAGTGGGGCAGGCGGTACAGTCCCGCCCCAAGACCCGTGCCTCCGGGCCTCCGCCCCCAGAGATGTACTCACGGGACCCCCGCTCGCAGAAACACACTGCCTGTGACTACCTAGGGCTCAACCCAC
Organism: Trichechus manatus latirostris; assembly: GCF_000243295.1. Lineage (NCBI taxonomy): Eukaryota > Metazoa > Chordata > Mammalia > Sirenia > Trichechidae > Trichechus > Trichechus manatus. The sequence continues at coordinate 13,617,934 of NW_004444005.1, read as the reverse complement.
GGAGACCGCGCCTAGCTCCCCTGCTTCCAAGGCCCCGAATCCAGAGGGCCATTCCCAGGACCCCGCCTCCATAGACCCAGGCTCCGCCCCGAAAGACCGCTCTTAAAGCAGCCTCTCTCCCTTCCCAGCGCCTCCGGGTTTCATGCCCGCCACTCCTGGTTTCCTCCTTTTTCTCTGGTCTTCTTGCTCTGTCGGTAGGCCAGGTCCTCGTCCTCTGCTGTCCCCATTCATTCATTCATTCCTCGCGCTGTTTGTTCCGCTTCACTGCACCCGGGCCTCTTACACCACTCTGCCTAGCCCCTTGTCGGCTCCTCCGTAAGGTGTCTTCCTGGAGCTTACGTCAGACCTTGTCACTCCTCTCTGAAGCCTCGGGGCCCGGCGGCGTGTGCACGAAGCCCGGGCCTTGCTGAGCCACGACCACCGGCCCTCAGTCTTCTCTCTGCGGCCGCGCGGTCGTCCTCGCGCATGCCCTGCGCCCCATGTGCTCTCCTCTGCTCGAAGCTTTTGCTCTGCGGTCCCCGCAGTCGCAGCTCTTCCCCTGGGGCCGCACTAGCTGCTCGCAGGCTGCTGACCCGCCTGACCCTGTGGCCTCTCAGGGTGGACTCAGCCAAATGTGGGGGCAGAAGGGAGCACGAGTGGGCAGGGCAATGGGGAGAAGTCTCGGTCCCCGGGCATACAGATAAGGTCCGCGGGAAGGCAGGTAATGTCCCCACCAGTCCTCACGCCCGTCGCTCCTCCCTTCTCGTAGGTGGGGCCCTGAGGGCAATGACCCACCCAGGTCCCAGGCCGGAGGAGGAGGTGGAACAGCAACTGAAACCGAGGGAGGGCGGGGCGGGAAGGGGCGGGCGTGGGGGCGGAGCCGGGGAAGGAAGACTCCTCTGGGCGGCGGGGCGGGGCTGGGGGGCGGGACGGGTCCCGGGTCCCGGGTCCAGTCGTTGGGATTCGGAAGCTCCGCCCTGAGAGACACTCCTACCGGTCCTGGCCACATTTCGGCGCCTGCTTTGGGGCCCAGGCGGTGGCGGTGGCGTGCGCGTGCCTGGGACCTCGGTCCGCGGCCTAGGTTCTGCGTGCCCTCCTTCCAGGCCCTGTCACCGGCGGGTCTCAGGCTTTGCGCTCTCCCCGGAGCTGCAGTGGGGGAACGGGCAGGGCAGTCACCTGCGGGACGGGTGGCGTTTGGGTTCTGTCCCGCCCAGGGCGGCTCGACGTGACCACAGCCAGACCATGGGGACGGCGCTCGTGTACCACGAGGACATGACGGTCGCCCGTCTCCTCTGGGACTAGTAAGTGTGACCTGGCAGGGGTGGGAGGTGGGGCGGGAGGGGCTCTGGACACTGTGTTCCCCCCCATCAGCCCCGAGTGCGAGATAGAGTGTCCTGAGCGGTTGACTGCAACCCTGAAGCGCCTGCAGCAGCGTGGTCTGGAACAGAGGTGCTTGCGGCTGGAGGCGCGCGAGGCCTCAGAGGCGGAGCTAGGCCTGGTGCACAGGTCAGACCCCAGAGGAGGCACCCCTTGCACCCCAGGACAGTCGGCGCCCACACCACAGCCGTCCCCGGGGGCCTGGCCTCCACAGAGCTCGGTGGTGCACCCAAGGCAGTGCTTCTCCCCCACCCCCTTGGCTTCCCCGTGGGGACAGTGGGTGGTCGGGACAGTGGGTGAGTGGTCAAGGGCTGGAGGGAGAAAGGGGATGGACAGTCCACCAGGAGTCCCCCCCACTCCCCACCCCACCTGCCTCTCCCTGCTCCCACCAATGACCCTGCCTTGCCTGCCCACCCCCCCACAGCCCAGAGTACGTGGCCGTGGTGCGGGGGACCCAGGCCCTGGGCACAGGGGAGCTCCAGGCACTGTCTGGACAGTACGACTCGGTCTACTTCCACCCGGTGGGTACCCCTCAACCCACCCCCCAACCCACCCAGACACACACCCACATCAGCCCATGGCGTGTTCATACCACAGCTGGCAGCCCCAGCCAGTGCCCCCTCGGTTCCTGCTCTCACCAAGCCCCACACACCCTGCTCAATGCCACTGCCCGTCACGGGGCTCATCTGACACCCCCACCCCACAGAGTACCTTTCACTGTGCCCGGCTGGCTGCAGGGGCTGCACTGCAGCTGGTGGACGCTGTGCTGACGGGGGCCGCGCGCAACGGGCTCGCTCTCGTGAGGTGAGGGCTGCACCCCTCTGCCTGGCCTCCCACCTGTAGGGTCCAGGATGACCATGAGCACCCCCCTATCCCCAGGCCTCCTGGCCACCACAGCCAGCGGACGGCCGCCAATGGGTTCTGTGTGTTCAACAATGTGGCTATAGCGGCTGAGCACGCCAAACAAAAACACGGGCTACACAGGTGTGTACAGGTGTGTGGGGGTGAGGGGGCACTCCATCCAGCCCCTTCCCAGCCCCACTGGGCTCCTGGACTGGACAGGGGAGGCCCCACACCTCAGTGACCCCACCCTTGTCCCCAGGATCCTCATTGTCGACTGGGATGTCCACCACGGCCAGGGCATCCAGTACATCTTCGAGGATGACCCCAGGTGAGCTTGGGGGGACACGACCCTTCCCTGGGATCCCGCTCCAGGGAAAGCACAGCCTGGCCTGGGAAAATCTGAGGGAGATGCGTGGCTGTGTCCTCAGAGTCAGGGTTCTGGAGGAGCTGTGGGCTGAGGGGCCTGACTTCAGACCCTGGTCTCTGACCCCAGCCCGCTGTCCACAGTGTCCTCTACTTCTCCTGGCACCGCTATGAGCATGGGCGCTTCTGGCCCTTCCTGCGAGAGTCAGATGCAGACGAGGTTGGCCGGGGCCGTGGTCACGGCTTCACTGTCAACCTGCCCTGGAACCAGGTGCCACCTTGCCCCCAGGCTCTGACCTTAGGCCCCCACCCCAGGCCCCCACCTAGGTCCATATCCAGGCCCCCACCCCAGGTCGACACCCCATGGTCTCCCCCACTGGCATCCCCCACCCCTTAGTCTGGGCCCCCTGAGCGCAGCCTTCGGCTTCCCCCCAGGCCCCACCCTGGAGCCAGGGCCCCGGGTTTGGCCACAGGACCCTGTGGTTGGCGGGCAGTGGCTGTTGCTGACCCCTGTGGCTGTAGGTGGGGATGGGAAACGCTGACTACGTCGCGGCTTTCCTGCATGTGCTTCTCCCCCTGGCATTTGAGGTGACTGTGTGGGGACGGGGATGGGAATGGGGGTGGGGGGGTGGCAAGAGGGCTGGGAGGGGACTTGGTTGGGTGAGTTCCACTGTGAAGACGGGGTGGGGGGGCCACAGAAGCAGGGACGCAGCCACTTGCGTCAGTGTGTGCACCGACAGGTGGGGGTGGATGCGAGGGTCTCCCACTGGAGGGGACAGGTGACAGGGGGACAGGCAGCTCCCACCCTAGCTCCAGCCTATTTCTTGCTTCCTCCAACTTGGCCCCACCCGCAGTTTGACCCTGAGTTGGTGCTGGTCGCCGCCGGCTTCGACTCGGCCATTGGGGACCCGGAGGTGAGAGCCTGGCCTGGTGGGAGGCCTCCGGGGTCCTGGGACCCAGGCCTCTCATGTCCCTGCTCTGTTTCAGGGGCATATGCGGGCGACGCCAGAGTGCTTTGCCCATCTCACACAGCTGCTGCAGGTGCTGGCCGGTGGCCGGGTCTGCGCTGTCCTGGAGGTGACTGTGGCTGGGCAGGGAGGGTCCCAGGGCCAGGGGTTCAGGGAATGACCACTGCCAGGCACGGAGGGTCCCAGGGCTGGGGGCTGTGGGTGACCACTTCTGGGCAGGAAGGGTCCTGGGGCTGGGGGCTCAGGGTGACTGCAGCCGGGCAGAGAGGGTCCCTGGGTTAGGAGCTAGGGGGATGAAGCCCGAAAGCCCAGGAGCCAGGCCTCGAGGTGTGGTCAGAGTGGCCTGCCATGGGGGATTAGGCAACCTGGCTAGGACAGGGAGCTGCAGGGTGGGGGCCTTCCCCACCATCGCCCCCTCCCTGGCTATGCCCTCTGCCTAGCCACGCCTCCACCCTCCTCCCAGGGCGGCTACCACCTTGAGTCACTTGCAGAGTCAGTATGCATGATGGTGCAGGCACTGCTGGGCGATCCCGCCCCGCCTCTGTCGGGGACCATGGTGCCCTGTGAGAGGTACGAGGTGCTGGGGAGGCTGGAGGGGAGGCCGGAGGTAGGGGGCTGGGGGGGAGCAGAGCGGGGCTGGAGGGAGAGGGGGCTGGAGAGGCGCTGGAGGGGCCAGACGGAGGAGAGGGTCTGGAGAGAGGAGGCCAGAGGTGTGGCTGGAGAGGGGGACCGAAAGGAGGGCGACTGGAGGGGGTGCTGGAGGTAGGGGGCTGGAGGGGCTACAGGGGAGCTGGAGGGAGAGGGGGCTGGCGGGGGGCCAGAGGGAAGGCAGCTGGAGGGAGAGGGTGCTGGAGGGGGGCCAGAGGGAAGGCCTGGAGGGAGAGGGTGCTGGAGGGGGGCCAGAGGGAAGGCCTGGAGGGAGAGGGTGCTGGGTGAGTGAGGTGCTGGCCTCATCACTCGGTTCTCCCTGCAGTGCCCTGGAGTCCATCCAGCGGGTCCGGGCGGCCCAGGCCCCTTACTGGACAAGCCTGCAGCACCAGGGTCAGTGTGGTCAGGGTGTGGGCGGGGGTATTGGAGCCCCCACACGGTCGGGTGAGCAGCTGCCATGACTCTGAACCACACACAGACATGGGTCCCGTGCTGAGTCCCAGCGCCTGCTCCCCAGAGGGGAGGCCCCTGCTGCCTGGGGGTCCTGCGTACATGGAGGCAGCAGCCGCTGAAGCGGCCGAAGCAGCGGTAGCGCTGAGCTCCCTCCTGGACCGGCTACGCCTCCAGCCCCCGCCGCCAGTCCGCACAGCTGTTGCCTTGACGTCAGCAGACACTGCCCTGGTCCTGCCCTCTGGTGTCCTCCATCAGGAGGGGTCAGCCCCGAGGGAGGAGACGGAGGCCTGGGCCAGGTGGGCAGGGTGGGCCTGGGGAGGGGCGGGCCGTGTTGGTGGCTGCACCTGTGTGTGACTCCCGTGTGGTGTGTATCTGTGTGTCACTTGTGTCCATGTGTCCCTCTGGTTCGTCACCACAGGCCCCATGCGGCCCTGGCCCAGGATGGGGCCCTCACTGCGCTCGGGAAGGTCCTGAACCTCGTGGACAGGATCCTGGATGGGCAGGTGGGTGTGCCCGGGTGGGGCCGGCAGGGCCAGCCCGTGGGGAGGGTGGCTGGGCAGAGCCCATGGGCTGGTGGTACAGACCACCCAGGGGTGAGTATTCTCCCTGCTTGCCCCATAACCACATGCTCTCTGGCAGGGAGGTGAGAACAATGTTAAGTGTGTTTTAAGCATCTTGTTTACAAAAAGAGGGTGCTTTGATCTCAGAGTATCAAGGTGGTCCTGTGCCAGCCATGTAAACAGGTGCTAAGAGGGACAGGCGGTCTGTGTACCTGGTTTGGGAGTTGGCTGCCTCCTGACCAGCCCCTGCTGCCATCTGTTCCCCAGGTGAGCAGCGGCATCACCGCCACACCTGCCCTTGCCACTGCTGCCACCCTGGACGTTGCCATCAGGCGTGGTCTACACCTCGGGGCCCAGAGGTGAGGCCCTGGCCAGGTGGAGCTTCGAAATCAGGGGTATGGGCGGAGCCTCTGAGGGCAGGGGTGTGGGCGGAGCCTCTGAGGGCAGGGGTGTGGGCGGAGCCTCTGAGGGCAGGGCTGTGGGCGGAGCCTCTGAGGGCAGGGCTGTGGGCGGAGCCTCTGAGAGCAGGGCTGTGGGCCCCTCTGGGAGGGACTCCAGGGGGCTGAGCGCAGCCTGTCCCACCTGGCTCTTCCTCCAGGCTGCTCTGCGTGGCCGTGGGACAGCTGGAGCGGCCCCCAGACCTCTCCGATGACAGGTAGGTGTGTTACTCGTGTGGGTGGGCATGTGGCAGGCGGGTGACCCGATCCCCAGGAATGACAGGCGGGTGGAGCACTGTGAGGTGTAGAGGTGGGGGGACCCGATGCAGCTGGCATTCGGTGGAGCGTCCAGGAACAATGCCAGGCCAGGCCCCCACTGCCAAGGGTTTGCGTGTACCCCTGGGCCCATCAGTGCCCCTGCCACCTTTGCCCTGCTGGGGGCTCTGGGGGGTGAGCAGGGTCTCTCATGTGCTCCTCGTCCTCTGGAAGGAGGATTCTGTGGCTGAGCATCGGAGGCCAGGAGGCAGCAGCTCCTTCCATGTTCCACGTCTCTGTGCCGCTGCCACAGGTGAACGGCAGCGTCCCTGGGCTGGGGCGGGCATGGGGGACCCTATGTGGGCGCACAGCTGACGCCCACTGGCATCGTCATAGGGACCAGACCTATTGTCCCTGGCTCCCGAGAGACTGTCCGTGTGGCTGCTCACACACTGGGACCTGAGTTTGGGAGATAAGGCATCCTCTGGGATGCGTGGCTGGTGCCACACTTCTGTCCCTCCCACAGGTGACTGGGGGGCTCCTGAGCTGTGTCTTGGGCTTGGTGCTGCCCCTGGCCTATGGCTTCCAGCCCCACCTGGTACTGGTGGCTCTGGGGCCAGCCCATGGCCTGCAGGACACCCATGGTGCACTTCTGGTCTTGATGCTTCGGGGACCAGGAGGGGGCCGAGTCCTGGCCCTGGTGCAGGTAAGTCATACAGGGCAGTTCATGCTGTGGGGTGGGCATCTGGGGAAGACAGTGACTCACTGCTTCCCCCACCGCCCTGGCCCAGGAATCCAAACCCCAGCTTGTAGGAGCCCTGGCCCGGGCGCTGCATGGAGAGGCAGCCCCCAGCCTGGGCCCCTGCTCCGTGGCCTCACCCGAGGATGTGCAGGCCCTGAAGCACCTGAGAAGGCAGCTAGAGCCGAAGTGGAGGATGCTGCAGGTGGCTGGTGAGGGGCTGGCCTTGCCCTGGGGCTTGATGGGGAGGGGAGCTCCTGTGGCTTTTAGGGGGGCGGGTAGCTGCTTGAGCCAGTGCAGACTAGTGACAGAGAGTGCGGATTGTGAGCATCTCTCCCCATCGCCTCCTTTAGTGACATCACCTGGAAGCTTGAAATCAGCTGAGGGGGAAGCGTTTGCACCACAAAGCTAACACTCCAGACCAGCCACCCAGACCTGGGGCTCCACGGGTCACCTGGCCTCTGGCAGCTACCTGGACACCAGGCTCCTCTGCCTCCCCTCTTCAGTAAACATCAGTTAAATGAAAGCGTGAGTCCGCCTCCTTTCCTGGGCCTATGTTGTTGTTAGGTGCTGTCAAATCAGTTCCAACTCACAGTGACCCCACGTACAACAAAATGAAACACTGCCCGGTCCCGCGCCATCCTCACAATCGTTGCTACGTGTTTGAGCCCACTGTTGCAGCCACTGTGTCAATCCATCTCGTCCAGGGTCTTCCTCTTCTTCGCTGACCCTCTAGTTTACTAAGCATGATGTCCTTCTCCAGGAACTGGTCCCTTCTGATAACATGTCCAAAATACCTGAGAGCAAGTCTCGCCATCCGTGCTTCTAAGGAGCACTCTGGCTGGAGTTCTTCCAAGACAGACTCGTTCATTCTTCTGGCAGGCCATGGGATAGTCAATATTTTTCGCCAACACATAAATCGAAGGCATCAGTTCTTCTTCAGTCCTTCGTATTCACTGTCCAGCTTTCACACACAGATGAGGTGATTGAAAACACCATACCCGCTGCAGATCGTGAAAAACTTGAAATTTAAAATAAACCTGCTTACAATAGTATTAAAATACTTTAACACTCAGGGATAAATTTTACAATTTATGTGCGAGATGCATACTCCAAAACCTTAAGGCTGCTTAGAAAATTTAAAGAGCACTGTATTCATTTTCTATGACTGCCACACGACAAAGTACTACCAACTTAGTGGCTTAAGCCCCACCAATTTATTGTCTTACCATTTCTGCAGGTTAGGAATTGACACAAGGCTCACGGGGTGAAAATCAAGGTGTCCGCAGGGCTGCGTTCTTTTCCGGAGGCTCGAGGGGAAAATTCCTTTCGTTCCTTTTTCCAGCTTCCCACCTTTAAGGCATCAGTTCTTCGGTCTTCCTTATTCATTGTCCATGTACATGAGGCGATTGAAAATACCATGGCTTGGGTCAGGCACACCTTAAAACCCGCTCAAAATTGGGCCTATGTCCTGCCTCTTATCTCCCCACCGGGTAACCCAGCTCCAAGTCCGAAGCGCGCGAGAGGCAGGGGCGGGGCCACGGCACACCTAGGGCCCGGCTCCTCCGCCCGGAGCACCGCCCCCTCCGGTGGCGCATTTCCGGCGCGTCCGTTCTAGCGGTCTCTCCTGTCGCGTGGCAGTGACGCGTGACAGGCGCGGGAACGCTGACCTCTCCACGCGGAGGACGCTGCCCGAGGCCTCCTCCCCCAGACTCCCTTCCTGGCTTGCGGGGCCCCGGCGCACCCATTAAGGGGATCCCGGTTTCGGTGCTAGGGCCCCCGAGAACGTGCGTAAAACCGGGTAAGTACGCTGTGTACTACCCACGGACATGTGTCGTTCTTCGGATTTGTCAAGGTTGTGTGACCGCCTAAAGGTTAAGAACCACCAAGTGAGAAGGAAAGTGCCAAGCCGGCCCTCTGCGGGCTCTGTGGGCACGCGGTGTGGAGGTGGCAGGGCGCGGAGGGCCGCCTTGGGCGGGCCACAGTCGCAGACCTCCCCTCGGAATGCAGGTTCTGCGCCTCGGGGCTTAGGCTGCCTGTCATCAGCCCTCCCTGACCCTCTCCTCTTCTTGTTTTTCAGAGGCTGAAGTGCAGCTAGGGGTGAGACGTTTACACATATACTGAGGGCCTGGAGCTGAGAAGGGGCCGGCATGGCCAGCATCACCCAGCTGTTTGATGACCTGTGCGAGGCCCACCTGCCCGCCGCGAAGGCTCACCTGGGCCAGCACGGCCTGGACCGGAGGAAGGTAAAGCAGAGCCTCAAGAAGGTGGCCTACAACATGCTTTTCACAAATCTCTTTCAAGATGAGACTCATAAGCTACAGCCTGACCTCTCTAAACTCCCAGTGAAAAACAAGATCCTCATGCTGTCCTTCAACTTGAGAGTGGGTGGCCTGGGCCCGGAGGCAGACCGTTTGGAGGACCTTGTGGAGGAGCTCGAAGCTGCCCGTTGGTGTCCGCTCGTGGAAGTGTTGTCTGTTTTGGACCTCCTGGTTCAGCTCGCAGGGAGTGGTCCCCCTCAAGTACTGCCCCCAAAACGGGACTACTTCTTTAACAACAAGCACGTTGGGAGAAATGTTCCGTACAGCGGCTACAACTGCTATGACTTGAGTGTGTCTGAGATGGACATTCAGTCCAGGATCTCCAGAGAGGAGTATTTGTGTCACGATATGGTTCAGAAAACACTTCAGCTGATGGAGGCCGCACCCGGCACCGGCCTGCTCACCTTTGGACGCTTCTCATACGGTGACTCTTGGAACAAGTTTGAGAGAGACACCCGGGCCTCCCTCTTCGGTGCCCTCGTGCACAGCCGCACGTTGGACATGGACGTCCAGCTGGACCTGCCCCCCGTGCCAGACAGCGCAGACCTATCTGGACTTGCCATTAAAGTACGGTATCTGCTTTCCCGCCTTCAGCTCTCGAGTGGCTCAGAAACACTGTCTGGTGTTCTTGTATTGTGGTAAAGGTGGGGTAGCTGAGTCCCAGTCACCAGCTGGCCTGTGCCGTTGTGAGTTGCGGCTGCTGGCGCACATCCTCAGCACAAAGCAGCACAGTGTCTTTAATCCTTTACCCAACAGGATGTGTTAAGTCGCTTATTGTTCACTCTGGAGCTGCTATTTAAATTCAGTAAAAAATTCAGTTAAAAAGTAATTTTAGCGCCTCAGTCGCACAGCCACGTTTCAGATGCTCAGTAGCTACGTGGCAAAAAGTGTTTTGTTCATGCTGTACCTGCACTTTGATCCACTTTTCTCAGCTGAGCATGAACTCTTCCCAATGTCATTAAGTAAATCGTCACCAACCTTTCTATTTTCCTGCTTTATAAAAGTTACCGAAGGTATGCACTTGTTACTCAGGTATTCCCTCGTTGCTGGCGTTTAGATTGTTTTCCAACGTAAATATTTCTACAGTGAACATCTTAGCGCACGTACGTTTTCCTGTTTAGTGTGATTTTCTTATGTTGGATTTTCCCCAAAATGGAATTTCCAGGCCCAAGGAATTTCATAAGTTTTGTTAAATTTGCGTGGTGGTTTACGTGTTATGTGAACTGGGAATCAGTAGCCTTAAACAGCCGTTTAGCTCCCCCAGTGATTCTGTGGGGACAGACTATGTAGTACTTGTGTCTGAGGGAGGTATTAGGAGCGTCTGTGAGGGCGTCCCCCTAGGAGGAAATGGAAACATACGGACAGATCACTGGGGTTCTGATCACACTCGGTGGAATGGACTTCTTTCCTGTGGCCTCCAGGTTCCTCAGAGCACAGATCAGTCGGAAGATGAAGGGTTCCAGTCAGCGTCTAATTTGACTCCTGACTCCCAGTCTGAACCAAGCATGACCCCGGACCTGGACCTGTGGGAGGCCGTGCTCACCTACGAGGCCAGCAGGCGGCGCTGCTGGGAGAGAGTCGGGTGGTATGTGAACCTCTCCCTCTCTCAGTGGGGGTGGGTGGGTGTCGTGTTCTTACTTTGTGGGCCCAGGGGTGGCCAGTCAAGCTAATTTATAAAGATTGTGTCTAAATCCTGGGAGTTTAAAAGGGATTCAAGGAGAAAAGATTTGCAGGCTTTAAGGTTCTTGCAGTGCCAGCTGGCCAGTTGTTCTAGAATCACCTCCGACTCTTGGCGACCCCGTGTGTGTCAGAGTAGAGCTGTGCTCCATCTGACTCATGGCGACCCCGTGTGTGTCAGAATAGAACTGTGCTCCGTAGGGTTTTCAGTGGCTGATTTTTCAGTAGTGGATCGCCAGGCCTTTCTTCTGAGGTGCCTCTGGGTGGAGCTGATTCTCCAACTGTTTGGTTAGCAGCTGGGCATGTTCACCATTTGTACCACCCAGGGACTCCAGTAACTTCTGCAGATCATGCTCTTCAGTGATTCTGTTGGCACTGAGGGCTCCTGGTGGGGCTGCAGAAGGTGATGGGCAGGTGGTGTCCTCAGTGCAGGGCAGAGAGGCTGCCTGGCTGTTTTGTCTTGCCTCCTTCTGTCGGCTGTGGCCCCGAGAGGCACAAAGCCGAGCCTGGGGTGCCAGGGACAGAACTTTCTTCCTGTTCCCTCTGTTCCCATCTGGCAGAATGTGGAGAGGTGCACTCTGGCTGGTAAGAGGTTCTAGTCACAGCAGTGTTGCCTGATTGAATGCAGTGGAGGCAAGGCTCTGGGCTTGGGCTCAGGAAGCATCCTCTCTGCCCTCTCGGGGCCCCTAATGTGCTGGCATCTGGAGTCTCCCAGGACGGGGCAGAGCACGTGCCTTTCCCAAAGCTTTTCACTTCAGATCCGCAGGTGGTCTGGGCCCACGAAGCTAAAGAATGGCTGAGCAAGGAGCTAAGTGACCCTGATGTGGTTCTGCTACTGCAGGGTCCCCCGAGCATACTCAGGGGCAGATAGGGCGTGCTGGGCACTGCTCTGCCAGACAGCTTCCCTCGTGGAACGCATCCTCTGTGCAAGTCCCCCAGGGCAGCCAGCCTCACACCCCGCAAGGTTCTGTCACTGTCCAGCAGCTGCTCTGGGCCCTGAGGGGCTGCACTGCCCTGTAAATGGCACCATTTGGTCTTCAGTCCCTTCTGTGTGCCATCTGGCAGCCCTTCACCATTTCTAAGCTGCCCCACAAGCTGCTGCCCTCTTTTGTTGATTTGTTTATCGTGGTAAAAGTGCAGATGACGAAACCCTCACCGACTCGGCGAGTTCTGCGCGTCCAGCTCGGTGCCGTTATCACACCCATCATGTCGTGCAGCCATTACCACTCTCCTTCTCCAAATTCTTCCACCGCCCGTTAGCAGAAGTTCTGCCCCCAAGCAGTGCCTCCTCGTTTCCCCCCCAACCCCTGCTAACCATTAAGCTTTGGTTTCTATACGTTTATCTATCACGTGTGAGTGAGATCATTCGGTATTTGTAGTTTTGTGTCTGACTTATTTCACTCAGCATGCTCTCAGGGTTCCTCTGCGTTGTGGCGTGCACTAGGACCTCATTTCTCTTTATGGCTGAGTGATATTCCGTGGTGTGTACGTACCACATTTTGTTTAACCGTTCATCTGTTGGTGGACATTTCTGTGGTTTTCACCTCTTGGGCTACTGTGGAAAGTCTTGCAGTGAACGCTGGTGTACAGGATTCTGTTTGCGTTCACGCGCCCACCTCTGGGGATATACCTGGGAGTAGATTGCTGAGTCATGTGGTAGTTCCACGTTCAACTTTTTGAGGAACCACCCAACTGTTCTCCACAGCAGCTGCACCATTTTACGTTCCCGCCAGCAATGGATGAGGGTTCTAATTTTTCCACAGCCTCGCCGACCTTGTTGTCGTCTGTCTTTCTGATCCTCCTTGTGGGGTGCGGTGTCCCTTGTGCGTGCTTTCAACATAAAGACAGTGTTGTGGTGTGTCATCGTCTCTAGGACCCAGCTGCTCCCCCAGCTCACTTTTCCGAGCCGGGCTGGGGTGTACCCGCTGCTCGGAACCCTGGGGGTGTTCTTTGGACATATCTGCAGCTATCCTGGGGGTCAGTGTGAACCCAGGAGGTGATCCTAACGGAGGTGGCGGGAGGCTGCACTGCAGGTTTGGGGTCCTCACTGACCCAGCATTTTAGACGAGCATCATGTTGGTTCAGCGTGCCCCTTCCCCTGGTTTGGGTCTCTCTTAAGAGACTGTGCGTGGAGCCGAGGCGCCCATCCACGCACTTCCCCCCATTTCCTGCAGTCCCCCTGGCCACAGAGAGGAGCCCTACCTCACCGAGGCGGGAAGAGACGCCTTTGACAGGTTCTGCAGGCTCTGCGAAGAGGGGTTGCAGGTCCTCGGCGGCAGCCTCCTCCCGGCCCCGCAGCGCGTCCTGGTGCGAGAGTGTGAGCTGGTGAAGGATGCGCTGAACGTTCTCATCGGGGTTGTGTCTGCCACATTCTCACTCAGCCAGGTAAGGTGGTCCCGATGCTGCCCTGAGCCCTCCACAGGGGCGTGTTTGTCTCAGCCGGGAGCAGAGGCAGTGCAGTGACAGTGGCCTTGGACGCCAGCCTGCGGGCAGCCACCTGGGAGAACTCGCTCCGCTGGCCCAGGGGCCACGGCACTGGGGGGGCCTGCCAGGGCCATTTCATCTCGTTTTTAGAGTTTATTGATTCAGTTAGCTTCTTTTAAGAGCATAGCGTGTCGTGGGGAAAAACTGGCCACCAGCCCATCCTGCTCCATCCTCAGAACTACCGAGGTGTCCCTGCCCTCCTGTGCCCTGGCTGCGCCCACACTTTCCTCCAAGTGGCCCGTTCCTCCACAGGGGCAGGGCTCACTGGCCCCGCCCTCCTTGGCTGCGATGACGGGGGGGCTGCACCTGGAGTCGCAGCCGCCCTGCCCGCTGCCCTGCCCTGCCCACTGCCCTGCCCACTGTCCTCCCCACTGTCCTCCCCTGCCCGCTGCACTGCCCTGCTCTGCAGTCCGTCTGGGTCTCAGGGTCCTTCCTAGTGGCTGCTCTCGCACTGAGTGTGTGCATGTCACACTGGGCAGGTCCCATGCAGTTCTAGGTCGGTGTGGGGCCTGTCCTGGGGGCTCTGTCGGGAGCATCCTCATCAGCCCCCCCAGGTTGTCTCTGTGTCTCCAGGTGTAAGTGGCCTTGTGGGGAGTGGTCACGGCCTTCTGTGAATCTTCTGTTGTTTCCCAGAAGGCGAACTGCAGGCTTGACAGCTCGGTCTGAACGTTTGCCCTGTGCCTCTGGGCTGTGCCTCCCGTTCACGCCCCCAGGCTGTCTGTCCACCCTCCCGTCCACGCCCCCAGGCTGTCTGTCCGCCCTCCCGTCCACGCCCCCCGGCTGTCTGTCCGCCCTCCCGTCCACGCCCCCCGGCTGTCTGTCCGCCCTCCCGTCCGCGCCCCCCCGGCTGTCTGTCCGCCCTCCCGTCCACGCCCCCCGGCTGTCTGTCCACTCTCCCGTCCACGTCTTGTCCGTCCCCAACACCCCCCCACAGCCGGCGTGGTGCTGTAAACACACGGCTCTTCTAGTTGGGTCTGAAGATGTCTGCTCGTGCCTGTCTCTGTGGTTTTGGGTGTGTTTTCTGCGTTTTGTGTCCTGTCTGCGTGTGTGGGGTCTGAGCTCCTGTCGGGGCACTGAGGGAGCCAGCCCTGACCCTGCTCTCCCACTGCAGCCGACACAGGCCTTCGTGGTGAAGCCAGGTGTGTACGTGTCGGGGACATCCCCTGAGAGCATGCGCAGCCTCCTGTCGGAGGTGGCCGCGTGCGGGACCTACTACGTGCGCCTGAGCCGCTTCTCTCTGCAGCCAGCGCTGGACGCCACGTGCAGCAAAGGCCTCGTGTTTCAGGTATGCCGCCCTCCCATCGGCATGACACACAGAGGGTGGAGTTGTAGGACAGACGGACACGGGGGCAGGGGCTGTGCAAACCAAGCCCCCAGCAGATGGAGCATGGCGAGGGGAAGGTTAGGGGATCAGGTGCTGGGCTCCTGTGTGTCCTTCCAGCCCTGGCACACCCCTGCTGGGCGTGGGGGGTGCGCAATGAGATTGGAGCCTCAAGGAGAATGGGTCGGAGTGGGGCTGGGGCGTGGCTGTGCCTGGGTGGTCTACGGCCACCAGGGCGAGGGGCAGGGGGCAGGACGGGACAGGAACAGCTAGGTCTTGGTGGTGGGTGGGCTCACCCTGAGGGGCTTTGCCACCCCAGTGCCCCAGCATCTCCTAGAGCTGGTACCTGCCAGCAGAGCCTGGCTGCCCTCCAGAATTCCCACCCTAAATCCCAGTGTCCCCGGGGACTGGCCCTCTGCGCTGGGGTCAGGGGATGCCTTAGGCCTCCTGCTAAAGGGCAGGACGTCTGGACCTGACCGTGGAGAACAGAACCTCAGAGTTGAGGACAGAACCCAGTCCCTTTCACCCCAGCTGGGCAGGGGTCACCCTCCTCTCAGACCCTCGCCCACAGGCCTTCACTAGCGGTGTGAGGCGGTACCTGCAGTACTACCGGGCCTGTGTGCTCTCCACCCCGCCCACCCTCAGCCTGCTGGCCATTGGTTTTCTCTTCAAGAAGCTCGGCCGGCAGCTCAGGTGAGGCCTGCTGGTCCCTGGGCTGGAAGGCAAGGGGGCAGGAGGTGTGTGTGGGGGGCGGGCAGGAGGTGTAGGGGCTCCCCCCTGGGGGTGAGGTCGAGGACTCCTACTGCACGGGAGGGAGGTGCTGCCCCGGGGTCAGGGTGATACAGGTGTGATGTGTGGAGCAGGTGGCGGGCAGCAGGTAGCAGCAGCTCAGCCCTGGGAGACCCCGGGCACCTGCTCAGCGGCCTGAACCTGCCCTTTGGGTCCAGGTACCTGGCCGAGCTCTGTGGTGTCGGCACCGGGCTCCCTGGGACTGGTGGCGGAGGGCCCAGGACTGCGTTCCCAACTGTGAGTCTGCTGCTGCGAAGCGGGCGGCTCCCCTCATTGAGCGCCTCCGCACAGCGCGCGTGGCTCCCGGGAGGAGGGGTCGGGTGGGGAATAGGAGGCGGAGGGGCCCCGGGAGGAGAGGCTGGGGAGAAGGGTGGGCTGGGGGGGCCCCTCTTGGTGCCCTGCTGAGCTGAGCAGCACCAGCTCAGGGCATGTGCGCTCAGCTTGCTGTTGGTGTCTGCAGGGCGTGAAGCTACTCTCATACCTGTACCAGGAGGCCCTGGACAACTGCAGCAACGAGCACTACCCGGTCCTGCTGTCCCTGCTCAAGACCAGCTGTGAGCCCTACACGAGGTGAGACTGGGGGCGGGGCTGGGGGAGGCAGTGGGGCGGGGCCAGATGGGGCGGGGGGCGGGGGGCCCGGCAGGGGTGGCCGGCCTCCCGGGGAAGATGCAGCCTCCTCTTCCTTTTTCTAACTGGAGCCTTGCTGGGAACCTCTAAGCTAGGGGAAGAGAGGCTCGGTTTCCACTGTGTGTTGGAATTAGCAAAAACCAGAAGGACACAAACCCGTTGCCATCGAGTGGATTCTGACTCATAGCAACCGTGTAGGACAGAGTAGAACCACCCCATAGAGTTTCCGAGAAGCGGCTGGTGGATTCGAACTGCTGACCTTTTGGTTAGCAGCCGTACCTCTTAACCACTGCGCCACCAGGGCTCCTGGAATTAGCAAGGTGGGGATTTTTTTCTTTGCCTGCTTTGTTTTATGAAGACTAACACCCAAGCAGAGATGCAGACTGGTTGCTGTCCCGGGGAGATATCCCAGTGGGGCTGCCCCAGGCTCCCTCGTGTCTCTCACCTCTCATTCATGCAGTCCGTGTTTCCCTGGGCATGGGGGTGGCGGCCCACGGCCGCTGGGTACTGGTGTCGCTGGGATGAGCTCACTTTGTCTTTAAATGCTTCCAGTGCGAAGCCGACAGACTTCTCTCTTCTTATTTTAGAGCGAGCTGCCTTCAGTAAGGCAGACTTGAGCTTGAGAACCGCTGGGGCCAAGGCAAGCCAGGGTGGCTGGTCCCTGTTGACTCACGTAGTCAGAGATTTTGAGGGGTCAGGAGCGGCAGCGTGTGCTGACGAGAGGGGAACCAGGGCAGCCGTGGGCACGGGTGGGTGCGTGCAGCCGAGTACCCGCCCGCTGCCCGCAGGTTTATCCACGACTGGGTGTACAGCGGGCTCTTCCGGGACGTCTATGGCGAGTTCATGATCCAGGTGAACCACGACTACCTCAGCTTCAGAGGTGGGTGTGCGGCTGCTGCTGGGGGGAGCCCCACACCTGTGGGCCCAGGCTTAGGGCCCACCACCCACGTGTGCCACCCATTTGTCCCGTGCTAGATAAGTTTTACTGGACCCACGGCTACGTGCTGATTTCTGAAGAAGTGGAGGACTGCGTCCCTGTGTTCTTAAGGCACATTGCCAATGATGTGTACGTCTGTGGGAAGACCATCAACCTGCTGAAGCTCTGCTGCCCCCAGGTAAGGGCCAGTGCTGGCTGTCAGTACGTGTGTGTGCCTGCGTGCGCGTAAGCACGTGTGTGCATGTTTGTAAGAATGCGTGTGCACATGTGTGTGCTCAAGTGCGTGTTAGCATGCATGTACACGAATGGCGTAAACGTGTGGGTGTGGTGCATGTGCGTGAGTGCATACATGTACGTGTGTATTTGTAAGAATGCATGTGCACTGTGTGCCCGAGTGCGTGTGTTAGCACGCGTGTACACGAGTGTGCGTAAACGTGTGGGCGTGGTGCATGTGTGTGAGTGCATACATGTACGTGTATGTATTTGTAAGAATGCGTGCACGTTTGTGTGTGTGTGTGAACGTGCGTGTGTGCAAATGCACGTGTCCATGCACGTATGCGTCTGTGTGTGCCGGTGTGTGTGTGCACGTGGGTGCATGGGGGTGTGTGTATGGACATGTGTGCCCCTCTCCCCAGCTGTGGAACTCGAGTGTGGGTGTGCGAAGGGGGTACCGTGTGTGCTGGCCATGTGTGGTCAAGGGTGACGTGGCCCCCCAGCTTCTTACTATGAGGCTCCAGCAAGCACTGGCCAGCAGCCTCCTCTCCGCGGTCCGGGGTGGGTGGGCGGCGGCCTCTTCTCTGTGGTCGGGAAGGGCGGCAGCAGTGCTGCGTATGTGCTGCATTTGCTCAGGATGCATGGGTGGCCTCCCACCGTGGAGTGCTGGGGTGCAGAGACCTGGGGGCACCGAGCCCAGGAGAGTCCTGCGTCTTGGACAGTGCGTGTCCCTGAGCCCCCAGCCATCTGCCTGAGGCTCACCAGGCTCTTGTCCTGGCAGCATTACCTGTGCTGGTCTGACGTCCCCGTTCCTCGGATCTCGGTGATCTTCTCCCTGGAGGAGCTGAAGGAGATTGAGAAGGACTGTGCCGTGTACGTGGGGCGGATGGAAAGGGTGGCACGCTACAGCTCAGTCAGCAAGGAGGAGAAGGTGACGGTGCAGATGCGGGGTGTCTGGGGTTGGGGCTCCTCCTCAGGTGTGGGCTCTGCCAGCATGGACGGGACCCTGAGTCCTGGCCAAGCAGGTGGCTGTGCAAACTCTCCTCATGCTCAGAAGGGATGGGTAGGAAAGATGGGGGTGGGGGGGCAGGGTGTGCAGAGCCACAGGGTGGGCGTGGGGGCAGGGCCGGCGGTAGACCCTGTGTGTTTGGGTCAGGGGTCTGGTGGTGAGTTGACCACTGAAAACCCTGGGAAGTACCTGTGGCTGAGGGGCCCGTGTGAGCAGACCTGAGAGGCCCACGCTGAGGGGGGTAGGCTGGGGGTGGGGGGGCTAGTCTGTCCCTGCTTCCTGAGCTAGCCTTCCAGTCTCGGGGGGGGGGCCCATGCCCCTGCGCCCCTTCCTCCTCCTCCACCCCCCACCGCCCCTCTCTCCCCCTCACCCTACGCCCTGTCCCCCCGAGGAACACGCTCGCGGGCCCGTCCACTTCCATGCTGTACCAGAGTGTGACTCCAGCAGCTCCCAAGAGACACAGCCCCTCACTGCCCAGACAGAGGCCGTGGTGCCTAGTGCCATGTGCCCCTCATGTCCCCCCTCAGGGCCCGCTGAGCCGGTGTCTCCTGGAGGAAACGGCCTCGGGCGCCCATCCTTTCTGCCCTCTCTGAGTCCAAGCAGGGTGTCCCAGGTGGGGACAGGGAGTTGGGGTGGCGGTTTACTGACGATGTCTTTTTCAGGAACTACGTGTGGAAATCGCAAAACAAGAGCTGATCGTCCACGCCCGAGAGGCAGCGTCCAGGGTTCTGAGCGCCCTGAGCGGTAAGCTTGCCTCAGCCATTCCCCCTGCAGCCGGGGCTCTGCCTCGGGGGCCTCCTGCAGCTGAGCCCCTCTCCCCACTGCAGACCGGCAGGTGTCCGAGCGCGCGGCCTTGGATGCCCGGAAGCGAGAACAGTTTCAGAGGCTGAAAGAACAGTTTGTGCGAGACCAGGAGGTGGGTGGGCCCCGCGGCGTCTGCGGCCCCAGACGGACGTGTGGTGTCTCGGGGGCCTGGGTCACACGTGCCGTGTGTGTTGTGCAGCGGCGCCTGGCGGCTAGACAGGAAGAGGCCAACGACGACTTCAGCTACGCCTGCGAGCTCCGCCAGAGGGAGAAACGGCTGCAGGCCTTGGAGGAGGAGCTGGAGCGGAGGACGAGGTGGGCACTGCATCAGGGCGAGGGCGGTGGGGGCCCTGCAGTGCGAGGGCGGTGGGGGCCCTGCAGGGTGAGGGCGGTGGGGGCCCCACATCACTTCTATCTTAGTGATGGCTTTATTTGATTCTTTTACTCTTTATCCTGGAAGTTTTCAGGCATACGTAAAAAGGCTAGTGTACTGAGCCCGGAAGTATCCGCCACTGGGTTCAGTAGTCGTGAACAGTTTTTGCCACATTCACATGTTCTCAGATGTCTTTAAAACGCCTTTTCATAGTTGGTTTGTGTGAATTCAGATCCCAGCAAGGTCCCCATCTGGTGTTGGGGTGTACCTCCTCGTCTCTTCTGATGTTAAATGGCTCCTGTTCTCTTATTTATTGTTCAGCCTGTAGTTGACAGAGGTGGGCCGTCTGTCCGGCACAGTGTCCAGGGTGCTGGGCACTCTGCTCTCTCGTCTCATCCGCCTGTCCCACTCTCCCTGTGTTTCCTGTAAACTGGGCGTTAGAGCTGGAGTCTGCCAGGCCCAGGTTCACACTTTGTTTTGTTTATCTATTACTGGGGTAAAATACACTCTCTAAGTCAGCTCGTGCTGCTGTAACAGAAATACCACAAGTGGATGGTTTAAGAAACGGGAATTTATTTTCTCGCAGTTTAGGAGACTAGAAGTTGGAATTCAGGGAAGTGGCTCTAGTAGAAGGCTCTCCCTTTGTTTGCTCTGCGGGGATGTCCTCGTCTCTTTTCAGCTTCTGTGCTTGCCTGCCTTGGTGATTACGTGTCTCTGTTTGTGCTTTGCTTGTTTAATCTGCTCTTTCACATCTCAGAAGAGAAGGAAACCCGTTCCCAGGTGGGGCTGTAACCACAGTGCGTTGTTGTTAGGGGCCGTGGAGTCAGTTCTGACCCACAGCGACCCACGTATAACAGAACGAGACACTGCGCGGTCCTGTGCCCTCCTCACAATCCTCGTTATGCTTGAGCTCATTGTTGCAGCCACAGTGTCAATCCATCTCATTGACGGTCTTCCTCTTTTTCGCTGACCCTCTGCTTTGCCAAGCATGATGTCCTTCTCCAGGGACTGGTCTCTCCTGATAACATGTCCAAAGTATGTGAGAAGAAGCATCACCATCCTTGTTTCTGAGGAACATTCTGGCTGTACTTCTTCCAAGACAGATTTGTTCGTTCTCCTGGCAGTCCGTGGTATAGTCAATATTCTTTGCCAACACCATATTTTAAAGGCATTAATTCTTCTTGGGTCTTATTCATTGTCCAGCTTTTGCATGCATGTGAGGCAATTGAAAACACCACGGCTTGGGTCAGGCGCACCTTGGTCTTCAAGGTGACATCTTTGCTTTTTAACACTTTAAAGAGGTCTTTTGCGGCAGGTTTGCCCAGTGCAAGGCGTCTTTTGATTTCCTGACTGCTGCTTCCAAGGGCATTGATTGTGGATCCAAGTAAAACGAAACCCTTGACGACTTCGCCGTTTTCTCTGTTTGTCATGATGTTGCTTATGGTCCAGTTGTGACCAGTTGCAATTTGGAGCTCCAGAATTTCTGTTTGGTTCCTTGTTATAATTTACGTCTTTTCACTGATATTCTTACTTTGTTCATGCACTTGTTTTCCTAATTTCCTTTAGTTCTTTGTTCATTGTTTTAACTCTTTTAGCAAATTTAAGACAGTGGATTTAATGTCTTTGACTAGTAATCCCAATGTCTTGGCTTCCTCACAGATGACTTTTATCAAATTCCTTTTCTCCTGTGCATGGGCCATACTTCCCTGCTTCTTTGTAGGCTTTGTAATTTTTTTTATTTTATTTATTTATTTTTTTATTGTACTTCAGGTGAAGGCTTACAGAACAAATAATTTCTCATGAAACAGTAGTACATATATTGTTTTATAACATTGGTTAACAACCCCACAACATGTCAACCCTCTAACTTCTCAACC
>NW_004444005.1:13581504-13596780 GCF_000243295.1 Trichechus manatus latirostris | reverse complement strand
CAGAACAAAATAGTTTCTCATTTAACAGTTACTACACATGTTGCCCTATGACAATGGTTAACAATTTCACAACACATCAACAATATCCTTACTCAATCTTGGGTTCCCTATAGGCTTTGTAATTTTTTTTGAGAACTGGACATTCTGGGTATTATAATGTGGTAGCTTTGGAAAGCTGATTCTCCCACTCCTCAGGGGTTGCTGCTGTTACTTAATGAAGGCTGCAGTCACCTTTTTTTAATGATTTTTTCCAAAGTGTTTTCAGAGTATGTGTTCTACCTGTGTGTGGTGACTGAAGGTTCTGTTCCATTATCTCTGCAGTCAGCCAGTGTCCTGACAGATTTCACAAACAAAGCCCACGCTGGCTCTTTAAGCTGCCACCACAAGAGGGCCCTGCTGTAGGGGGGCTGAGACTGCGGCAGGTGTCCAGACCAACCCAAGTGTACAACCTAAATCCTCAGAACAAAGCCCCACTGCCCGCCCAGCGGTGGCCATCCCCACCACTGTGGCAGGGCTGAGGAATGAGATGTACTGGTTGGGGTGTGTGGCTTGCCAGGAAAGATCAGCAGCCTGTCCTTCTGTGAAGCACCTCCCTGGTTGCTTTGTGTCAGATTAGGTTCCAGAGTTCCCCAATGGCTGGTCCTATTGCTCTTTGGAGTTCACTTGTGGTGGCAGGGGAGGGGCCGGCTCAGGGCTCCCCTGCCGACTTCCTCGAGCCTCGTTCTAGGTTCAGCGTTTGGACGTGAGCCCATCATGAGGGCAGGCACTGGCTGCTCACTGGGAGGCTCAGAGCAGCACTGGAGGCTGTTGGGTGTTGGTGTGTGGATAGATGTGAGCCCCCACTTGCGTGCTGTGGAGAGAGCGCGGAGAGGAGCACTAACTGGCCTTTGTGGCCCAGGTGGCTTCACAGAGCCCAGGTGTGAAGCCGGTTTCCTGCTGGCAAAGGAGTCTGAGTAACGGGGGTAGTGTGCCAGGCTAGCTTTGAATGAAGCAAGTGAAAGGGTTCCGCTCGCGGTGCTCCTTGCACGCCTGTGTGTTCCCCACCTGTAGACAGGAAGAGGCCCCGCTTCCCGGAGGGCCTGCGCGCGCTCAACCCCCACGACCCTCCTGGCCCAGGGTATGGCCGACTCATTCTGGTGTAGGTCGGTGCCTGCTTCTGCCACCAGGCCTCTTCTTGCCGGCAGAGGGCCTGCAGGCTGGCCATCAGGGAGGCTCCTGCTGGGCATGGGTCTCAGGCGTCTGCTGCAGCGGGCGGAGGTGGTGGTGTGAGCCCCAAGCGTGGTGAGGCCCCCAGCATGGTGAGCCCCGAGTGTGGCGAGCCCCAAGCACGGCCAGGCCCGAGAGTGGCAAGGCCCCCAGCATGGTGAGGCCCCCAGCGTGGTGAGCCCCGAGCGTGGCGAAGCCGAAGTGTGGTGAGCCCCGAGTGTGTGGCCAGGCCCCAGAGTGGCCAGGCCCGAGTGTGGCGAGCTCTGAGCGTGGCAAGTCCCCAGCATGGCGAGCCCCCCAGCGTGGTGAGCCCCCCAGCATGGCCGTGGCCCCAGCGTGGCGAGGCCAGTGGGATGACGAGTGACTGTGTTCTCGGGCCCAGGCAGGCGCTGGTCGAGCACTACAGCCGGCTGTCGGCGGAGGCGGCGCGCCGGGAGCAGAAGGCTCTGTGGAGGCTACAGAGGCGCAGGCTGGGTGAGGCGCGGCGCCGCTTCCTCCTGGCGGATCAGACCCGCCTGCAGGTACCCGCCCGGCTGGCGGCGCTGACTGCAGTGGGCCCTGGGCGTGGGTGGCAGTTACCTCGGCTTCTCAGAAATACCTTGTGGCTGCCGTGCTGGGCGGATGAAGAGGGTAGGTGTGCTGTGCTTGCCGAGCGCTTGCCGGGTGCTCGGGCTCCATGTTGATTCCTGCGGCATCTGAGGCCAGTGCTGAGGAGGGCGAGGATGGGTGGGGTGGGCCCCAGTTCTGCCTGTGTGGGCTCCCCCATGGGCACTATCTCCCGGCCTGCTGGCTTTGATTCCAGGAGCTGCTGAAGGCCATGTCTGAGGGGATGTGCTCGCAGGTGCTGGATGAGCTCCCGTGTGCTGAGCACTTGCTTGGGACAGGGGTGGCCCTTCCTCAGGTGAGGGGTTGGCGGGAGAGGCTCCTGATGGGTCTAGGGGCCTGGGCCTCCTTGTCTCCAAGGTGCCTGATGTTTGGCAGCCACCAGGCATGCACCACCCCAGGGGTGTGGGCAAGTGCCGGGCCTGCTGTCCCACAGAGCTCGTCACCTGGGGGTGGGGGTTACCTGCTGTCCCACAGAGCTCGTCACCTGGGGGTGGGGGTTACCTGCAGTCCCACAGAGCTCGTCACCTGGTGGTGGGGGTTACTTGCTGTGCCTCAGAGCTCGTCACCTGGGGGTGGGGGTTACCTGCTGTCCCACAGAGCTCGTCACCTGGGGGTGGGGGTTACCTGCTGTCCCTCAGAGCTCGTCACCTGGGGGTGGGGGTTACCTGCTGTGCCTCAGCTCGTCACCTGGGGGTGGGGGTTACCTGCTGTCCCTCAGAGCTCGTCACCTGGGGGTGGGGGTTACCTGCTGTCCCACAGAGCTCATCACCTGGGGGTGGGGGTTACCTGCTGTCCCTCAGAGCTCGTCACCTGGGGGTGGGGGTTACCTGCAGTCCCACAGAGCTTATCACCTGGGGGTGGGGGTTACCTGCTGTCCCTCAGAGCTCGTCACCTGGGGGTGGGGGTTACCTGCAGTCCCACAGAGCTCGTCACCTGGTGGTGGGGGTTACCTGCTGTGCCTCAGAGCTCGTCACCTGGTGGTGGGGGTTACCTGCTGTCCCTCAGAGCTTGTCACCTGGCGGTGGGGTTACCTGCTGTCCCTCAGAGCTCGTCACCTGGGGGTAGGGGTTACCTGCTGTCCCTCAGAGCTTGTCACCTGAGGGTGGGGGTTAGATAACCGGGTGGAGAAGGTGAGACAAGACCCTGTCCTGTGTGTACTTGTGTTCCAGGCCCCGTCCCCAGATGTGGAGCCCCCAGGTGGAGGCCAAGGCCGTGATCCCTCACCTGCAGAAGAGCATGGGGTTGTCCCAACACCCTGGCCCCGGGGGTCTCCTGCAGTGGGGGCTGAACCTCTCTCTGCTGACCTCAGCATGCAGGACTTCCTGCCCACAGGCCTGGGGGTGGAGCAGCCTGCAGAGCCCAGTGTAGCCTGTGTTCCAGGGGGGGCTCCTCTCTTGGGGGAAGCCCATGTTTTAGGGGAGGCCCCTTTCCCAGGGGAGGCCCCTCTGCTGGAGCAGGCTCTGTGGACCGTCAGCTCAGACCTGCCTTCCCTGACTCCAGAGGAGGTGCCCGCAGCAGCCGGCACACAGCCCCCCCAGGTGCAAGAGTACGATTTTAGTACCATCCTGAGGCCGGCTGTGGCTGCCTTGGCCCGTCTGGAATCCCTCCAAGCTGCAGAGGGTGACTCAGGCAGCGAGGGGCCACAGCTGCAATGGCACACGAAGCTGGATGCCTGGGTCCCTGAAGTGCCGGCGGCTCTGCCTCACCCATCCTCACCCAGGCCTGGGCCTGCCAATGAGGGGAGCACCGGGCCCCAGGATCAGCTTCTTAGGCACGTGTCTGAAGGCAGTGTTCCCTCAGTGGGTCATGCTTCTGAAACAGCTCCCTCCCGGCCACGGTGGAGCATCCACAGCCACGTGTCGGATGCTAACATCAAGATTGGGGAGAATGTCTCAGATGTAGCTCCCTCCCGGCCACGGTGGAGTATCCACGGCCATGTGTCTGATGCCAGTGTCAGGATTGGGGAGAATGTCTCGAACGCGGCTCCCTCCCGGCCACGATGGAGCATCCACAGCCATGTGTCTGATGCCAGTGTCCGGATTGGGGAGAACGCCTCGAACGCGGCCCCCTCCCGGCCACGGTGGAGTGTTCACGGCCACGTGTCTGATGCCAACATCAGGGTTGGGGAGAACGTCTCGGATGTAGCCCCCTCCCGGCCACGGTGGAGTGTTCACGGTCACGTGTCTGATGCCAACATCAGGGTTGGGGAGAACGTCTCGGATGTAGCCCCCTCCCGGCCACGGTGGAGCATCCATGGCCACGTGTCTGATGCCAACATCTTGGTTGGGGAGAATGTCTCAGACGTGGTCCCCTCCCGGCCACGGTGGAGCATCCATGGCCACGTGTCTGATGCCAGCATCAAGTTTGGGGAGAATGTCTTGGACGCAGCCCCGTCCCGC
Organism: Trichechus manatus latirostris; assembly: GCF_000243295.1. NCBI lineage: Eukaryota > Metazoa > Chordata > Mammalia > Sirenia > Trichechidae > Trichechus > Trichechus manatus. The sequence goes on along the minus strand of NW_004444005.1, from coordinate 13,592,569 downwards.
CCACAGGGGAGTGTCCACACCTCCCAGCCCCACACGATGCTGGGTGTGCTCTTGGAGGAAGCAGAGCCTGAGATGTCCGGGCCCCACCTGAGCCCTTCTGGCCACATGGTCCAGTCAGACCTGGGAGCACAGAGCCCCTCCTCGGAACGTGAGCCACATCCGCCTGCAGAGACAACACCAGGGCCCTTGGACCCCTCCCTAGCTCCGGTGGCCACCTCGGGCCGTGCAGAGGAGGGTGGCCTCCGGGCTGAGCCCTGTGCTGCGACCAGGCCCGGCGCCCCCGAGGAGCAGGGTTCTGAGGGTGAGCCAGGTCAGAGGGGTGGTCACAGGCTGAGGCCATGTCCCTTGTGGGGTCTGCCGGCCCCGGGCGGGCAGAGTGGGAGGAGGGCAAGTGAAGCTGCCTCTTGGCCCACATCTGCCAGCCTGGCTGAGCAGGTGTATGGCCCTGATGCCCCCTCCCTGCCCTATTGTGCCTGATCAGGCCCCAGGAGCAGTGGCAATAGCAGCGCCCCCTCTCCAGGTCGGCCCTCAAGTCCACAGGTGAGGGCAGGTGCAGCTGTGGGTGGGGAACACGCTGGGCTGGCTCCCCACCTAGCCTCGGGTCAGTGGGTGTGATGGGTCGTGTGGCTGCGTGGTGGGTGGTGGTCTCAGGTTGGCTTCCCTTTAGGCAGGTGAGGCTGCCCAGGGTAGCCCAGGACCTGGTGAGGGCAGGGAGGAAGGGGCCTACCTGGAGAGCCTGGCAGCACGGTACCGCCTGGAACAGTACCCCGACAGCTACCAGGCCATGTGTGAGTGGACCTGCTGGGCTGCGCGGGGGGGCTGGGGTGTCCCCCGAGGGCCCAGGTGTCCCTAGTGAGGCCTAGGCGTCCCCCGAGGACCCAGGTGCCCCCAGAGAGGCCTAGGGGTCCCTAGGGGGGCTGGCGTGTCCCCAGAGGGCCCAGGTGTCCCTAGAGAGGCCTAGGTGTCCCCCGAGGGCCCAGGTGTCCCTTGAGAGGCCTAGGCGTCCCCCGAGGACCCAGGTGTCCCTTGAGAGGCCTAGGTGTCCCCTGAGGACCCAGGTGTCCCCAGAGGGGCTGGTGTGTCCCCTGAGGGCCCAGGTGTCCCTAGAGAGGCCTAGGTGTCCCCTGAGGACCCAGGTGTCCCCAGAGAGGCCTAGGTGTCCCTAGGGGGGCTGGTGTGTCCCCAGAGGGCTCAGGTGTCCCTAGTGAGGCCTAGGCGTCCCCCGAGGACCCAGGTGTCCCCAGAGGGGCTGGGGTGTCCCCTGAGGGCCCAGGTGTCCCTAGGGGGGCTGGGGTGTCCTCAGAGGGCCCAGGTGTCCCCAGAGGGGCTGGTGTGTCCTCAGAGGGCCCAGGTGTCCCTAGTGAGGCCTAGGCATCCCCCGAAGACCCAGGTGTCCCTAGGGGGGCTGGGGTGTCCCCCGAGGGCCAGCACTATCTGTTCTTGCAGCAGAGCCTCCGGCCGCCCACCTCCTGCCCCATGTGCTGCCTCGCTCCTCCTCCTTCCCCGCGGACCCTCAGACCCAGCCTGGCACAGATGAGACTGCAGTGCAGCTGAGCGAGCTGCTGACCCTGCCCGTCCTCCTTAAGCACTCCATCTCCGCCCCGTTGGCTGCCCAGTGAGTGCCCCTGCCCCGTCCCCTGCCGTCCACAGTCCACATCTGACTGCAGCCGCCCCCTGCCCCCCACAGTGTCTCCCTGGTGAACAAGGCTGCTGTGGACTACTTCTTCGTGGAGCTCCACCTGGAGACGCACCTGGAGGCCCTGCGGCACTTCGTGCTGATGGAGGATGGCGAGTTCGCCCAGTCTCTCAGTGACCTGCTCTTTGAGAAGGTGACGCCCTCGTGCTGCTGGGTCTGGAGGCGAGGTCAGGGGCACAGGGAGCAGCCCGGAGCCAGGCCTGGGGAGCCTGGGACGCAGGGCCTGGGGCACAGGTGCAGCCCCGAGTGGCATGTTTGGGGCCATTCTGGATGCCGCTGTCTCTGCAGCTGGGGTCGGGGCAGACGCCCGGGGAACTCCTCAGCCCGCTGGCCCTGGGCTCTGTGCTGAGCAAGGCCCTGCAGTACAGCCTCCACGGGGACAGCCCCCTCGCCGCCAACCTCTCCTTTGCCCTCAAGTTCCTGCCTGAGGTGTTCAGCCCCAACACCCCCGATGTGCTGAGCTGTCTGGAGCTCAGGTACAAGGTCAGCGCTCGGCCTGCTGCAGCTGGGGCGGGGGGCGGCGGGTGGCGAGGCGGCGGGGCTGAGCCACTGCCCCTGCAGGTCGACTGGCCCCTCAACATAGTCATCACTGAGAGCTGCCTGAACAGGTATGGCCGCATCTTCTCCTTCCTGCTGCAGCTGAAGCTCATGACGTGGACACTGAAGGACGTCTACAGCCACTTCAAGCGCACAGGTGGGCCCCCCGGTCCCTGACTTGGGTCCCCTTTCCACTCACCCTGCTTCCTCCCATCGCTCGCTCACCCCACCATCCCCCCCAGCACTGGTGAGCCAGGCGGCAGGCTCGGTGCAGTTCCGCCAGCTGCAGCTGTTCAAGCACGAAATGCAGCACTTCGTGAAGGTCATCCAGGGCTATATCGCCAACCAGATCTTGCATGTCACATGGTGTGAGTTCAGGAACAAGCTGGCCACCGTGAGCACCCTGGAGGAGGTCCAGCGGGCCCATGCTGAGTATCTCAACAAAGCTGTCTTCCGGTGAGGCCGTGGGCACTCTGGGACACCCTGGGACACCCCCCAGGCCTATGACGGGCAGCAGGGCCAGGCCACAGAGTGCAGGTGGGGGCAAGGGCACCCCTAGCCGGCCTGCGAGTGCCAACCCCTCCCACAGGGGCCTGCTGACAGAGAAGGCTGCACCTGTCATGAACGTCATCCACAGCATCTTCAGCCTGGTCCTCAAGTTCCGCAGCCAGCTCATCTCCCAGGCCTGGGGCCCCGCTGCCCGCCCCCGGGGTGCTGAGCACCCCAACTTTGCCCTCATGCAGCAGTCTTACAACACCTTCAAGTACTACTCCCACTTCCTCTTCAAAGGTGAGGCCCTGGCACCCGCATAGGCCCCACTGCGGGGGGGTGTGTCTGTTCCCCATGCTTGGCCGCGCCCACTGACCACCCAGCCCCACAGTGGTGACAAAGCTGGTGAACCGCGGCTACCAGCCCCACCTGGAGGACTTCTTGCTGCGCATCAACTTCAACAACTACTACCAGAACGCCTGACAGCCGGCTCGTGCTCGCTGCGCGGGAGGCAGAGACCACCCAGAAACCCTGAGGAAGCTGCAGGTTTATTGGGCCTGGGGGCTGGGCTTGTTTGCAGGGGCTTGTTCCTGCCCCTGTGACCAGGCCAGCTTGTCCACCAGAAGCCAGTGTGGCGCTGCTCACTTGTACAGGAGTGAGGTGGGAGCTTCCACGTTCCCCCTGGGGCTGTCCATCCATCCCCAAGGAGCATGTCAGCTGGGCATGCTGTGAAGTCGGCATCAGACAGAGACGGGTCAGGCCTGACTGGACGTCTCTGCCGCCATGGAGAGACAGCGTCTCGGGACACGGCAGCACAGGTGCCAGGGGCTCGGGCTGTGCCCGAGGTATTAGGAGGATCATGTCACGCACAGTTCAGCTGCCCAGGGCGGGGGCCTGCTGCTGTAGGAGCGTCGCGGGCCGACTGCGTCTGCGGCCTCCCCGGCTCCCGCAGGCTCCTCCTCCCGGCCGTAAGGGGCCTCCAGCAGCTTCAGCACCCGCCGGACCTGCAGGGCAGCAGGAGTGAGGGCTGCCCATGGCCCAGGCCAAGCACATCCCCCCGCCCCCCACCGGAACTGGGTGGGCCACGCCCCACTCGCCTCTGAGAAGTCCCCATTCTCCGCGGCCTCGATGGCAGTCTGGGCGATGTAGTTCCGCAGCACATACTTAGGGTTGGTGGCCTGCATGACCCGCACGTGCTCTGCCCGCCAGGCCTCGGTGTCCCCAGCACCTTCTGCGTCCTTCGCCAGGCGTGCACTGGACCACGGCAGGCTTGTTAGGTGCAGCTGGCGCCCTCGCCTGTGCCCCTCCCAGGCGCCCAAGGCAGGTGTGGTCTCACCTGTACTCCTGGAGCCACTGAGTCCAGAGGGTGCGGTTCCTGGCCTGCAGCTCGGCCGAGCTCAGCTGCTCCAGCTGTGAGCGCTGCTCTATGCGCTCCAGCTCGCGCGCCACACTGGCCCGACTGCCCACGAGCGCCAGCAGCTGCGGGTTCGACTGTGCCAGCATCAGCATCAGCGAGAGCTGCCTGCAGGGATGGGGCAGGAGCAGGGTCCCTCTCACCTTGGAGCAGCAGAGCCCCAGTGTGTGGAAGGTGGTGCAGGGTCACCTGGGCCCTGGAAAAGCCAAGGATGTAACACCGTGGCGTCCTAGTGGAATACCGACATCCTCCGGGGGAATTCTGAGCAATGCCAGTACGAAGGTTGCTGCTGCAGGAGCCACGGCCTGGACCCCCTCCTGGCCCAAGCCCCGGCCCACCCTCGCGCTCACCTCCCTGTGCTCCTCCAATAAACCCTTCTGTCTTCTGGCCACTGCCTGCGGGTTTTTACTGAAGACCACAAGCAGGAGCACCATCCCCACCCATTCTTGAGCTCTGCAGCACCCTGTTTTCCCATCTGGGGGGAGGGCTCTAGCCAGGACGGGAAACACAGTCACTACTCAAGGGCCCAGAGACCACCATCCGCAGACACAGGACCTGATCAACCCGCCAGGTGCCCCCCACCCGACACTGCCCAGAACACCAGCTACACTCTCATATCTATCATCTCCTAACAAACATTCCCACTCTAAAAGCTCCCTTTGAAAACGTTCCTCCCTTTCTGGAAACATCCTAATAAAGTATAACGTGCATCCTACCGGGGATCCATCTGGGGCTGCAGTGCATGCTTCAGCTCCTCCAAGGACGCACACTGCTCCAGGAGCTGGTCCAGGACGGCCGCCTGCTCCGGAGACGGGGGCCCCGCCACAAAGTCGCTCAGCAGGCGGAAGGTGTTGGTGAAGTCGGCCCCTGTGGAGCAGCCCGTCAGCAGGGCAGACAGTCCTGGCCAGAGCCAGAGGGACAGACGACTGTCCCCAGCCAGCCAGACACCCCGCCCCTCCCAGCCTGGCTGAGCCACTTGGCGCCTCACAGCCTCCAGCCTGCCCCCCGCGTCCGCAGAGGCACCACAGTCGGCACCGGCCCGTCCCGTGGCCAGCTTCAGGGTGCTCAGGTGGGCGTGCTGGCCCACCACGTCGGGCTCACCGGTCAGGTGCATGGTCTCCAGGAGCTGGGCCACCAGCGCTGGGTCCTCCTCCAGCTCCGTCCCCACGAGGCCCAGCTTCCGGCGCATCTTCTGCAGGTAATGCCGCTGGAACTCGGCGTCAAACTCCTCGGCCAGCACGGCCGTGCCCACCTCCAGGGGCAGCTCGGGCGCCAGCGCCTCTGCCAGCTTCTGCAGATTCCACTTGCACACCTCAGGCTGCCTGCCGTACGCATAGCGCCCCCCGCTGTCTGAGGCGTTGCACACATGGTCGGGGTCGTACCTGTGACGGGCCCAAAGCTGCAGCCAGGCCTCTCCCTGCGCCACCCCTCCCCCCCCCTCCCCACCCCCCCAGCCCCTCCTGGCTCACCCACCTGCCCACCCTGGCCCCTTCAGTCCACCCTCCACACGGCAGCTGAGGGACCAGCCCCCATCGAGGACGCAGACTGGCTGAGGTGTCACACACAGGCGGCAGCGACACCCCGCACCCCTTCCCCAGTCCCTCTCCGCAGCACTGTGGTCCCTCCCAGGGCGGAGGCCCCAGGTGGGCAGCTCCCCGGCAAGCAGCAGACCCCCACAGCGCCCCCCAGGAAGCACTGACCTGTCCAGGAAGCCGAAGGGCCCGTAGTCTATGGTGAGTCCCACGATGCTCATGTTGTCAGTGTTGAGCACACCGTGGCAGAAGCCCACACACTGCCACTCGGCCACCAGCCGGGCTGTGCGCCGTGCCACCTGGGCAGGACGGTGCCGTGTCCCTGGCTGGCCGCTCCCCCTGCCTCCCGCCCCAGGCCCTCGTAAGCCCAGCCTTCTGCCACCTCCCCCCCGGGAGTGGCTGCATGGCCTGAGACATCCACGCTCTCAACCAACACTCAACCGGGGAGAACTTTCAAGGATACCTTAGAAAGAAAAAGTATTTCTGACCCACGTTGGGCTGCCAGCTTCTTTCCCCTGTCCAGCCTGCGTGGCAGGGTGCTAGGGCAGGACCACGTGAGGCCCCAGCCTGCCAGCCCTGGCTCCCACCCATTGCATCTTCCCAGATGGTCAGCCGCCCTGTCGATGCACGCACGGCGGGGGTAGGGGGGGACCTGGGATAGCATCTGCCCTGCTGTGCACCAGTGGGAGAGGCAGGGGCAGGGCTGTGCCCACCCACCTCCCGGAAGAAGGCGGTGTTCCTCCTCAGGTGGTCGTCAGCGTGAGCTGCCTGGATCTCGGGGTAGAAGGAGCCGATCACATAGTCGAGCATCTGGATGCGGATGTCATTCCTCCCGACGCTGGGGCCCTCACGCCCCGTGAGCGCGTCTGCGGGCTTAAAAATCTCAAAAGACCCAAACCTGGAGGGGAGACCCAAGTTTCGACATGAAGACGTGGTCCAGCTCTATCCAGAGTCCCAGCTACCAGAGCCCACAACCCCCAACAGAAGACGAGAAAGAACAGCAATGACGTAACTCGTCTGCAGAAGACATATTTACAGACAAGACCTGCCCCCCATCACCTGCCCTGTGGGGAAGGGAAGGCAGCTTGCGGGAGGCGCCTAGTGACCAGCATCCTTTGACAGGGTGGCGACCAGGGCCAGTTCAGGAAAAGCACCAAGTCTTTGAGGCATCAGCAGTGGTTCTCAACTTGGGGGCGGGGGATGCTACTGGCACCGAGTAGGTGGGGGCAGGGGTGCTGCTCAGCTGCCAGGAGTGCACAGGACAGCCCCTCACAGACAATAATCTGCTCAGAGTGTTAATGGCGCCATGCGGAGATGCCACCGGCCTTGGAGCCATGAGGGTCTCCTAGGATGGGCTAGAGTCTTGCCTGGGGCCCCCTGGCCACCCTGGAGGAGAGGAGCTGCCAGCCCAGTCCGCAGGAGGTAGGCTGGTGACCCTGTGCTGTGGGCCGCGGTGCCCAGAGGCGGCAGGCACGCGTCTCACGTGGCTGGCGCTCTGCCTGCCCTCCTGGCGTCTCACACTGACTCCGTCTCAGTGGTACAGATGGGTCAGTGACAGGCTGCTCGGGGACAGGCGTGGCTCCCAGGAGCACCTGTGGCCGGGCGGCCGGGTGGCCGGGCGTGGATGAAACCCGAGCTGTGGTCTCAAGCATGCATGCCATCTGCATCTGCGGCTAGCGTGCGCCCCAGCTGCCCAAACGCACGTTGCCGACGATGCAATGAAGCAAGCGCGCCGCCTGAGGAACCCCGTGTTACCTTATAAAAGTGGGAGCTACGCGCAACACAACTGTGCACTTTTCACGCTTTGGATTACCATCATAGAACACATCCCTCACGACCGTGGAGGCGGATGTGACGCAGGCCCCGGCCCGTGTGGTGGGGACCCCCAGGTGGAACATGGCCTCACTGCACAGGAACTCACGGATGCTGGAGCGCAGGACCTTGCGGCCGTCGGCCTGCCTGAAACCAGACGGGGGAGTGCCTGTCAGGCTGCGGCTGGGCACCGCCGTGATGCACCCTCCACACCCCAGCGGTGGACGGATGGTGAACGTCACGCAGCCACCAGAGCACCAGATGCACGTGACTCGAGCTCGTCCCCTGCTGAGCACCCAACACCAGAGGCCGGGGTGGGGGCTAGCATAGAGCCCGGGCTGACGTCTGCACCGGGTCGCTTCAGACCCGCAGCCATGTGCACAAGCCCAGCCCACCTCCTCAGAAGGCACAGGGGACGCCCATGTGCAGGAAGAAGGCTGAGAACACGTGGACGAGCGCTCCCAGAGCTCCAAGGGCCGCAGCGCATGTCTGCAGCACAAGCCGGGGCCCAGGACACGCAGACATGGCAGACACGGGAACACAGCTGACGTGGACACGGCAGACATGTGGACACAGCAGACACGCATGGTAGACACAGACATGGAGGACACGCAGACACGCGGACACGGCAGACGTGTGGACGTGACAGACACATGGACACGGCTTCTCTGGAGTACAGTCCAACGGGAGGCAGGGGTTTCAGTTCACTCTGGACACGTGTGAACGGCTGTAGCTCTAACACGGAGTCTCTTGCTTTTGTAAATTAAAAAGAGCAGAGCGTGAGGAGAGGAGACAGCTGAGCAAGAAGCAGCAGTGCCGGCCCAGGAGAACCTCCCCCTAAACCGAGAGGCTGGACACAGGGTCCCTAGGGGCCCCACTGGAATCCAAGCAGACAGAGCGCGCCATGAGTTGGAGCCCACGAGCTGGGGGACAGCCTGGCCTTTGAGGCCCAGGCAGCGTGAAGCGCAGGGCAAGGCTGGTCTGTGAGGGTGGCGGTGTCACAGCGCACACCCAGGCAGGGAGGCACCTGCAGCCGTCTAGAAGGTTCTCTCGTAACAAATACATGGGACAAGAACGTACGTGGAGTCCACCTCAGCCCGGCCTCCTCGGCTGTGGGAAGGGCCCAGGTGAAGCCAGGGCCCCAGGCACACCTGCCGCAGGGGGAGGGGGCAGACCAGCTGATGGCGGTCATCCCGGGGTGGCTGCAGGGGCTCTGTGCGGTCACTACAGGGGCTGTGCTGGGATGTTGCCCTCCGCAGGCCAGCGCGTCCAGGGGGACACATGAGCTCCTCCTGCTCCCTTCTCGCAGGGCCTGCGAGGCCAGCTGACCACTCTGCAAGGCTTGCCCTCCCTGCTCAGCTGTGGGAACGCCACCTGAGCCGGCTCGGCTTCACACCGCCACTGAGGGAGCCAGCACAGCTGACCCAGCTAATCTGGAATCTGGTCAAACTGATCCTGAGAACAGAGCCCTCACCCAGAACAGACGCCAGAACCGAACCGGAACCCGGAGATTACAGAGCAGGGCCAGGGCCCCCGCCTCACAGCCTTGTTGGACACTCATCTCGTCTCCAGCCACTGCGGTGGAAGGACAACAGACAGAACCTACCACCCCTGGCAGATGGTTAAGAGACTTGGAAACGCTGCTGACGTTTCTCTCCAAGTCAGACTCTTGGAGGCTGGGGTGTGTACGGGTGGCAGGTGTGCATGGGGGCCCCGTGTAAACAGAGGGTGGGGCCTCGGGGGCACAGTGACCTGAGAAGGCATGAGGCCCGCTGGGGGCCCTGAGCAAGAAGCTCACACCCCAGGACGCACGTTCGGCCTGGAGAAGGGCAGGTGAGCCCTTTTTAAGGGAAAGTCTCCTAGATCTCAGGTCTGGGAACACAGGCTTAATTTTGGTTGTGGATCACTCTCACAAGTTTGTCTTTATAACCCGCAAAAAGCAGCTGAAATTATCCTCAAATTGAACCTATGTGAAAATGCTTAGGAAGCAGCACGCTCCAGGTTGAGAAGTGCTTACATCTCATTCCAAGGAACCGCCAACTCTCAGCACAGCTCCTGGAGGCCGTGCTGGCAGCCAGGAGTGAGGGACTGAGCAGGCGGGCTGAGGGTTTCCAGGGAAGGCTGGGCTCAGGGAGCTCCCGAGACTGGGGCATGAGGACAACCAGTTCTTCTGAGGCCCTTGCTTGGGAGAGGGAGTGGGTGGTGGGGCAGGAATCTCAGGAGACGGAGCTGGCTTGCGGGGAGGAGGGGGACAGGACGGCATGATTATAAGAAGGCGTCCGGTGAGAGATGAGGGTGAGCTGAGGGAGCGGCCAGAGACGGGGACTTAGGGTTTCTTTGATCCTAAAATTCCAACTTAGGTATATTTTTTGGCTGTTCAACCATCAGAGTGTGGCTGTGTGAACCATCCCGTGGAGACGAACAGAACGGACCCAGGAACTGTCTGACCCAGGACAGCGTGTGGCCCCAGGTCAGGCTGCCCACATCTGGACCCAGGCCCAGGCCCAGCTCCGGGCCACCAGCACATCCCCAAACAGGAGTCAACACCATGCCCACCTCACTGCAGGCAGGTTGAGTGCCAGCGCTTAGAGGACGCTTTATGCTTCCTGTGAGGTCACCAGCCCTGGGGCCCCTACTCCGAGGCTGGGTGCACTCCTATCCTGAACCCACGGCCAGCACGGGTAAGCAGTGTCGCTTACACACTGAACCAGCAGGCTGATTTCAAACTCCCTGAAATGTTTAGGAGAATCTTCTGGGCAGCTGCCGACGCTATGCTCCAACAGGTGGAATCAGACCCTCTGGCGGACCGAATGCCAGAGCATCCAGGCCACTCTCACTGCGGGCAGAGATCCCCTTCCAGGCCTGCAGGCCAGGGGCCTCAGGACCTTTCTTCCTTCCTCAGGGCTCAATGTGGATCACAGCCCTTGCAGAGGGGCCAGGAGGACACGAAGCGCAGAGGCTGGGCACAGTTCCCTGGCACACTCAGTGTGGGTGGAGGACCCAGTGCCAATCACACCTCCAGGCCCTGACCTCCTGCCCCCTTGCCCTGGCGACATCGACCTCGGTTGTGTTTTGCTGCCTTTACACGAGATGTTGAAGCTGCCACCTGCCACGTTCTAGCGCCTAGACAAAACTCTTCTGGAGTTACATCTCGCCTCTGTCTGCGCCTTAACTGGGGAGGAAAGCGCTGCGACGGTGTGCACGCTCCCCTCCATCCCACCGGGAGAAGGCCGCGGGCCGGCGCCGCAAGGGGCGGTCCCCGGGCCCCGCCAGTCCTCCCACCCGGAGGCGGGCGCCTCGAGGGGCGGTCCCCGGGCCCCCCCAGTCCTCCCACACGGAGGCGGGAGCCTCGAGGGGCGGCCCCCAGGTCCTGGTCCGCGGGCGCACCTGGAGAAGGGCGTGAGGCCGGCCCCCTTGAGCTGCAGCTCCCAGCGCTCGCCGGCCGCCGGGCACACCTCGCCCAGGTACATGGCGGCGCCGTCGCCCAGCTGCCCGGCGAACTGGCCGAACTGGTGGCCGCAGTAGCAGTGCGCGGCCGGCTCGGCGCCGGGCAGCAGCGCGTTGCCGCTGAAGAAGAGCGCGGCC
>NW_004444005.1:13573059-13581094 GCF_000243295.1 Trichechus manatus latirostris | reverse complement strand
GGAGCACTGCCATCCGCCGCGCCCTCCGCCGGAAGTCCCGCCCACCGGCCGGAAGCCCCGGCCCGCCCCCGCCTAATCGCCAGGGGGGCGGTGTCCGCGGCCGCACCCCTCCGACCACGCCCGCGGGAGCCTGGTTCCGATTGGTTGTCCCGTCCGTCTGTCCGCTGCAGCCGGTCCCGCCTCTGCCCGCGGGTTCTCGGCGCAGAGCCAGAGGCTGCGCCTGGGCCGCTGGGGGGAGGTAGCTGAGGGCTGGTGGGGAGAATGACCGCCGCTCAGGGTCTCCGCTGCAGGGGCGGCCCCGAGTGACAGCCGTGTGAATGACCAGCAGGTCCCTGAAGGTCCGACCCAGCTGACACATGACAGTCCAGACTGACCTCTCGGAGTGGGGTGACCGCACTGAGTGGTGTCCTCAAAGGACCTGCCAGGTGGCCCCCGACTTTGGGGGTGAATCCATGGTCGGGGGGTTGTACTGAGGGCCTGCCCCACAGTCCAGGGCTGGAGGAGGGTGGATCGGACGTAGGCCTGACGGTGTCCCTGGGGTCAGTGGGCACTTAGGGGCGGTGAGCGCACTGGTAGGTACTTGAGAAGGCAGATGTGGACATTCTGGATGAGGCCGGCGGCGAGGGGAGTCCGACCACAGCGCCCAGGCCTGTGCTCCTGCCCCCGTCTGTCCCACACGGTGCCCACGCGTGCACACGCCCCCAAGCCCCCAGGTCTCTTGTCGCAGTTTATTTCTTGCAGGCACTTCTCTGAAATGACCTCCTTGCTGTTTCCCTGTTTCTGTGTCTCCTCACCCTTGAAAGGTCCGGCCCTCAGAGGAAGAGTCTGGGGTTACTGGTGCAGAATGGACCAGAGGGTTCAGGCGAGCCTTGTGGTGCCCCCCTAGGCCTCCTAACCCCTGCTGCCCTGGCCGCAGAGTAAATCTGAGCAGTGAGCTGGGTTCAGACACCCCCACAAACACAGGAGCCTCTCCTCGGTGTGGTTATTCTAATTTCAGCAGCCCAGAGTCTGCACCCAGCCTCAAGGAGCCGTGCCCCAACGTCCTCCTGGGGCCCCAACTGGGCTGCCCAGATCCTCAGAGCCCAGCCCCGCCCCTGCCTGGCTGCGACCTCGGGGATCCCTCATCCCCAACAGGGCCGATGACACTGTCTTCTGCATAAGGAGGGGGCGACAGGTGAAGAAAACATGGATGAGGGTCCCAGCACAGTGACTCTGAGTAGCTGGTGCCCCGGGCCGTCTCTCCCAGCTACCGAGCCCCCGAGCCCAACAGCCCAACAGCCTCCCTTCCCTCTAAAGGGCCACCCCCACCTGGGCCTGTCTGGGGTCTTCTCACCAGGCTTGCTGCTGGAGCATCCCCCTTCCCAGCTGCCCCAGGAGGCAGGCCAGAGCCTGGTGTCACCACCCCCCAGGCCCCTCGCCCAGCTCCTCGCCCCCTCGCCCAGCCTCTGCAGTCAGTCTCATCCACATTCTAGAATCTGGTCTGAACGTGTTACTATGGCCCTTTACCCCGAGTGTCGGCTCTGTGCCCTGCCAGCCACCCCACAGAGCTCCAGCCCCAGGGCACACGTGGTGGGTGTTAAGGGTTCCAGCAGGTCAGCTGGCGCTGAGGAGGGCAGCCCCCTCTCCTCCCTGGGGAAACACTTCTCAGCCTCACCATTGAGTGCACGGCCTCCTCTGAGAAGCCCTTCTGCTCTTCCCCAGGCCCATCCCCATGGGCCGTAGGCATCAGACCATGGGCTCATCTGTGCCCCAGCCTGGCCAGGGGTGAGAGGATGGTGACCCAGGGTCTGAGCTCAGAATACCCCCACCCCGTCCCGACCTGTAAGGAAGACGCAGGGACAACGCAGCTTGAACGTTTAATGAGCCGGGTGCTGGGTGCTGGGGCGGGGGCTTTGGGGGAGGGGCTAGGGCACAGAGGTGCGCACGCGCAGCATGCTGGCGCGCAGGGCCTGCCTGGGGCTGCCCACGGCCCAGCGCAGGGTCACCAGGTCCCCCTTGTGCTGCGGCCTCGGCCCGTTGAGGTCAGCCTGGCCGCAGTTGCTGTACCACCAGCCGGCGCCCATGCGCTCCAGGCTGCAGCTGAGGAAGGTGCGGTCGCCGTTCATGCAGGGCGAGCAGGCGTCGTGGTCACGGTCGAGTGTGCTGAAGGCGCTGCCCTCCTGGTTGTCCGTGAGTCCCGAGCCCCGGAATGCATCCCCTGCGTGCAGGCGCCGAGTGGGCGGCAGGCCCCGGCAGCCACTGGCCTATGCCCCCCGCCTTGCCTGCTTCACCACTGGGGCACAGGGCAGACACTTGGGGAGGAAGGGGTGACCTCCCGGGCTGGCCAGACCCTGGGGAGCCCCTGTGTAAGACCCCACGCCCTAGCCTGCAGGAGCATCTCAGCAAAGCAAAGGGACCTGGGCAGGGTGGAAGCCTCTCCGCTGCCCTGGGGTCCCTGCACAAAGAGGCAGCCCAGAGCCCCACCCCCACTCACCGGCGTTCCCTGAGTACCGGCCCAGGCGCAGCCTGTACAGCTCATCCTCCGTGCCCACGTGGAAGTCGTCATAGTGGGCCTGCAGCGTGAGGTTGTCAACGCTCTCCAGGTCAACCACCAGCTCTGCCCGCCGGCCCGGCTGGGACGTCAGATCCGAGATGTGCTCCAGCCCCAGCCAGTGGTCGCCTGCAGAGTGGGTGCCAGGCTCAGGGCTGTGGCTACCCGGCCCGGCTGTACACCCCGTGCCCCAGGCAGCGGCAACTTTGCGCCTCCTACCTGTCAAGGCCCCGAAGCCCTGCTTGTACTCCTGCCAGCACCTCTCAAAGTCCAGGGACTGCTCAGTGTCCACCTTTCGACGCTGAATCACTGTCCAGCCACCATCGTCATGCATGTCACAGAGAGCCTGGTGTGGGCAGGGCTGTCATGCCGGTGGCCCCCTCACGGGCAGCACCTTGACAAGTGGCGCAGGCCTGGCCCTTTCTGTGACCCCGAGTCTATCGGAGGCCCTCCCTGAGGCAGGGGCAGCCTCTCGGCTGAGGGCTCACCTGGAAGGGTGTGCTGGCTCCCTCAGGCTGGATGATGAACACGCCGCTGGAGGCACTGGGGTTGTCCACCTGGATCTGAGAGCAGTCCCTCCCTGTCGGGAGATGCGAGCTGAGGAGAGTCAGGGCCCAGACCCCACCCACACGCCCTAGAATTCTGGGGTGACCAGAACCAGAGACCCTGAAGGACCCTTCATGACAGCCCAGTGGGGGGACAGGACCCCCCCTCGCCTTGGGGCCACAGCTGCCCCCCCCTTCCTCCATCTCTGAGGACCCTGAAATCTGTGCTCCTCCCACTGCCCCTGGACACGGCTCCTCCTTGCTGGGTCCAGAATGAACTCACTGGCCTTGGGGGTCTCTACCAGCCTGGAGCCGCGGCTGGACACCTGGGGTCCCCTCTGCCCCCCTTCCTCCTTCCGGCCCGGCAGCGATCTGGGGTCCTGCGATTCCACCTGTGCCCTGCCCCTGCCAACACCGGGCACGCGGGCAGGCGGCTTGGCCTCCCACCCCCTACCCGGGCGATCCTGGGCAAGGGACTCGGCCACCTCTCGCGTCAGAGGCTGCCCAGGCGGGACAGGGTGCCCAGCCTGCGCCCAGCAGCCCCTCCCACCCCACCTTGGGGTTGCAGCGCCACCACGGGGACCTGCAGAGAAAAGAGCCTGGTCAGGGCGTCGGGCGGCCCGGCTGGCCCAGGTCCACACCGGCAGGCCACCAGCCGCCCGCCGCCCGCCGGCCCTCACCATCACTCGCTGCTGCACCAGGGACCGGGCCCGCAGCACCCAGAGGCAGAGCAGGAGGGTGGGAAGACGCTGCAGCACGCGGGCGGCCATGCTTCCTGGGGGTGCAGACGTCGCGGGGAGCCCTCTAGCCTGCCGGCCACCTGCCCCACGAGCAGAGCTTGCCTGGTGCTCCTGGGCAGATTCGGCTGCTGGCCCTGGCCGGCCTTTTGTTCAGGTGGCCGGGCTGGCCCCGCCTCTGCCCCTCCTTCGCGTGGTGGGGCTGCGCAGGCAGGGAGCCCAGGTGCGGACTGAGGGGTGAGGGGCCATGGTGGGGGCTCCTCTGTGCACACTTCCCCTTGGCTGACACTGGCCCAGCCTCCCAGGAGACCCCTGGCAGGGGGCAGTGAGTCCCCCAGGACCCACCCAGGCTGTGCCCCCAGGTGTCCCATTTCCACACATTTTACCAAACAGGGGCTTCCAAAATTAGACTTTATTTGAATGTCGTAAGGAAAGTGCACACCGACGAGTGTGGATGATGTGGAGGATGGGCTGGGGCTGTGACGAGGCCCCCGGTCCCCCAGCCTCAATTTGGTTCAACACTGAGACAACGGTCGCCCAGGGCCCAGCCTGGAGCTGCCCGCGGCGCCTCATAAACAGGACCCGGGCGGAGACGAGGCCGGCAGGAGTGCCATGCAGGCTAGGCCCCATTAGGTGCCTGTGGGCACTCTCCAGGGTCAGCTGGCCATACCAGGCACCCCAGCAGGCTTGTCCCTCCCAGCCCCTCCCAGCCCACAGCTGCCCAGTGGGAGGGAATGGAGTCGGGGGCAGCGCTGGAGGGTCCGGCCGGCCCGTACTGCCCCTGAAGGATCCAAGAAAAGGCTTCCTCTTTGTCCCAACCAGATTTAAGGCTCGTGTTTCCGACATTTGCTTTACTGCTTTAAGTTAAAATTACCTGAGCAAAAAATTTTCAGACATTTTAAAAAGCCAAAAACATGGAAACTCTTGCCAGCCAGAGACCCATCAGGGCCCCCGTGCCCACCGTGAGGGAGATGGCGCCCACAAGCCCACACAGGAGCAACGCAGTCTTTCTCAAACCTGCCTGGCCCAGAACCCCACCGTGAGATCCTCGGGGACCAGGTGCTCCTGCCGGTGGCCTGGGGGTCCCCAGAGACCAGTGACCACCAGAAGGCACAGTGAGGTAGGGGCGCCTACTGCAGCCCAAACGCCCCACGGCCTTGGAGCCGGGAGCTGGGGGCAGAGGGGAAGGGGCAGCCCCACACCTGGGCCCTGCTGGCCTCCTAGCGTGGGGGAGGCGGTGGGCTGCGGGGAGCCTGCGCTCGGATCCGCCAACACCTCTTTATTGACGGGCTGGGGATGGCGAGGCCTCAGCGACGGGAGAGGCGAGCGAGCTCGGCCCGGACCCCTGTGGGGGCGGTGAGGCTTGCTGTGTAGACGCTGGGCAGGAGCCAGTCAGGAGCTGGTGGTGGGCACAGGAGCCTCACCACATGCGCGCGGCAGCAGGATGGCTCTGCCGGGCGCCCTCCGGGTCTGGCCCTCTTGCTCCGCAGCCTCGTGATGGATCCAGCACGCCTCTGCAGCTCCGGGCTGAGCCGCGCCACCTACTTCTTCGGCAGGACGGTGGACACTCTCTGGAGACAGTCCTGCGCCACGGGCAGTGCCAAGACCAGGCCGACAGTGCGCCGGCCCAGCCAGTAGAGGCTGTAGCCCACAAGGCTGAAGAAGGCGGCCTTCATGGCCAGCCGAGACAGTCGGCCAGAGACGGACGGCGGGGGCACGCTGCAGAGAGGTGTCAGGCTGGGTCTGGCTGCAGGCTGCTGCTCCCCCCGCCCCCACCCAGCACCCCTTCCCCCTGGGGTCCACCCCCCCCCCTGGGCCATCCCTCCCCCTCGGGGCCCAGGACCCCCCCGCCCCCCGTCTTGGGCAGAGCCCAGCCCCGCACTCACGTCATGATTTCCTGGATATTCAGCTCAGTGCTCCAGTTCTTCTCGATACCGGGCACGTGGCCCATGCCCACAACACCCACAACCACGGATGGGACGCACTTCCTGGGCTCAGCTGTGGGGGAGGGGAGGGTCACAGCCAGCCCCACCGCACTAACCCACCCCGGGCACGGGACACGGTCCTGGCCTCACCATCAGAGGCGCGTGGCAGCTCGAGGCGTCGGGCCGCTTGGCGAAGCATGTAGGTCAGGTAGATGTCGCGCTCGGAGACAATGGTGCGGTGGAGGTCGGGGAACTCACCAATCATCTCGGCCATCATCTGTTCCAGCAGGTCCTTCTGCTTGCACTTCTCCACGTCGTCCTTGCTGGGAGGGGTGGCCCGCGGGGGCGGGTGGGGCTGGGATTAAGTGGGATGACGGCGGAAGGAAGGGCGGGAGGGCCTTGTTTGAGGAGTCGCGGGGTGTGGACAGGGGGCCAGGCTGGTGGATGGGGGCCAGGCCGGGCACAGGGGCCAGGCTGGGAGTGAGGGGCTGGCAAGGCGGGGCTTGGCCACCCACAGACCCTACCTGATGGGGTCTGACAGGAAGCAGAGGCCCCAGGCCAGCTTGACCTTCTGCCAGAAGGAAAGCGCAGCAATAGCCCGCTTGAAGGTGACGGGGATGGGCCGGTCGCCCAGGTGGAACTTGCAGAAAGGCACCTTGCTGGCCTGGAGCAGAGGCCGGCGTCAGGGGTCACTCGCCAGGGGCCTGGGGCCGCCCCCGCCCTGCAGCAGCACCCACCGGCCAAGCCCACACACCTCCTTGAAGGCCTCCCTGAACTCCCCGCCGGGCGCCATGCCCAGCTGCTCGGTGATGTGGGCCGACACCTTCAGCAGCAGCATCTGCATGAGTCCAGACATGACCCCGTTCTGTGGGAGGAAGGAAGGGAGGGGGCCGGCCGGTCAGAGGTGGAGCTGCTCCAGGCCTGGGAACAGCGCAGCAGGCCACCAGGTCAGCAGGCCGGAGCCACCCCAGGCCACCTGAGCATGCAGAGCTGTGCTGGTGGCTCTGGGCAGCAGCTGGGCCATGGGGCGGGCGTGGGCTCACGGGCTCGCAATGGGCACCCTGGGCTGCTCAGGCCAGCCCTGGGTCAGAAAGGCCTCCTCCCGCCTGCCCATGTGCGGCCAACACTGACCCCGAGCGGTGTCCATCTTCTCCCCGCCTAGCCCACCCCTCCTGGCCCTTCCGTTTGTCCCCCACTGGGGCCCCCCTCCCAGAACAGAGCCCCGAGCACCCCTGCCCCTCCTCCCATATCAGGACGCAGCCATCCCAGCCCCCCACCCGGGGGCACCACCCCACCTCTCACCCGCTTTGCCTCCTTCCACCTGTCGGGCTGGGGCTCTGTGCAGCCCCCTCACACCATGGTCTCTCCTGCCTGCCCCCTAGAGCCCAGCCTGGTGGGCAGAGCCCAGAGCCCACATGCGGGGAACCCCAAGGCCCAGACACCTGGAGAACGGTTCAGGGAAACGGGGTGCAGATACAGTTTTGGAAGAACAGGAGAAGATCAGGGGAGGGCTGTGGGAGCACCCCGCTGTCTCTGTGAGCTCCCTGCCCAGACCCTTGTCCCCATGCATGTCCGCTGGGCCCCTAACCCCACGGGGCCGGGTCCCTGTGCCCTGCTCAGTGAGCCAGGTCCGTCCTCCCCCCGCCTCTGGCCCACACGTGTCGGGGTGGGGGCCGGCAGTGGCTGAGGGGGGGTTGAGGTTCAGTGACTTTCTCAATCCATCTTCTAAAACAATCAACAGAGCACACAGAGGACAATGACACGGTCATGGGCCACCTCGCCCTGAGGGCTGTGACCGGGTGTTTGTGTGGCGGGCTGGTCCTGGGCAAACAGGCGGGGGCCAGGCCGGCGGGCAGCCCGTCACACACCACGTTCACGCTGCCTGTGTGGGCAGAAGACAGCGGTGCCGGGTGGGGGCCAGGCCCCCACTGACCACATCTCGGCACTGATGCAGTGCGGAATTCACCAAAGTGGGGGGCTGACCGCCCTCCGCGTCTGCCTGGGACGGCGAAGCCAGAGGGCGTGTGTCAGCACTGCAGAGGGGAGGAGTCACCCCAGAAGAGCCAACGCAGCCCACCTGGTGACCCTCCCGTCTGTCCACAGCGAGCACAGTACGGGGCTGGCTCAACAGGCCTGCGCTGTCCACACTCCACACATTCCAGTCAGACTCGGCCCTGACCGGCTCCTGGGAAGTGATCCCAGGCCCTGGGATGTCTAGCTGACAGAGTCTCTTTGTTTACCTGGGGCCCTGGGCCCACGGCAGTCTGCACCAGCAACGTGGCTTGGTGGAGGCCCTGG
>NW_004444005.1:13569679-13572329 GCF_000243295.1 Trichechus manatus latirostris | reverse complement strand
TGGAGGCCCTGGCCCCACGGCAGTCTGCACCAGGAACGTGGCTTTATGGAGGCCCTGGGCCCACGAGAGTCTGCACCAAGAACGTGGCTTGGTGGAGGCTTTGGGCCACGAGGTATCAGTTTGACCCCGGAGGGCCTGGAGACTGAGGTCAGCCATGGGGGTGGTCAGGCATGCTGCCATGACCAACCCCAGTAGAAACCCTGGATGCCACCCTGGGTGAGCATCCCCAGTTGGCAATACCCATGTGTGCTGTCCACGTTGGTGCGGGGAATCAAGAACAGTTCACATGACTTCTAGGGAGAGGTGGCCGGGCAGGCTGGGCACCTCTGTCCTCCTGGCTTGCCTCAGGGCCTCTGTGACCACAGCCCTGGGCCTAGCTGATGGTGGGGGATGCATCGGTAACTTGGGGTCCTGTGGCTGAGCATGTGGACTCCCTGAGCCTCGGTCACTTCATCTGCAGGGGAGGGTGCACCCCAGAACCACCCGGAGGCCCTGAGGAGCCAGGCTGGGACCCTGCGGAGGTCTGCTGGAGGGGCACTACCCACTTACTACAAGAGACCAAGGAGACCTGCCAGATGCCACTGCCACCTCTGCCCCTCCTATATTTACCTGACATCCAAACCCCATACTTGCCTGATGCCCCTGCCCCCCAACCACCGCCCCATGTACATGCTGGATACCCTCTGCGCCCACCCCCATACACCTGCCAGACGCTCCCAGCCCCCACCCCATATCGGCCGCATAGCCCCAGCCCTCCGCGCCCCCTATACCTGCCGGACTGCCTGATGAAGTTTCTCTAGGCTGACCTCTTTGGCCTCACGCAGCAGCGTGCGTTCGTCCATCTTGAGCATGGACACGCGGTACTGGCACAGCTCCACCACCACCACGTCGGGCTGCACTGCCCGGATGGTCTGCAACAGTGGAGCGTTATTGCTCGGCAAGCCACCCCGTAGCCGGGGCTAGGGACTCCAGTGCCAGCTACCCCGCTGCTAAGGCGATGATGCAATTCTTTAAGCAACCAGAGAGCGCGCCACGAGGCGTTGGCTCATCGTTAAAGGAACAGCAGACGGCTCTTCAGGTCTTGGAGGCTGGACCCTCCCACAACCCCGGGAGGCCCTCTGCCAGGTGGCATGTGCCAACCGTGGTGAAGTGGGGGTTCCTTCTCCTCCCGCTTGGTGCCAGCATGGAGGCTGGGTGGCAGGGATGTGAGGCCCACAGCGGGGTGGGCACCTGTGGTCATTCAGACCAAGGAACCCCTGGCCAGTGAGTCTGCCTGGCTGGGATTCAGCCCGCCACAGCCCTGCCCCCTGGCAGCCCTGGGCCTGCACCTACAGACCCCACCGCAGCCCTGCCCCCGGCAGCCCTCACCCTGCCCCTGGCAGCCCCCACCTTGACGACGTCCCTCTTGCTGTCGTCGCTGAAGTGGGCCGTGCCCACCACATACACGCGGCTGCCGTCCTCAGCAACCAGCTCCGTCACGGTGCGAGGCAGGTCGGGCCGCTCATGCCGCCGCTTCAGCTTTACCTCCAGCAGCAGGTTGAAGGCGTCCACATCAGCTTTGGCCACAGCAGAGGGTCAGACACAGCTGGGCTGGGCCCAGACCCTTCCCCACCAGGAACAGGTTGGTGGCACGGGGTCTCCCTCGAGACAGACACTGACCCGAACCTGGGCGGGGCACACAGCCTGTGTGTCTGACCGTGTCCCCGACCCAGATGGCAGTGGCCATGCCTGGTGGGCAGCCCTCCGAGGGTCTCAGCCCGACCGAGCTTGTAGTAAGTGCAGAGGGCAGGGGCTCCCACTGCCAGCCAGGGTACCCCACAGCCCAGGAGTCAGGCCTCTGCTGTGGCTGGGTCCCAGGCTGCTGGGGGCCACGCCCACCGTCAGGAACGCACGCGGCTGTACACGGACGTTGCTATCAGCCTGCCCCACCCTGGGTGGATGTGCCACAGACACGGTGGGGGGGGGGGCTGGGCAGAGGGGGGCCGGGTGGCTCCTGCCGTAGCTCCACGCCCCCGTGCCCCCGTGCCCTTCCCGCTGGCTAAAGTCCAAGAGCCCACCCCTCAAACGGACAATGAATGGCTCCAGCCCCTCCAGTATTGTCCCTGGAGCAGGGCCGGGCTGCACTGTCACCAGCAGGGGGCACAGTGCCTGTCCCCCCTCCCGCCCCTAGGTCATCCCAGTAAACGTACAAATATTCTGGGGTTCTCCAGAAACCACCCTGGGTACCGACTCGGCAGCCCCCGACTCTGCAGCCCCAGACGTTGCGACTGGCCCTGTGGCAGCCTGCAGAGAGGGACGGAAAGTTCCAGAAGGGCAGCCAGCCCGCCCCACCTTCCCCATGCTGCCCAGATTGCACCGGCTCAGGCTTGTCTGCCAGTCCTGGGCCAGTCCTGCTGAGTCAATCCACACAGCTCCCTGCATTCCCTGGACCTGTGGGATCCTGCTTCCCACTGGGGGCTGCCCAGAGTCCCTCCCCTCACACGGGACACCCAAGCTCTGCGTGGGTTAGCCCCAGGGTGGGGGTTTACTGTGTTAGGGGGCATGGTAGGGGCCGTGTGCGTCAACATGGGGGTTTACACTGTGTTAGGGGGCACGCACGGTGGGGGCCGTGGGCGTCAACATGGGGGTTTACACTGTGTTGGGGGCACGC
>NW_004444005.1:13567949-13569579 GCF_000243295.1 Trichechus manatus latirostris | reverse complement strand
CATGGGCGTCAACATGGGGGTTTACACTGTGTTGGGGGCACGCACGGTGGGGGCCATGGGCGTCAACATGGGGGTTTACACTGTGTTAGGGGGCACGCGCGGTGGGGGCCGTGGGCGTCAACATGGGGGTTTACACTGTGTTAGGGGGCACGCACGGTGGGGGCCGTGGGCGTCAGCATGGGGGTTTACACTGTGTTAGGGGGCACGCACGGTGGGGGCCGTGGGCGTCAACATGGGGGTTTACACTGGGTCAGGGGGCACAGTAGGGCTGTGGACGTCAGCATGGGGGGATTTACACTGTGTTGCGGGGCATGCACAGTAGGGGCTGTGTGTGTCAATGTGGGGGGTTTACACTGTTAGGGGGCATGGTAGGGGCCATGGATGTCAACACGGGGGGTTTACACTGTGTTGGGGGCACGCGTGGCAGGGGCCATGGGTATCGACATGGGGGGCTGTGGCTCCCGACAAGGGCCTGGCCAGTGCATGCAGGTCCGGAGGGAGGCAGCAGTGGGCCTGGTGAGGCCCTGAAATGAGGGGCCCCGCTGGCTGGAGCGGAACGAGTTGGGAGCTGAGGTCAGAGAGAAGCAGGGCGCTCCAGGGCTCGGGCCCTGGGGGGGTCCCAGCCGCGGAGTGAAGGACTGAACCCTGAAAGGACCCCTCAGAGGCTACACGGAGAACAGACTGCATGCCAGGTGAGTGGGAAACCCAAGATGGCCCCTGTGACCCCACTGTGGATGGCAGACTGGCCCCCAGCAATGCCCATGTCCTCATCCCTGGCCCCTGTGAAGGTGGCCCCACCTGGCAAAAGGGAGTAAGGCTGCAGCTGGGAGGTGACCCTGGGTCGTGGGGGGGCAGTGCAATCACAGGTGTCCTTATGATAGGAGGCAGCCGAAGGGGACTAGAGAGACGGAGCCTGAGGACTCAGCCCCAATCGCTACCTTGGACGGGGAGGCAGAGCCATAGGCCAAGGGACACAGTGGCTCGCGAAGCCAAGAAGGCCAGGAAACGGTCCTCCCCTGGAGCCTCCAGAAGGCCCCAGCCCTGAGCCACCTGAACTTTGGCCCCAGGCCGTCTGGGGCTCCTGCCTCCAGGGCTGTGAGAATGGAGCTATGTGGTTCCCAGCCACTGCGTCTGAAGTCACTGTTACAGCAGCCCAGGAAGCTAGCACACCCCTCCCTGGTGTTTACATGCAGTGTGACCCCTCCTCGCGGGCAAGGTGGCCATGGGGACAGGGTCATGCTCACTCTCCAGGCCTGCAGCTCGGAAGCAGGATTCAGACAGTGTTTACAGACCCGCAGCGGAGGCGGGCGGTGGGCAGAGCAAGGGGAGGACCAGGCCGGGCCGGGGCTGCTGTGGGGGGCTGGGCTCGTGTGGGGGGCTGGGCCCCTGCGGGGGGCTGGGCCCGTGCGGGTGGTTGGGCCCCTGTGGGCAGCTGGGCTCATGTGGGTGGTTGGGCCCCTGCGGGGGGCTGGGCCCGTGCGGGGGGCTGGGCCCGTGCAGGGGGCTGGGCTTTGTGCGGGTAGCTGGGCCCCTGTGGGTGGCTGGGCCCCTGCGGGTGGCTGGGCCCCTACAGGTGGCTGGGTTCGTGTGGGTGGCTGGGCCCCTTCGGGTGGCTGGGCCCCTGCGGGTG
>NW_004444005.1:13560819-13567849 GCF_000243295.1 Trichechus manatus latirostris | reverse complement strand
CCTGCGGGTGGCTGGGCCCCTACAGGTGGCTGGGTTCGTGTGGGTGGCTGGGCCCCTTCGGGTGGCTGGGCCCCTGCGGGTGGCTGGGCCCCTACGGGTGGCTGGGCCCCTACGGGTTGCTGGGCCCCTTCGGGTGGCTGGGTTCGTGTGGGTGGCTGGGCCCCTGCGGGTGGCTGGGCCCCTGCAGGTGGCTGGGTTCGTGTGGGTGGCTGGGCCCCTGCGGGTGGCTGGGTCAGACCTGCTGCCGTAGGCTGAGCTAGGCTGAGCGGGCGGAGGGCTGAGACCACGTGGCCTGGGCGGCAGACGGCTTGGGGCTGGGGAGAGGGACAGGGCTGTGGGATGGGGTGGGGGGGGGGGGAGGGCTGCAGGCGTGTAACCCACAGTGCCAGTGTGCCCTGGGGGTGGGGCCGCCCCTCAGGTGAGGTGTCCCCAGGAACAAGGCCCCACTCTCAGATATCGAGGGCAGGGAAATCAAGGGGGCTGCTGCCGGACCCCTACACTCCCTGGTCCCCCAAGGAAGCCTCCCCGGGGTCAGTTGTGTTTGTGGGAGCCCCCACCACAGTTGTCCCATTGGGGTCAGCAAGACCCCCAACTCCTTGTACTGTTCGCAGTCACCTGGAAGGCCTAACCCCCAAGATGGCCCACCTTAGATCACTATCCTAGGCCACAGCCTACCCCGAACTAACCCCAGCTCCCCCACTGTTTGTTCTGCACAGAAGCAGCCAGTGACACCAAGGTGGCCAGACTGCGGGGGGTGGGGGTGGATAGGGCAGTTCTCTGGGACCCCCCTCCAGCTGTTCAGGAGATCCCCCTTCCCAGCTGTCCAGGAGCAGCCCCCCACAGCTATCCAGAAGCAGCCCCCCCAGTTGTCCAGGAGCAGATCCCCTAGCTGTCCAGCAGCAGCCCCCACAGCTGTCCAGGAGCAGCCCCCCCAGCTATCCAGAAGCAGATCCCCTAGCTGTCCAGGAGCAGCCCCCCACCACAAGCTGTCCAGGAGCAGCCCCCTCAGCTGTCCAGGAGCAGACCTGGCTGGGCCCTCACCCCCACTCACCTCCTGAGGCGGCTCCTCCTCCTCCCCCTCCATGGCTGCAGCTCCCTGCTCGATGGGTGAGGCCTGAGGGGTGAAGACAGGTCTCACCAGGAGCCCAAGGGCCTCGCACAGGCCTCGTGGCGGTTAGAGGCCTTCCTGCTCAGAGCCTGGTCTCCCCCACACACACACCCCCCCAGAGCCCCCTGCCCACATGTCACAGGCAGGCTGCTGGGGCCCAGGTCCTCCGGGTGGGACAGGAGGGAGAGCCACAGGCTCAGCAGCGAGTGCGCACACCAACCACAATGAGAAGACAGAGGATGGGGCGTCCCCTGGGCATGGGGCATCCCCAGAGAGGCTGACCCCTGAACCCCACTGCACTGCCAACTCAGTGGAGAGAGGGGGATGCGGTGCACACAGCAAAACCCCAAGCACAGCCAGCTCCACGGGGTGGGAGGACTGGGCAGCAGCTCGAAATGCCGGAGCGGCTGCCATCCCCGACACTGGGGGATACAGTTCACGAAGCCCCCGGAGAAAGCGGAAGCAGCACGCCTGGCTGTCAATCATCGGCCTGACCCCTGGGGGTGTCAGTTATCGGCCTGACCCCTGGGGGGCTGTCGCGGGAGTCTCTGAGTACCATCAGGTGACTGCTGTGTACCCCAGGACAATGACCACTTCACAGAAACCTTCACCCGTCCTCGGAGACCACAGCGCAGGTAATGAGGTTGATATTGTTGTTGACATCAATACAGGTATCGACACAGATGAGAGAGGGTTGGGGAAACAAAGTCATGTCAACATCATCAGAACCAAGACTTTTTCCCACTAAAGACACAGGAGTATAGCACCAACAAAGGTGGGGTAGAGAACGGATGCCCAGGCGCGGTGTAGCCCTGCACGCCGTCTGCACACCACTTCTCCCAGGAGCTCCTTGGGGAAACAGCACAGAAGCCCTGAACATCATTTTCCACGAGAGAGAGAGATGAGGGGGTAACATAAGAGAGGAGAGTGACAGAGACAGACCACCAAAGGCCTGGCCTGCCAGGAGGCTTCAGAGGCCGCCCTGGCCGAGGGACCAGCCTGCACACCGAACGTGGCAAAGGGAGAGCCTCCGCTGTCCTTCCAGAACTGCCCCTCAGGGTAGCCCGACAGTTGGTGGAAGCTTCTCTTCCTGGAAGTTTCACTAACAAATGAAGAAGGAACCGTGTGTCTGGCAGCCCCACGATGGCCAGGCTCCAGACCAAGGCGATGCTGCCAAAGGTGCTCCACAGCCTCCCTGTGAGAAGTGAACCTGGGGAGGGTCCTCCAGAGCACTAGGCGGGATCATCAGAGCAGGCCCCGGGGTCTACCTGCGAACCCCGAGAGTCACGGGGAGCTCACTTACACCCCAAGGGCAGCATGAGGACAGGACCGCTCCTATTACCCTCCAAGGAAGATGACCCGGGGTTCGTCAGCAGGGGCCTGCGGCTGCACTTAAACCCAATTGAGAAAGCTTTAAAATGACACACGAGTGGGAGAAATGGGAACGTTGGTGGGCTTTCTGACCATGACAAGGCACTGTGGATGTTTCAGTCTTTGGAGGTGTGTATTTGCGGATGGGACGATATGACGTCTGGGATTGCCTCCCGAGAGCCCACTGTTGGGGGCAGAAGTGGGACAAGCAAGTGGGACTGGCCTGTGGGGTCGTCACAGGCCCCACTCTTCCTGCCAGTCGCAGGTTTTCAGAAGGACGAAGTATGAGTAAAAATGATCCTATCTAGGGCTCCTCTTCCTAGGTGGGGGTTGGGCCAGCAGCTACCCCTGGGGCCCTGAACAGTCACGTCTGCAGCAGCATGAGAGCCACCCCTGCCCAGGTTCCAGCCTTGGGTTTGCAGTGAGGCCCAAGTCACCCCACTACTCAGAGCTCTGCTGTCTGGCTGCAGGCGGCTTGGCGGGGGCGGGTGGGGGGCCAGGAACCCTGCCGGGGGCAGCTTAGAGGAAGGGTCCGGAAGAGGCACTGGCCTGGGGGAGGCAGGAGGTGGGGGAGTAAGGAAGGGTGACTCAGCAGGGTGCCTCAAGCCCCAAGCCAGCTTCTGGCCTGGGGTGGGGGGCACAGCAAGGTGTCCAGGGAGGGGCCCTGCCTCCACCCCAGGCGCTGAGGCCAGACGTGCTTCCCTGGCAGGACCTGTTCGGTCTCCTGGGTGGTCACTCTCCCCCCGCCCCCAAGTGCTACAGAGGTCAGGTTATCTGCGGAAGTGACAGCAGCCGCGCTGGTCCCACACTGGATGCCGGGCCAGGCTGTGGGCTCATAGAAGCCTCCTCCCAGGGACCCCTTCCCTGTCTCCCAGATGGAAATGCCAGAACTGGCTTGCGGCGCAATGGATAGCTTCTGTGTGGCCTTTCTAGCCATGGTCTCGTAACTCCAACCCAAGTGATAGGGCAGGACTGTGCAGATAGGGTAATTGTGGCCCACCAAAAGGATTGGACAGTTATACCATCCTGCTGGGTTTGAGGTGAGCCACCCCAGAGGCAGGAAAGAAGTTCCCACCACCTCCAAGGAAGAACAGCCAGGAGCTAGCACGTCCTTTGGACCCAGGGTCCTTGTGCTGAGAAGCTACTGGACGGAGACAGAGAGCGAGCTGTAACCCTGAAGACGGCAAGAAGCGGTGGCAGAGACTCGGCAGCAGGAGATGGCATGGTGGGCTTCCCAGCCCATGGAGAGAGAAAGCTGAGGGTTTTGGGCAGAGGCCGAGAGCCAAGGAGAGGTGTGCCTGCGAACATAGCTGGGAAGGGGCTATCCTGATGGAAGAACTGCATCCTCTGTCTGAACTGTAACTGTTACTTCCCTAATAAACACCATGATCCTGACTATTATTTGTGAGTTCTGTGTGGCCACTGCAATGAATTATCAACCCAGCAGAGGAGTAGAGAGTGCCGTGGGAGGGACAGTTGGTGTCAGAATTGGTAAAGATGGCAGAGAGAGGAGACATGTCTGACCCCGGCCTCATAAGAATCAGCCTTGGGCTGTTGATTTTAAGTCTCCTTCCCCTTTATAAAGTTAGAGGAGGTCAGACACCGCCTCCTGCCCCCAAGTTGTTTTCACACAGCTGAACACAAACAGTGAGGGGGTTGGGAGGTGGCTGTTGACCCTCAGGCTTCGGCCTCCAGGCTCCCACACCCATGAGGAGCAGCCTGGTGACCAGGTCTTCACACAGTCCAGGGCAGGGACCCAGCGAGTCTGACTGCCAAGTACCACAAAGACAGCCACAGAGTCAGGAAAACTTCTTAAAAAACACCCTAGCCAGCAGCAGCAAATGGGAAGTGACCACGTTGCCCTCAGCCACCCACCCTCTGGGGTGTGGAGGCCGTGGTGAAACCACACCCAGGAAGCCAGCCGGGCCGACCTGTGCCTGCAGCAGGGACAGGGCAGGCCTTGCTGTGCCAGGGCCCGAGCCACAGGCCTCGTCACCCAGCAGCCCTGGGCTGCCCCACCGTGAAGAGGCCAGGCACAGGGCCTCTGGGCTGGGCCTGAGCCCACAGTCCTCCTGCCCCATGGTTGGGGACACGTGTGCACACACAGTGCCCTCTGGGTCGGCCCTGAGAACCGACAGAGGCATGCTCTGAAACGGTGCAGGGTGGGGTTGGGGGGAGCCTGGATAGAAGCTCCCAGCCCTGGCCCTGCAGCCCTGACCAAAGGCCTGGAAGCAGTGGGGGTGGTAGTGGTGGTGGCTGAGGTTCCAATGGCACTGTGAGCTGCTTCCGCCCAGCCCCGCCTGCCTGGAGGCAGGCTCCCATAATGAAGTTTCAATGGGCGACTGCTCCTCCTCTCGCCTGGCTCACCATTATGCGTCCCGAATTTACGGCTGGGACCAAGCCTCAGTCTCCCTGCCCCAGGTGAGCCTGTGTCCCCCCACTTTGTCCTCCCGCACACCTCTGGGCTGACAAGCCCCAGCAGCTCAACACCACAGCACGGAGCGGCCTACCCAGACACCTTCCGTGTTCTGGTCTGTCCTTTCCAGGGGGCGCCAGCCCATTACAGACACCCACAGGCCTCTGAAGCCTCGCTCCAGGGGACAAAGGCCTCCCTCGTTCACGAGGCCTGTTCTGGGGGCCGACTGTGGAGCAGCCTGAGGCAGGACACTTGTGCACTCTAGCCGCTCTCCCCTCCCAGCTCTGTGCCCAAGCAGGGCTGCCTGGACCCGCTGGGCCCCTCCCACAGAGCCCCGATGTCACAGCAGAGCATTCGGCCCACGGAGCACAGCTCGTGGAGACGCTCGGGAGCAGGCCAGTGTGCCAGCCAGTGCACCAAGTGGGTCAGCAGCCAGCTACCACAGGGAGGGACCGGCCTGGGTTGGTCCTAGGTGGCTACTTAGTGCTATCCAGCCGTGGGCACAGATGCCCTGATGGTCAGCACCTGCCCCACACTTTCTCCCCATTGCAAACTGTGGGCCACATTCCCTGCACCACCCCTGGGCCTCTGGGCTTCCCTCTGAGGGACCTGGTCTCCAGCACTCCCTGCTGCCCCCCGATGCAGGCAGGGTGGATACCCAGATGCAGCACCTGCAGTCAGGAGGCACTCACTGGGTGACCTTCAAGATACCTGTTCTCCAGATGCAGGTTCTTCATCCATGGAGAAGGACCACATTCCTGTTCCCTAGCTTTAGGGCAGTGCTGTTCTCTGCCTTTGAAACCCTAATGCTCCACACAAGTGAGAGTGCCAGATCGACCCACAGGCTGCCTGGAGGCTCAGGCCAGAAATGAATTTCAGATACTTGGGAGAGGAGTGCTCTCAGCCGTGGAGAACGACCTGGGAGAGTGCCCTCTGCCCTCCAGAATGAGAGGAGGCGCTGGGCTTGACAAGGACTCGTGTTAGGGACCCCACTGGGGTGCAGGGCATGCAGCCCTGGACACAAGTCAGAGTAACAGTAAACGTCCAACGTGTGATGTGTTATTAGCATCTGGTAAGGCTCTGCTGGGCATTCTTACAGAGCAGACCCAAGGACCTCGGACCGTCCTGGGGGAACACCAGGCCACAGGCCCACAGCTGCACATCTCAGAACATGCCTTCCCTGCCCACCAGGTGCCCTGTCACCGCTCTAAAACTGGAAACCAGAAACTGCCTCCCAGACCCCAGCCTGGTTTCCCAGAGCTGGCCGGGGGCTGGCCAGCACCAAAGGGGGTTCTTGAAGAAGGCTCTGTCTCCCAGCCAACCCACCCAAGGCTGGCTTAGAAAGCCAGAGGGTCCTGAACCCAAAACACATGCAAGCCACAAAGCCCCTCCCTGCAGACAGAAATAACAGGATGGGGTGGGGCAGGGTGCCCAGAGCCCTGACATCCCTGCCCCTCATCTCTGGAGCCTGCGGGCCCCTGGCCACAGGAGCCCCTCCTGGGTCTGGCGGGAATTGCTTCCTGCAAGCCTGGCAGAGTCCCGGCAGGGGGAGGGGATGCAAACCCTCACACCTGAGCTAAAGCCTGGAAGGCACCCTGCCCAGCTCTCCAGGGACCCCCACTCTGACCACGGCTGCTGAGCGCGGGCCCCTCAGCATCAAGGCCTCCTGCAGAGCTGACCTGCCCCGGGGCAGCGCCCTCTCCCATGCCCACTGGAAGGAAGGCAAACAGCAGCAAAGAAGACAGAGACTCTGAGACAGGGAGCCCTCCCCCCTGACACACCTCGGTCCTGACGGGCTCTTCTGAGACGCTACTTGTTCCTGTGACACTGAGACAGCCGGGCCTCCGTCCTCCCTGTGACAACTTTTAGAAAGACACTCGCTGAACCCCCGGGAGTGTGCACAGGTCTCCACGCCGCCTCACGGCCCCTGGCGGGGGCCGCAGTGCAGGACAGGCCCCGCTCTTCTGCCCATATGGCAGTCTGCTTTGCTCAACCTGAGGGCAAAGGCGTCTGACACGACAAAGTTCCAAGATCTGGGGACTTGCCGCCTTCGTGCCGTGCCGGGGGCCCGGGGGTTGGGGCAGGGGACCTGCCTCTGGGCGTCCGGGGCCTCTCAGCGGCCGCCCCGGGGGCGC
>NW_004444005.1:13554912-13560331 GCF_000243295.1 Trichechus manatus latirostris | reverse complement strand
CGGGAAGTGCAGTCCCGCGCGCTGCTCGCCCGCCCCGGCGACACTTGCAGCCCGCGGCTGCAGACTACACTTCCCAGGGGGCCGTGCGCGAGCGGCGCGGTCCGCCCCGCCAGCTCCCCCAGGTCCTAAGAAGACGCAGAGAGACGTGGGTTACGCAGGTTCGAGTCTCCTGCCCAGCTGGTGACCTCCGCCCGGTCTGTAAAATGGGGATAATGTTGGTACAACGTCCACCGGATGGTGTGAGTCAAACGATAACGAAATCCAAGTGTTTCGTAAACCGTCCATCCCATACTAGAGGGACAGCCGGTAATGGATGAAAGAGCAGAGAAAATGGGATGATGGTGCCTCCTTCCCTTGCCGGGGCGCCCTCGCCCACCTTTGGGGGTCGCCCCAGACTCCTCCCCCAGGACTGGCCAGTGGGGGAGGGAGGGACACACGCTCGAGTGCCGGCGGGTTCAATGACTAGGGCCACCTTGGGGGGACCCGGAAGGACAGGCCTCGGTGGTCCCGACCGAGCACCGGGTCCCCCAGACTCAAAGGAGTCTGAGCATCCGGGGAGTAGGTGTCAGGACCTCAGACCCCCCGGCCCACACATCACGGACACGGTGCGCGGCTGGGCCGGCGGAGGAGACTCCAGACGGCGGCGACTTCCGAGCGACCCTCACCAGTCCCGCCAGAGAGGGGGCAGACAGGGGCCGAGCTTCAGTGGCCACGGCCACCCCACGAGCAGGCCCCTGTCGTCCGCGTTTGGTGGCTGGAAGTGGGGCACCGCGGGCGGGACTTGGTACGCGGTGAAAGAGAAGGGACGGGCGGCTGTAGGGGCACCAGGTGGGGGCCCTTCCCCCTTCCCGCCGGCCCCGCCCCCCTGCCCTCGGGCGGGGCGTCCGGGCGCCCCACCTGCCCAGAGCGAGTCCCGCAGCAAGGCGCCAGATGCGGGGGCGGGCGAGGGGAAGAGGGGGGCATTTACTCCCCGGCGCAAGTTCGAGGGGGCTCCAGACCAGGCTGGCCGGGGAGTCACCCCCATCCCCTATGGACGAAGCCGGTGGGGTTTGGGGGTGGGCGCTCTGCCCTCGCTACGCCTCTGCAAGGCGCTAGCTGGAGGCTCCGAGCGCCCGGCATGGCGCCACTGTGGCTCGCTCTGCTGGCCTCCAGCTTCGTGTTCGCGGCTGGCGGCCTCACGCTCGCCGCGCTCGGGCTGTGGGCCAAGCCGGTGCGGGGCCGGGCACTGGTGCCGGCGGCCACCGGCGCGGGCTCTGCAGCTGCGAGCGCTGGCAGCGGTGGGCGCAGCGGGGCTTGGCGCCCGCGGCAAGGTGTCTGCGCCGGCCTGTGGCCCGCGCTGCGGGGCTATGGAGCGGGCGGCAGCGCAGACGCGAGGCTGGACGCGCTGCAGCCCGCGCTGAGCTGCTGCGGGGTGGACGGCGCGGGCTACTGGCGCAGCTCGCGCTGGGCCGGGGAGCCGCCGCCGCCGTCGCGCGCCAATGACTCGCTGCCCGCCAGCTGCTGCCCTGCGCCTGCGGCCCCCTACTGCGCGCCGGCAGCTCGGCGGGGCTGCTCTATCCGTGCCCTCAACTTCGTCCTCGACAACACTGGCTTCCTGGCGGCTGCTGCTTTGGGGCTGGGGGCAGCGCAGGCTGTGGGCGTGGTGCCGGCCTGCCTGCTGGGTGCGTCTTAGCTCCTAGCCTCTCTCCCTCGCCGCCCGCGACCCCCCACCCCCGCCAGCTCCCCTTAAGCCTCACACCCACAGCCACAGGCACTCTTATCTGTACTGGACCTGGCAGAAGCCAGGATTCCAGTCTGCAGAAAGCTGCTGGGTCCTCCGAGGTCCCTGGGGACTGGTGAGTGGGGGGAGGGATACAGGCATGTATGTTATTCCTCGGGGGAGGGGCTCCCTACAGTCATAGTTGTCCAGAGCCAGTTACACCACTACCCCTCACTGGGCTCTAGGACTGCCCTCCACACCTGGACAGGATACTCTTCCTCCGCCCCCGCCCCCGCCCCCGCCCCGTGCCTGGTCTGGGTCACCGAAACCCCCTGGCTCCCAAGGGCAGTGCCAGGGGTCTGAGGCCAGCAGGAGTCAGCTGCTGTCAGACTCCTGCTCAGGCTCAGGCCCAGGTGACCAGTCTGGGGGTGGAGATCATCCACCAATCCATCTCTCTCCAGGCCTGGCCCCCCTCCAGCAGCACGGCTGGTGCCTACTGGGCACGGTTACACCAGAGGTTGCAGCATTTGGCAGACCCTTATCTGCCAGCCCGCCCCTCTCCACCCGTCCTACAACTTCCTGGTCCCCCAGGGGATGGCCTGGCCTCAGAGGGGTCTCTCCCCTCGTTGGGGCTCTGGTCCTTGCCCCTCTGTCCTGGATCGGTTGTGCTCCTCCTGTACTTCTTTGGTGAGTCCCGTTAGCCCTCCGGCACCTGGGGCACATCACACACCAGAAGCAGGGCCTCCTGCAGCAGGGACCGCTGGCATCACCGCCCCGTTCACTGATGCTGGCCTACGCTGAGGTCCACTCCCGCTCAATTCCTGGGGGTCTGGAGCAACTCCAGTTGAGATCCCAGCACGGAGGCTGGCCTGGGAGTCGGGCCTGGGCTCAGTGCTGGCTCTCTGGGGTGGAGGTAAGGCTCCCCTCCCCAGTCCCCTCCTCACTCGTGAGATGGAACAGCAACGTGGGGCTCCGAGCCGGGTTAGAGGGAAGGGGACGTGGGTGGGGAGGGCATTACAGGGCTGCGGGGCCTCCCTCCTGTGCCATCAGGGCAAGGTGGCCCCTGGGGGGCAGCGAGGGAGACTGGACCTTTTCCCCCTCCATTTCACCAGAGCCGCTGGGGCCATCTGCAGAGGCCGTGCTTGCTGTAGGAAGTGAGACGAAGACAAGGGGCCTCAAGCCTCGGCAGGAGCGGGGTGGTGCCCAGCCATGTCAGCAGAGAAACTGAAGCAAATCCTGGCCAGGTGGGGCCTGGGCCGCCACCTGCAGGCTGGGCTTGGAAAGCCCGGTTTTGTTTGCGGTAGGTTCTGTTTCTCCCTCTGTGGGCGGGGTGGGGGCTGCCCAGGGAGGACAGCCAGGGCTGGAGGAAGACACGCTGGGATTAGGAGTTCCTGGGATGGCCACCTGGAAGGCTCCTGGGGGATGGCCACCTGGAAGGCCCTTTTGTTCCTCTGAGCACCCAGAGCAGGGGTTTCCTGAGGTAAGTAGGGGTAGGGGGGCGAGGAGGAGACGGGGGCGGGGGGCGGTCAGCAGGGCCAGGAGAGCCACGACCAAGAGTGGACACTGACAAAGGGGCCGTTGTGGACAGAGCAGGCGAGGGAATCTCCCTGGAACCAAACAGATCCCACAGAAGCAGGACACGGGAGTGGAGAGGTCACTGGAACCCCCTGGAGCTTGAGGTGCCCTGGCTTTGTTGGGCCTGGGAGAGTGGTGCCTGCATCCTTACCTGGACAACCCCCAGCCGCTGCTTCCACCAGGCCCCACCAGCTTCCCGGAATGTGGGCTGGCGGCGGGGGAAGGAGCAAGAGGAAGAAAGTCCTGGGGAGAAGACACTCGTACTGTCTAGAAGCGGCAGGAGGCACCGCGCCACCAGCCACCAGGGTTCGGTGTTTACTCCTGGGGGACACTGACTCAGGCCCGAATGTTCCCCACAATGGCGTAAAGAGCTGGGGACGGGTCACAGTTTTACACAACCAAGTAAGGGAGCCGGGCTGGTAGGGTTGCTCCTGAAGATGTGGCGGCGGCTCTACCCGACACGGGGACCCTGTGTCCACCCTGTCTGCAGCCGAGGGGCTGATGGCTGGGGCGCCCCCATGCATGCCCGCATGGTACCCCATGTTTACCCTGCACACGACGGAGGGGCCAACGGCTCGGGTGCCTGCACACACTCCACGTGGAATCCTGTGTCCGCACTGCATGCAGCCGAGGGGCCGATGGCCCAGGTGCCCCCATGACTGTGAGCTCAAGTCTACTCGCTTGTGGTCCCCGCCCTGGACTAGACCTGGGCACATGTGGATGCTCTCTGGCTGGTGGCATGTCCGTCCAGGGAGCTGGAAAGCAGAGGCTCCTCCGGGAGACGTGCAGGCGCTAGATTTGAAGGGCGGCCAAGAGCAGTGAGCACCCAAAAGCTCAGCCGAGCCGCCAGAACTCAGGCTGCACTGCAGGGGTGAGGGCACCAAGCCCTGTCTGCGGGATTGGATGGGGCTCATTGGTCCTGGCCCAGCTGAACGTCCCACCCCTAGAAGCCACCACCAA
This sequence comes from Trichechus manatus latirostris, assembly GCF_000243295.1. NCBI lineage: Eukaryota > Metazoa > Chordata > Mammalia > Sirenia > Trichechidae > Trichechus > Trichechus manatus. The sequence continues at coordinate 13,556,097 of NW_004444005.1, read as the reverse complement.
GCGTGGACAGGTGGGATTGTGGGTAGGGAGGCAAGTGGACTGGGGGTGGGTCAGTGATCCCAGCCTCAGTCAGGGAGAAGGGACCTGGCCCAGAGACCACAATGCTGAGGGGCGGGGTCACCTCATCAGCTAGGTCCCCTTGGCTGGCCAGTGGTGACCCAGCTGGCCACTGCAATGGCGCTGATTTGTGGCGGGGGACCAGGCAGGGGCCTGAGGCTCCCCCAGTCCCTGTCCCCGTCCCAGCGGCTGCTGCTGTGGGTGGAGCTCCCGTGGGGCCCGTCTCCTCTCACCCTGCAGGGCCTCCTGGGGGAGCAGGGCCTCCTGGGGGGGCAGGGCACATGGGGCTCTTCCCCAGCCTCGTGCGCTGGGGCCTCTGAGGAGGAGCGGTGTGGGCAGGATGGCCTGGCTCAGGTGAGCGTTTTCTGGGGACAGTGGGACGCAGTGCCCACCCATGCCCTGCACACCCCTACCCGTCAGTACAGGCTGACAGCTGTGCACTCTGACCCTGCAAGATGGCACCTCGCCTGGCTCCCAGGAACAGCTGGGGAGGGGGCCTCAGAGAGGCTCAGGCCAATTAGGTGGGGCTTTAGACAGGGTGCAGCGCACTCTGGGGTGGCCCCACTCTGCACTCATTACTTGCACCCCACCCCGCCTCCAGCCACCATGGGGTACACATCGCCCTGGGTACTCGCCTCCAAGAAGCCTCCATCCAGACCCCTAGCCAACTTGTACCCCACTTGTTTGTTCTCAGGGGCTCTGTAGAGCACTCACCCAACCAGCCTCACCCCTACACTGAGCTCTGAGGTCAGCATCAATGCTCCCACCCTGGCTGGACCTGCCTCTGCTCACTGCTTCCCCTCCTGTCCCCATGGCATTATGAGCACCCCCAGACCATGTCAAAGGGTGCCTCCTGCGAGAAGCCTTCCTAGATGCCATCAGCTCCCCCAGTTCCCCTAGCCACAGTGCACCTAACACCCAAAGAAGGCATCAGCATTGGACTGACAGGACAGCTTCAGTGGAGGGGACATGCATGCATCTCCCCTCAGCCTGTGAGCCCCTGGGGGCAGGACCACTCTGGAATCGGCTCCGTGGGCCAGAACGGAGCTAATACAGGCGAGTCACCCCGGGATCGGCTCCGTGGGCCAGATGGAGCTAATACAGGCGTGTCACCCCGGGATCGGCTCC
>NW_004444005.1:13550692-13554075 GCF_000243295.1 Trichechus manatus latirostris | reverse complement strand
GGGATCGGCTCCGTGGGCCAGAACGGAGCTAATACAGGCGTGTCACCCCGGGATCGGCTCCGTGGGCCAGAACGGAGCTAATACAGGCGAGCCAACTGGAGTCTGGAGTTATCAGTCCAAGAGTGACAGCACGTGTGCCTGTGTCACCCCTGCCGAGCCCAGGGCTGGCCTCTGAGTGACCCACACTCCCCACGCCGCTCACTCCCAGGAAGGCAAGGCTCCACCCCCTCGATGGGCAGCCCCAACCCCAGGGACCCCCAGAGCTACGCCCACAGTGGGGAGAGATGGAGATGCCCTACGGGTTGAGGGTGGAGCACTGGACACGAGGCGAGTATTAGAATAGAATTTATTTGTATGCTTAATGCTACCTTGTTAATACTGCGGTCACGTGTGGCCGTGGCTGAGGTAATAGGGACCGGGCCAGGCATGCCTGGCCTTGGCCTAGGGGGCCGAGGCAGGGCTGCTGGCCCGGTGGGGGATGTGGTTATTGCGTCGGACTCCTTCCGGCCTCGAAGCACGCTCACGCACACACTCTCGTTCACACACCTGCCTACTCACTCACAACGTCCTGTTTTAAAGTCAAGTCTCCTAACAATAAATATAATCATTGATTACAGTAATCATAATAAAATAAAATACATGTATGTCAGGTTACAAGAAGAAAGTGCATGGAGGTCTGTGACTGGGGGGGGCGGCCCAGCCCCCCCACCCCGAAGGCTCCCGGTCCCTGCAGAGGGGAGGGGCGGACCCCTGAGCTGTGACCCCTGGGCTGTGGCTGTGGCGAGGCCTGGTGGGAGGCCACCTTGTCCAGCCACAAGCATGGCCCTCGCTTCCCAGGCCCAGAACCAAATCGACTAAAAAAATAAACTCTTAGTCTTGCAAACCCACACCTACAGCTGTTCGCCGGATACAGGGGTGGGGAGGGGGGCTCTGCCGGGCCATAGCCTGCCCTGCCCCTGGCCAGCGCTGGGAGGATGCACCTGTGGGGGTTGGCTGCCCTTTGAGCCTGGGGGAGGTACTGAGCCCCCATGCATGCAGATGGATGCTGGGGGTGGGCAGTGCCGGGCAAGCAGAGGCTGCGTGCACGCGGGGCTGGGGTCACTGGGAGGCGGCCCGTGCAAAGGGCCTGTGGCAGCCAGTGTTCTTTCCCCTCAAAACTCCACAGTACTCACGACTGTCCTGGGCTCATCGAAGGTGGCAATGAGGATCTGCTGTGGGGGCGGGATGGCAATGAGCTCGCCCACGTCCGGGGGCACGTGGGGACCCCCTTCCTCCTCCTCCCGGGCCTCGTACAGCGTGTTGATGTGAAGAAGGGGGTGAGTGGCGTTCCGGCTCAGGATGGCCAGGGGGTCAGCCTTGCCCAGGCCAGCTGGAGACAACGGGGCCACAGCAGGGGCCGTGGGAGGCGAGCAGACGTGGAAGGGGCCCGTGGAGGGAAGCCCCACCCGGGCTGGATCTGCCGGGAAGGAGAGTTCCTTCTTAGGGAGTGAGGCATCTGCAAGCAGCCAAGAAAACAGGTGTGTCACTGGCCTGCTCACACTCTGCTGCCCCAGCTCTGCAGTCCACCCGGCCCTCAGGCTGGAGCTCAGGCTGAATCCCAGCCCAGATCTGGCAGGGGGAGCTGACTTGCAGTAACGCAGCGCCCTGAGTGCAGGGTCCCTTCTCAAAGGGGAACCAGCAGGGGAACCAGCAGCCACGCCAGGCGTCCTTCGTCCTTCCTCCCGGTCCCCGCCCCCCACTTCCAACTGGCCGCTGATGGAGCTGGTTAAACCCGGAACCCCCTTTCCTGGCGCCCAGCCCGGGACGTGGGCTTTCCCTTCCCGACAGCAGGGCATCGACTGCCCCCTTGGCGATCTGGGGCCGCCCCCTCCTCCCGGGCCTGCCCGCCCCTCGCTGCCGGCGCCCTACCTTTGGTGGGTGCGGCGGTCAGGCCCAACGCGCACTCCTCTCCCTGCGAAAGGAAGACCCCCTCTTGGCTCCGAGAGACGGGCAGGACGGCGGCGGGAGCGGCCTCGGGCTTGGGCTTTTTGGTGCCCAGGATGTAGGGGTGCACGTCCAAGGAGAAATGCCGCGCGTGCTTCTTGTCCCCCGAGGCTGCCGGCGGCACGGAGGAGGCGGCCGCGTCCCCGCCGCCGCCCTTGTAGTGGTGCGCAGCGCGGGCGCCCGCGTCCAGCAGCGGCGCGATGAGCGTGTCGGTGGCCGTCTTCCTGCGCACGGGCTTGGGCTTCTCGGCCTTGCTGTTCTCCACGCGCATGATGGCCAGCTGCTCCTTGAAGGGCTGCGGCAGCGGGTTGCTGGTGGGGATCCACTTCATCTTCTTGCGCGCCCGCTTGACCACCGGCGGCTCGGAAGAGCCATCGGGTTCAGCCGGGTTGGTGCTGGGGTCGACGGTCTGGATGCCCGAGTCGCGCACGGTGGGCGTGGCGTCGTGGTTGGACTGCGCCAGCGCGGCCAGCAGCTGCCGCACCACGTTGTCATACATGAGGTCGCTCTCGTTGGTGATAAAGTCCAGCCGGTTGAGCGACTTGATGTGGTCACGGTTCTCATTGCAGAACATGGCCAGGATGTTGATGTCACAGAACTGCGAGCGGCGCCACTGGCGGCGCGTCTTGATGCCCACTTTGTGCAGCTTGTCGAAGATGAAGTTGCTCTTGCGGAAGATGAAGAGGTGGATGAGGTTGACGAGGATGATGAGGTTCATGAAGCACAGCAACACGATGTCCACGCCCGCGATGATGCGCTGCAGTTGCACCGAGGGCAGCTTGCAGTTGACGCGCACGGCCGGCCCCGGGCCCCCGCCACCCTCCGGCGCGTCGGGAGAGGCGCCCAGCGCGCATGTGAACTCGTTCTGCTTCTGGGTGGCGTAGTAGGTGCACAGGTAGGAGATGGGCACCACGCTGAGCAGCAGGATGAGCACGTGCCGCGCCAGGTACAGCTTGGCCAGGAAGTTGCTGCGGCCGCGCCGCTCCAGGTACTTCTCGAACAGGTTCTGCTCGGGGCTCTTCTCCTTCTCGGCGTTCTCGATGATCTCCCGCTTCTCGCGCTCGGTGATGCCGGGCCCCTTGGACTGGATCTGCTTCTCGATCTTGGGGGCCCGGCCTTCGGCCGCGCGGTGGTAGCAGTTGTCGATTTCCTGCAGCAGGAAGTTGAGCTCAGACGTGAGGCGCGTCGAGGCCAGGAACTCCCAGCCCAGGGCGGGCACGTACATGATGGCGGCGAAGGCCAGCAGCGCGTAGGGCAGAAACTTGTGCTCGAACAGCGACGGCCAGAGGCTGGCGTCCACGCCGGGCAGCGCGTCCCGCAGCTCCGTCCAGCAGTAGCCGCGGGCGTACAGCGCCTGGTCGCGGGTGAAGTTGTGCGGAGTGTAACAGTAAATGGGCTCC
>NW_004444005.1:13547463-13550321 GCF_000243295.1 Trichechus manatus latirostris | reverse complement strand
GGGCGGGGCTGGGAGCCGGACCCAGGACAGGGGAGGGGGATGGGACTGGGGTGGGGTGGGAGAGTACTAGAGGGAGGGGCTGCGGGTGGGACCGAGGGGGTCTGCTGAAGGGAGAGGGGACTGGCAGGGGAGACCACAGCTGAGTTTAGGGTGAAGAGAACAGGTTGGGCCTCATGCAATTTCCTGCTCAGACCTCTCACCGGGCGCTCTGGCCCCCTTCTGGCCCCACGTCTATAGCCCCCATCACACAGCGGCTCACGCAGACCCTCCGGCTCCTGCCCCATATTCCCACCCACAGCGGGTGTGGGGTCTCACCCTGGGTGTCCCCCATGGCAGTCAGCGGCGGCACAGCTGGGGGATGGGAACACCTCCCAACCCCAGGACTGGCAAGCACCACACACTCGCGGACCCTCTCTCGACACCGAGGCCTAGTGTGCACGGGGTAACCGAGTCCCCTGAGTGGCCAGGGGGAGACCCCTGGATCCGAAAAGGAAGGAAGCACACCCTAACTGGACCAAGGTGTTTTCCCACTAAAATTGAAGGGTGTAAGTCTCCCACAGTTTCCACGAATAACGGTCGTCAAACTTCCTGTCTCCCCCTCCCATGCAGGCCCGAGAGACCCCAGCCACAGTGCAGTGCGCTCAGGTCCACCCAGCCAGGCTCCCCAGAGGCCCCAGGGCAGGGTCTGCTCGGGCCCACCCTCTGCTTGAGCCCGTTGCCCCATGGGAAGTGGTGACCAGGAAGCAGCAGCACCAACATGCCATCTGTCCCTCCATCCGTCCCCCTGCCCGTCTGATACCTGCGTTGTGTACAGACAGCTGCATTCGACGAGATGCCTGTCCACAGCTTGGCAGACCAGTAGTCCCTGTCGATGCCACTCAGATGCCCCAGGGGAGGGCAGCAGCCTCTACACCTGGGCAGAGACTCCACTGTCCACAGGTGTCTCCAGCCTTGGCCCCACTGGCCCCAGCAATGATGGTCACCACCCTCACTCAGACCTAGCGTGGAGGCCCTGGCTGCCATCGCCACCACCCTGGCAGCAGCCTTGGAGATCCCACACCATGAAGGGTTGAGGGGGACACACAGCGCTGGACTCCTGGGATTGCAGGAATGTGGCCCAGCAGGGAGGACGGCCTAGAGGTGGGCCCACAGCACTCCGGGGTATCACGGTCACTGGCCATGGCACGAGTGAGCAGGCTGGGGTCAGGACTCCATCTTGAGGGTACTAGGGAGTCATGGAGGGTGTGGGAGCAGGTGTAGATGGGCCAGAGCGAGGTTTGTTAGATGGGGGGGGGGCCTGGGGTAGGAGGCCATGAGGAAGCTCCATCTCAGTCTACGCACGAGATGGGAGGCCTGGCAATGGTGGGGGACAGGGCAGGGGGGAGGCCTTGGGAGGGAACGCCTGGCACCAGCAGCCTGTGGTCCCCAACCCAGATGAGGACACGGATTCCGGGGCCAGTGATAAACTGGACTCAGAGACGGGCGAAGTGGAAAAGGCAAAGGAACCAGCTCTCTCGGTTGAGAAAACAGCATTTATTTACTTATTTTTCGTCCTTGCAGCCATCCCAGAAGCCAAAGAAGGCTGGTGCTCTTCTCTCCGGAAGAAAAGAACAGCCCTGGGGTGGGCCCACCCTGCAGCAAGGGGCCCGGCACCCACAGCTCCCGGGGTGGCCCAGGCAAGGGGGATACAGGGAACCAGAAGAAGGGCTTCCCAACTCTGGGGCGTGAGGTGGCCTGTCTTTGACCATGAGCACTGCGGGATGCTGGGTGGAGGTGAGTGTGAGAAGTGCCTGTCACTCTCCAGGATGTACTTCTCTGCATAGCCAGGCACAGAGGGACTGGGTTGCCCTGCTGGGTGGAAATGGGGTCCCCAGGAGCTCCCATGTGTCTGTTCTGCTGCCTTGATGGGGAAGCATGAGGTGTGGGCAGCACAGGGGAGGAGGCTGGAGAGCCCCGCTTTACTCCACTGGGCTCTGCACGCCTGCCACCATCTCTGCTGTTTCTGTTGGGTGGCGGCTGCAGGCAGAGGAAAAATCTTGGCTCTGCCACTCTGACCCTCAGTCTCCTCGTCTGCTCAGTTGAGGACGGTGACATAGCTTCGCAAGGCCACTGCAGGTGAGAGGCCCAACACCGAGGGGCCTGTGGGCACATCCAGCGGGGTCTCCTTCCTTTCCAGACGGGGCTGCTGAGAGCAGCAGCAGAGGAAACAGTACCACCGAGGGACGCACAGACCCCTCCTGGGCCAAAAAATGCTGCAGGTGGCCTGGGTGAGGGGGACTCCTGGCACAGAGGTGCCGAGGGTGTGCGGCTTAGGCTCACGCTGGCAGGACCTGTGATGCTGGGCCTAGCTCTTGGACGGAGGGCAGGGTGCAGACATCTGGTGGGTGTGTGGGACGGCTGCCGAGTGAGGAACCCTGCCACGGGGCCTCTGTGCCCCCCTTGGTGCTCCCCCCTTGAGGCTCCCCCCGCTTGGGGTTCCCCAGAGAGAGTCCTGGTGGTGGGAGACCCCATGCAGCTGAGCCAGCCTGGGAGGAGCGAGCACTGCTTGGACCCCAACCAGGGTGACCCTGGTAGCCCCCCTCCGGCCAGCACCCCATAGCTCTGTCTGCACAGAGGTCCTGGGGCACTGGAGGCCTATCACTACATGAGCACTGGGCCCGCCAATAGCACCGTGGGGAAGTTTACGACTCAGGAGGGGCCGAGTGCCTGAGACACTGCTACAGAGAAAAGCGAGCTGAGCTCTGGGCGCGGATGCGGCGGTGCCTGAGAACGCACCCCAGGTCTACAGCCAGCAGAGGCCCCCGTGCCAAATCTGTTCCATCCAGGAACGTCCCTCCTCAGCAGTCCCACCCGGCCGT
>NW_004444005.1:13545731-13547145 GCF_000243295.1 Trichechus manatus latirostris | reverse complement strand
TCCAGGAACGTCCCTCCTCAGCAGTCCCACCCGGCCGTTGGCCCCCGTGCCAGATCCGTTCCAGGAACGTCCCTCCTCAGCAGTCCCACCCGGCCATCCAGCTCCAGCCTCACCCTCGTGTCCAGCCTGCAGATGCATCACGTGCCCTTACAGACGGCGGCGAAGCTGCCACTCCGTCCCCCACCTACCCCCAACCCCATCAGCACAATCCAGCCTGTACCCCTTCCCTACAGCCCCGACCACCCTACTCCACGGGGGGATGGGACAGCCCCCAGAGACTCCCCTGTCACCTGCAGATGCACTCACAGCCTCCTCCTCCAGCCTCGCCTCCCCGCCCCCCACAGCCCGAGCCCTCACAGGGGGTGGTAGGTGGTCTGGTGGGCTGAACAAGGCCCTCCTAGTCCCGGAACCCGGGCACGCGGCCCTCCCGCGGGGAAGGGGACTTGGCAGTTGTGACCAAGGGAAGTTCTGCGGGGGATCCTGCATTACCTGGGTGGATCCGATGGAGTCCCAGGGTGCTTACCTGATGGAGGCAGGTGAGAGAGATGTAGAGATGGAAGCTGGGATTAGAGAGGGGGAAGGTGCCATGCTGCTGGCTTTGTGCGGGGGGTGCCACGAGCCACGGAAGGCGGGCAGCCTCGAGAAGCCAGAAAAGGCCAAGATGCGAATCCTCCCCGGAGCCTCCAGAAGGAACCAACCCTCTGCCACCTTGGTTTTAGCCCCGTGGAACCTGCGCTGGAGCCCTGTTCTCCAGGACTGTGAGAGAATGGATTTGTGCTGTTTTAAGCTCCTGAGTTGGTGGGGATTGTCACGCAGCACAGGACACTCAGTGACCGCCCCTCACCAGCTGCCTGCCTCCCCTCAGGCTGTGGGTGGGAGGGGTCTTGGCCTCTAGCTTCTCACCTCACCCACAGCCCGTGGCATGACCTCGCCCCACAGCGCGACCTCACCCACAGCGTGACCTCGCCCCACAGCGTGACCTCGCCCACAGCGTGACCTCACCCACAGCGTGACCTCCCCCCACAGCGTGACCTCGCCCCACAGCGTGACCTCCCCCCACAGCGTGACCTCGCCCACAGCGTGACCTCACCCACAGCCCACGGCGTGACCTCACCCACAGCGTGACCTCCCCCCACAGCGTGACCTCGCCCCACAGCGCGACCTCACCCACAGCGCGACCTCCCCCACAGCGTGACCTCGCCCCACAGCCCACAGCGTGACCTCGCCCCACAGCACGACCTCACCCACAGCCCACGGCGTGACCTCACCCACAGCGTGACCTCCCCCCACAGTGTGACCTCACCCACAGCCCACGGCGTGACCTCACCCACAGCGTGACCTCCCCCCACAGCGTGACCTCGCCCCACAGCGCGACCTCCCCCCACACCGCGACCTCCCCCCACAGCGCGACCTC
>NW_004444005.1:13541367-13544271 GCF_000243295.1 Trichechus manatus latirostris | reverse complement strand
GACCTCGCCCCACAGCCCACGGCGTGACCTCGCCCCACAGCGTGACCTCACCCACAGCGCGACCTCGCCCCACAGCGTGACCTCACCCCACAGCCCACGGCGTGACCTCGCCCCACAGCGTGACCTCGCCCCACAGCGTGACCTCGCCCCACAGCGTGACCTCGCCCCACAGCCCGTGGCGTGACCTCGCCCCACAGCGTGACCTCACCCACAGCGTGACCTCCCCCCACAGCGTGACCTCGCCCCACAGCGCGACCTCCCCCCACAGCGTGACCTCGCCCACAGGGCGACCTCACCCTACAGCGTGACCTCACCCTACAACATGACCTTGGCCACAGCTGGTGCAGGATGGCAGCTGCACAGGCCTGGTAAAGATGCAGCCAAGCCCGCCTGGACCAAGACCTAAAGTGGCTGAGTTTTGGGGGAGTCGTTAAGAGGGTCAGGAGGTTCAGCCAGTCAGAGCCCCCTGTGGCTAGTGCCCGAGGGCGGGACCCCGCTCAAGGAGGGTGGGAGGGCTGGGGGGCCTCCGCTGCCCAGGCTGGGCCTTCCATTCCAGGACAAACCCCCTTCTTGAGCTGGCTGTGGAGGGGGGGGTCCCGACTTCCCACAAGCAGAGACGCCTTCACAGGAGAAGGCCTGGCTCACCCTGAAGATGGACGGATGGATGGACAGATGGAGCCCCATGGGCCCAGCCATGACTCACCCGGCCAACGCTGGGAGGGGACGTGTTTCCAGAATGCGGTGGTTCTGGAATGTGGTCCCCAGGCCCATGGCAGCATGGGCATCCTGAGAGCTGTTGGCCTTATGGGGAGCCGCCGAGGCTGTCTGCAGCACACAGGCTTTCAACCCTGAACCCGTTGTCTGTTCTTTCATTTCTGGCAAAGGAAGATGGCTGAGTCGTGGAGACCCCATTCCAGGAGATACCTCTGTGACTGAGCCATCAGAGAGATCCGTCCAAAGTATATCAGGAAATACCTAAAGCACTGTGATCCCGTTATCTGGCTATTTTAGGAAAAAGCAGTGGTTGGTCCTCTCCCAGCCCCCACCTTCTGGGTCCATATTGTTGTTAGCTGTTGTTGGGTCAGCTGTGGAACGAAATGCTGCCCGTCCTGCACCATCCCCATGGCGGGTTTCAGACTGGACCATTGTGATCCATGGGTTTTCATTGGTTGATTTTCTTCCTAGTTCATGTTAGTTTGGAAGCTCCACTGAAACCTGTTCAGCATCCTAGCAACGCACAAGCCTCCACTGACCGATGGATGGGTGGCTCCCGAGGAATCCGGGAGATCTTCGGTTCTCCTTTTCCCCTCGGCACGCCGGCGGCCTCTCCAGCTCCCTCCTTCACGGCTGAGCTGGTCCGGGTGGTGGGGGCACCATCACCCGACTTCTTTAGGAAAGAAGTCATCAGGAATCCCCCCTGCCCAGAGCCCCCGCCACAGCCTGGGGATGTGCCCCCTGGAGCTCGGCTGGGTCGGGACTGCCCCTGCGCCCCAGGGGAGGGCTGGTTCTTTTTAAAACAGGCAAGACGTGACCCGCAGAGCGGCCTGCACCCCAGGGGAGGGCTGGTTCTAAAACAGGCAAGACGTGACCCGCAGAGGGGCCTGGAGCCTGCTGAGCCCTTGGCGCCTGCATGCCAGCCTGACGGTCCTTACCAGAACCGTGTGAGGTGACAGTGGATGAGAAAACCAGGGCACAGAGAGGTCATGCTTCCCGCTTAAGGGCACACAGCAAGGATGTGAGGACTGGGAGTCCATCCCGGCCATCTGATCAGCACCCACACTGAGCACCCCCACTGCCCTGCCTCCCTGGGCAGAGAACCAAGAGAATGGGCCCTGGCACCCACACCCAGCAGCCCCTGCCCTGGCCACGTACGCCTCTGCTCTGGGCGATCTTGGGGTCCCGTGTGGGCCTCCTCCCTAATCCCGGCGAGTCGAGCAGAGCGAGGGCTCCTGGCGCCACACTCTTCCAGACGCCCTGCTCTCTCTCCAAAGGTCAGGGTTTCTGATGCCTCCCTCTTGCGCCCATCTGAGTGGTCCCCATGTGTTGAAAGGTCCAGCACCCTGGCCTTGCACCCAAACGTTCCTGGGGGGACTGTCGGCCTGTGTGTGTTGGGTGGGGTGGGCCTCAAGCCCTGGAGTAGCACGTGTCCAGGGTGAGACTGCAGGCTTCCAGGTGTTCGGGTCGGTGCTGTCCTCTCCCCAGACCCACTCGGGAGAGACGAAAGGCAGCCAACACTCAGACAATGTGGTGAGGACCAGGGTGCCTGGGGCTGTGTGCAGTGACGTTCCTCAGCTAGAGAAACGCAGACATGGAAAATCCACCAGCCGCCCTGTGCTCTCTGCCTGGGACACAAGCTCCAGGGTCATCCGATACCATTACGCAGGGCCAGATCCCAGGACTCAGGGCAGCAGGCGACCGCACCCACCACCAACCCCAACAGGCCATGTCCACCTGTGAGTATCCGCCCCGGAGAGGGGACCCACACTGCCAGATGGGATGGAGCGGAATATCAGAGGGTCGGGGCGTCTCAGGGATCACTGAGGGGACCGATGCACATGTGTGTTCACAACGGAGTCTGTCCCGCTGTGCGCGTCTGTGACACTGGGCCGGTCTGTGTCTTGTACCTGAGCACGTGTGCATGACTCAACGTCCCACTGTGCGCATGTGACACCGAGTGGGTCCACACCCCGTATCTGAGCACCTGTGCGTGACCTGGCATCCCACTATGTGCATGTGACACTGAGCGGGTCCACGCCCTGTATCTGAGCGCCCGTGTGTGACTCAACGTCCACTGCGTGTCTGTGACACTGAGCGGGTCCACACCCTGTATCTGAACACCCGTGTGTGACTCAATGTCCACTGCGCGTGTCTGTGACACTGAGCGGGTCCACACCCTGTATCTGA
>NW_004444005.1:13538250-13538644 GCF_000243295.1 Trichechus manatus latirostris | reverse complement strand
GTGACTCAATGTCCACTGTGCGTGTCTGTGACACTGAGCGGGTCCACACCCTGTATCTGAGCACCTGTGTGTGACTCAATGTCCACTGCGTGTCTGTGACACTGAGCGGGTCCACACCCTGTATCTGAGCACCCGTGTGTGACTCAATGTCCACTGTGTGTCTGTGACACTGAGCGGGTCCACACCCTGTATCTGAGCACCCGTGCGTGACTCAATGTCCACTGTGCGTGTCTGTGACACTGAGCGGATCCACACCCCGCATCCGAGCACACGTGTGTGACTCAACGTCCCACTGTGTGTCTGTGACACTGAGCGGGTCCACACCCTGTATCTGAGCACCCGTGGGTGACTCAACATCCCACCGTGCGCATCTGTGACACTGAGCGGGTCCACA
>NW_004444005.1:13535969-13538150 GCF_000243295.1 Trichechus manatus latirostris | reverse complement strand
ACACCCTGTATCTGAGCACCCGTGGGTGACTCAACATCCCACCGTGCGCATCTGTGACACTGAGCGGGTCCACACCCTGTATCTGAGCACCCGTGTGTGACTCAACATCCACCGTGCATGTCTGTGACACCGAGTGGGTCCACACCCTGCATCCAAGCACCAGTGACCTGACACACCCTACTATGTGAGTCTGTGATGCCAGGCAGGTCTGCACCACATATCTGATCACCCATGACTCAATGTCCTACTGTGTGCATCTGTGATGCCGGGCAGGTCCTTGCCCTGTATTTGAGCACCTATGACTTGATGTCCCACTGTGTGCATCTGTGACACCAAGTGATTCTGCACCCAGTATCTAAGTGTCCGTAACTCAGTGTCCTACTGTGCGCATCCATGCCCTGTATGCCTGAATGGGTCTGTGCCTCGTATCCAATCACCCAAGCGAGACTTGTTGCTCCACTGCTGGCACTGTGCACACTCAGTGGGTCTGCACCCTGAGTACCCATGACTTAACATCCCACTGCGTATCTGTGATGCTGAGTGGATCTGCACTCCTTATCTGAACACTCATGACTTGAAGTCCCACTGTGCGTGTCTGTGGCACCGGGTGGGTCTGTGCCCTGTACCCGAGCATGTGTGACTTGACGCCCCACCATGTGCATCTGTGACGCTGAGTGGGTCTGTACCCTGTACCTGAGTGTCTGTGACTCGATGCCCTACTGTGCACGTCTATCCCTCATTAATGGGTGGGTCTGAGAACGAGGAAAGGACTGCCACCTGTTTCCACTTGGGGCTGCCCTTGGGCCCCCTTTCCTCATTCCAACCCAGGTGCCACGCCAGCCCTTCAGCCCAGTGGCACGTTAGCATGTGTGTGTGAGCTCCGCCCGGCACTGTCTGGCCGCACTGGACCTCCCATCTCCTGTGTAAGTGCACGGTGCCCAAGCATGTCTGCGTGTCCTGCACCAGTGCCCCGAGGACAGAGCCGGCAGAGGGTCTCCTCTGCCCGGGGGTCCACCCCAGGTCAGGCATCACCAGGTCACAGAGAACTCCTGGAGGGTGACAAGTCTTTGGAGGGGCCCGGGAAGGGGCCCAGAAAGTGTGGCTGACACACTGCGTGAAAGACCCCTTGGACACGTGGACCTGAGTCTCCTCTTGCCTCAACACAGACCCCAGGTGTGAGGATGTGGCCAGTTCCTGGTCTCTAGCCACCCACTTCCACCTGAACCCCCTAGGTGAGCCTCCTGGGGTCGCCTCCCTGCCCTTTGGGGCTGGTGTGTCCTGTACAGACCCCAGTGCCATGTGCTCCCCCAGAGCCCATCACGGGCCCTGCTGCACCTGCCAACCCCGTCAGAGGCTCCTGATGCCTGGAGGGAGGTCGGCCCGCCTCTCAGTGCTTCTCCTTGTCCCCCCGGCTCCCCGTCTGCCCCACGGCCTCTGCACCCCCTCCCTGCACCCCAGCACCCTCGACTCTGCATCCACTGGTCAAGGCCCCCGCCCTGCCCTGAGCCATCTGTTCACCTGTCATGCCTTCCTCTGACCCTCACCGGGTCCTCTCCGACCTGCTCACCCCACTCTCCATCTCGCCTTCTGTATGTGACATTCTACACGCCAGACCCAGAGTCTCCTTTATTAGGGGGTCCAGGAGGGGCATAGTCCATCTCAGGCGCGAAGAATGGAAAGCAAGACAACAATGAAACCAGGAAACGGGCCTGGGACAGGATCAAGCACCGGGGGATGGGGGTAGGGGGGCCTGGTTGGGAAATCCCCGGGGCGCGGTCTGCGGTCGACCCCGCCAGGCCGGTGCGGTGGGGAGCGCAGCGCCCGCGGAATGGACAGCGCGGGTGGCCGAGAGGTGACGCGGGAAGAGGCTGGGACACCTGCGAACACCCGCCCGCCCGCGCCCCCGCCTCACCTGCGAAGTTCTTGGTGAAGACCAGGGTGACCAGCAAGATGGGGACAAGCACGGTGCCGATAGTCACCACGCGGTCGAATGGCAGCTCCAGCTTCAGCTGCAGAAGCAGCGCGGCCAGCGCGCCCGCCTTGTCTTCCTGGGCGCCCGGCAAGATCAGCTCCCGCAGCTTCTCGCCCGCCAGCAGCGCTGTCGCCATGTCCGCCGACTGCTCCAGGAGGTGGTGCATGGGGGGCGGGGGGCAGCCCGGCGGAGGGGGGCGCGGGGCGGGG
>NW_004444005.1:13515889-13535523 GCF_000243295.1 Trichechus manatus latirostris | reverse complement strand
GGGGCTGTTTACCTGCGGCGACTCCGCGCTGGCTCCGCCCCCGTTCTGCCCCCCCACCCCCCCGGCACGCAGTTGCGGCGCCGGCGATGACTTTGCAAAAAATATTTAAATGAAAGAAAATGAATTAATCGCGCCCAGTGCTTCCTTTTCCTCTGGATGGAGTGGGTGGGTGGGGGCTGCCTCGCAGCCCCGGGCTGGCGGTGGGGGACCGGCACGCGGTAGAGATGGGCTGGGCCGGCCCAGATCGCTGCACCCCGCTCCCGCCCAGCCCCGGGATGGGGGCTTCTTCGTCTGGCCCCCGCCAATCTCTCTCCCAGGGGCCTCCTTCTCTCTCCACCTCCCTACCCAAAGTCTGCCCCTCCCCCGCCCCCTCCGACGCTGAGGGCCCCGCTCACGCTGGGGTGTTTAAGGACACAGGCCGGGAGGGCTGGACTCCACCCCCCCGCCCCCGCCTCGGGCAGCCGTCCCGCGACACTGTGCGGGGTGTCGCCCTGCAGCCCGGTGCCCACACCCCTGTCACCCCACGCGTGTCCCACCTCCTCTCCAGCTCCGCACCTCCTCCCCGTCCCTCCTTCCATCACTCCACCCATTCACATGGGTCCACAGACACTCTCCAAGCCCCTGTGCGTCAGCCCCTGCGGCAGTATCTGGGGGTCTTGGTGCCTCCGGCCGGGCGCTCCCTGCCACCTCCAGGACATATATCCCCTCCACTCCTGCCACCCCCAGTACAACTGCGCACACACTTTTGGGTTTGGATCTCGGGCTCAGCTCTTCCCGCCCTGAGCATCATCACCAGCTGCTGGGGAAGCCCCGGCTTCCTTTCAGGGATTTTCCTTCTTTTCTTCGTCAGTGGTCCCTTCCTCTACATACCAAAAAAAACAAACCCGTCGCCCTTGCCTCGTCCATCACATAGCGACCCTATGGACAGAGGAGAACTGCTCCACAGGGTTTGCAAGTAGCAGCTGGTGGATTTGAACTTCGACCTTTTGGTTAGCAGCGAAGCTCTTAAGCACTGTGCCACCAGGGCTCCTCCATAAAACATACAGATAATATGTAAACTATTTCGTGTGGTTAGAGTTCTAACTTTGCTCAGTAACTCACTCCAGAGGTATGCACTGAACACCCAACTTTGCAGGCACTGGGATTCCCCGTGAGGGACCAGCTACAGGGGGCGTGTGCCGTTTTCCTTCCTTTTCTTACCAGTCACTGTGCTTTCAGAGACCCTTCTGTGTTTCTGAACGACACCAGCCCCTGGTTTCCAGCACTTTCTGATCTCACAGTCCTGGAGGTTGGGAGTCCAAATCAGGGTATCGGCTGTGTTGATTCCTTCGGAGGCTCTGAGGGAGAATCAGTTCCTGGCCTCTCTCCCAGCTTCTGGTGGCTCCAGGGTTCCTCGGCTTACAGCTGCGTCTTCACATGGTGACTCCCTCCTTTGTGTCGGTTCTCCTCTTTCATGGACTCCTCGGTGATGCCAGCAGTCAAGTGGCTACTAACTGAAAGGTTCAAACCCACACAGAGGCACTTGGTGATGTGCTTCTGAAAAGTCTCAGCCATGAAAACCCAACGAAGTACAGTTTTACTCTCTGCATGTGGCATCAGCATGCGTTAGGACAGACTCAAAGGCAACTGGTTTGGTTTCCTCTTGTATAAAACACCCCTCAGATGGATCAGGACCCACCCTACCCCAGTGTGACCTCATGTTAACTGTAACATCTGCAAAGACCCTATTTCCAAACAAGATCACATTCACAGGTATAGATGGTGGTTAGGACTTCAGCCTCTCTCTCTGGGGACACGATTCAACCCATAACAAACTCTGTTATCTGTAAATGGATCTCCCTCTACACTCCTTGGTTTACGTGTCTGTCCCTGTGTCTTTATCAGTGGGTGTGATGGGTTGAATCACGTCCCCGCAAAAAGATATGCTGAAATCCTAATCCCTGTTACCTGTGAACATGACATTCTTTGGAAATAGGGTCTCTGAAGATGTTAGGCTAACATGAGGTCATGCTAGAGCAGGATGGGTCCTACCTAATACCATCCGAGTGGTGTCTTTGTAAAAGAAGGTACACAGAAAGACAGGGAGGCAGAGGAAGGGTATCGTGACACTGCAGCTGCAAGCCCCATGAACATCTGGAACCACCAGAAGCCGGGAGAGAGGCAGAACAGGTTTTCCCTCAGAAGGAAGCAACAAGGTCAACACCCTGATCTGGGACTTCTAGCCTCCAGACTGTGGGACGATGAATTTGTTCTTGTAAGTCACCCAGTTTGTGCTATTTTGTTAAGGTAACCCTAGGAAACCAATAGCATGTTTTTATAATTTATTGAAAAAAACAAAGTGGGTACTTGACCAATAAAATAATTATAAAATTATGATTTGTAATATTATTTATAAACATAATTTTGTTATACTTTCATAATTATTTTTATAATAAACATTGTAATTTCATCATACTTCAATAATTATTTCTTATAATCATAAAATTATAAGGTGTATTTTATAGTATACCTTATATTTGCGTTTGGACAAGTACCCCTTTTACTTTTTCAATAATGACTTAGGTACTCATGACTTTTTATTTCTCCATATACATGCATCTGTCCGTTTGTCATACCATGGGGGCTTGCATATTGCTGTGATGCTGGAAGCTATGCCACCCATATTCAGATACTAGCAGGATCATCCATGGTGGACAGGTTTCAGCTGAGCTTCCAGACTGTAACAGCCTAGGGAGAAGGACCAGGTGGTCTAAGTCTGAAAAAAATGAGCCAGTGAAAACCTTATGAATAGCAGTGGAACAGTGTCTGATACACTGCCAAAGATGAGCCCTCAGGTAGGCAGGCACTCAAGATGACTGGGGAAGAGCTGCCTCCTCAAAGTAGAGTCGACCTGAATGACATGTAGTCAATCTTTCAGGACCTTCATTGGCTGAGCTGGCACAACTCAAAATGAGAACAGCTGCAAACAGCCATTAATAATTGGAACGTGGAATGCACAAACTATGAATCCAGGAAAATTGGAGATGGTCAGAAATGAAACAGAATGCATAAACATCGATATCCTAGGCATTAGTGAGCTAAAATGGACTGGCACTGACCATTCTGAATCGGAAAATCATATGGTCTACTATGCTGGAAATGCCAAATTGAAGAGCAATGTTGTATTCATCAAAACGAACATTTCAACATCTATCCTGAAGTACAATGCTATCAGCGACAAGGGAGTATCCATACACCTACGAGAAGACCAGCTAATACCACTATTAACTCAAATATATGCACCAACCACCAAGGCCAAAGATGAAGAACCTGAAGACTTTTACCAACTTCTTCAGTCGGAAATTGATCAGACACGCAGTCAGAATGCATTGATAGTTACTGGTGACTGCAGTGTGAAAGCTGGAAACAAAGAACGATCAGCAGTTGGAAACTATGGCCACCACCGCAGTGGCCACCTTCATGGCCATGCCCTTGTTCCCCACGGGGTAGGGGAAGGGGTGGGGCCAGAGCAGTGAGCAGAGGTCTTTGATGGCACCCTTGACAGAGGCTTGGATCTGTAGCCCCCAGCTGTCCAGCCTTTGCAGGGGGAGGAGTGGAGGGCAGTCTACATGGCCCAGCAGGAGGGCTGCTCTTCCTGAAACTTCTCAGGGACAGAACCTGTCTGGGGAGCAGTTTTTCCTTTCTCCTGGTATTTGACACTTAGAAGGATCTTGAACAATTGAGGGGCAATGCTGTAGCAAGACATGTATTCCCATCCCTTTACATGAACATGCTTTCTCAGCTCTTACAGCTGTAAAAACGAAAAACAGAACAGTCGGTGATGAGCCCCATCTCATTCCAGCCCTGTCCTGCTCCCCCATGCAGATGGGGACTGTCTGCAGAGGAAGCCCCTGCCCGCTCCTCACCGAGTGACACACTCCCGGCTGTTTTACTTCTGTGTTTCATGTTTGTGAACATCTGCAACTCTGTCTGCTCTTACCATCCAGGCTTTCTACTCAGTGTGAGGACAACCACCCAGAGAAACTGGTCACCCGTGGCCCCAGGATTTCACATGGGGACACAGGTTATGGAGTTTCCCAGTTACCGTTCAGTTCTTCCCCCTTTTCCTGTTTACTGCGTGCCTCCAGGGACAGGGCAGAGCCTGTTCTTGTCATTCAGGGTGCCTCTGTGGCTCCCTTCTCCTCCTCTCCAGCATTCTCTTCTCCTTCTCTTCCTGTCCCCTCCTGTCTCTTTGCTCTCGCCCATGAGCAGCACTGGCTACTCTGTCCCTGCCATCCATGAGTGACTCCCCTGGCCCACCCCCACGACTGCCCATGGTTGCTGAGACCCAGCCCTGCACAGTCTTGCCCTGGTGTTCCCAGCAGCTGTGCCCCTCGGCGTGGCTGCCCATACCCGCTCCACTGGTCCTCCCTGAGTCCGGGCACCGAGCATAGTGGGTGGCTATGCCTGTGTTGGGCACAGGGCCCGTGTCACGGAAGGGTGGAGGATGGAGTGATGGCTGGGGAGGGGCAAAGCCAGAGGAGATGGGTTCCCTCCCGAGGGTGTTACAGGGCCCTTGTCCCTCACTGCTGTTGGTTCACCGGTAGGGACTGAAGGCCTCTGAGACTAACAGCACAGCACTGACACAGAGCAATGCTCTCTGGACTCCGAGCACTGGCTGAGGGCAAGGGGAGGAGAGCCAGTGAGCCAGTGCTCTGGGCAACCCTCCCAGGGCCCGGCCTCCCCGACACCATGCCGGAATGTGGCGACGCCTCCTTGGGACCTCCACATGAGCCCACCCACCAGCCAGTACCACCAGATGATCGCTGAGGACTGCTAGGCAACCACTGAGTAACCCCCAGGTATTGCTGAGTGCCCGCTGAGGACCTCTCTGCCCTGTGACCCCCGGGGAAGCGCCAATGCCATGTGGGGCAAGAGAGTCCCCCAGGACCCCGACCCACGGGATCAGGAGATGCATCAACAGAACAGCAGCAGGGACTTCCTGGGCACCACCGTGGGAGGAGGGGGGTCAGGAAGGAGCCCTAGGCAGAGGCCGTCAGAGCGGGCCGCCACTGACTGCACCGGATGGGAGCGGCACGGGACCCCTGCTGAGTGGTCCAGTGGGCTGGGTTATGGCCAGAAGCCCCCACCCATCTCCCTGCTCTCAGAGGCTTCTGCTGGGAGGGGGCTCCAGCCAGCGGCCCTTGGTGCCTGGCCTCAGTGCGGCCCCCTCTGCTGTGGGCAGGAGCTGTAGCACACATCAGACCGTGGGGCGGGTGGGAGGTGGCAGAGCCCCCACCCTGCTCTTCACAGCCAGCTGCTCCCTGGGACTGGGACCTGTGGACCAGCCTCAGCCGCCCCAGGTAGAGCTCTGCTCTGCGCCCTGCCCGGGGCCTGGCGGTGCATCCTGGCCCTCGAGCAGAGGGGACACAGCCGCACCGTTACTCCTCAGAGAAGCACAGCCCACCTCATCCAGACACTGCCGGACATCTGACCACCCATTCTTCATCCCCTACAGGAGCCACAGCATCACTTTTCTCGGTGTGTCCAGCACAGCATGGGGACAGGAGTGTGGATGTGGGGTGGTGCTGTGGCACTGGGCCCAGGCCTGACGCTCTTGGCCCCAGCCATCTGTTCTGGCTCCCTCCCCACTGGCTCGGCTTCCCCTTCCTCCTCCCCAAAATCTGGCCTTTCCAGGGCCATGGAGGGGGCTGGTGGGAGCCCTGAGCTGGGTATCTCTGCAGAAGCTTCTGGAAAGCCTGCCAAGGCCTGGGAGGTAGCCTGGGACCCCTGCCCCACTCCCAGGCAGGAGCCTGTCCCCAGGCAGCACCTCATCTTCTCTGTCGGTGGCCGTGGGCATGCCCTTGGCCTGTCACTGCAGGGCCTTGATGAGACCCTTGCCCCCAGCCTGCCTGCCTGTTCCCCAGTGCTCCTGGAGTCCAGCGCCTGGACCCCCCAACTCCCAGGGAGGTTTTCAGGAACTGCAGGGGCCCATGTGTGCCAGGAGTGGCCCTTCCACTAGAGACCTAGTCTCTTGGGCCACCAACAGTGCCCAAGGTGGGACCACCTCAGTTCCTGCCACACTGACAGGCTGAATGATTTTGGTCCTCTGTGACCTTGATTTCCACAGATGTACCCTCTCTGCTCCCAGCCCCATGTGAGGCCACGGTGGGGACGTCAGCTTAGTCAGGCCCGAATCTAGGCTGGGGCCCATTTGAGTTCAGGGCAGCCACCTGCACCTCAGAGCAGGCTCTGCACGAGAGACGGGGCCCAGAGGCCTAGGGGGGGGAGGCTGGGGATCCAGGGTCTGGGGTCCGGGGTCTGGAGTCTGGGGTCTGGGGTCTGGGGCCCGGGGGAGGGTGGCTGCTGTGCTGTGTCCCACAGCTGTGGACTTGGTGGTGTGGACAGCAGTCTTGCAGAGCTCAGAGCAAGTCAGTTCTGGTCCTGCCCAGGCTGGGTCAGCCCCTTCTGGCTTCTCCACCTGCCTCACCGAGCAGCTCGCTGACCCTGACGCAGGCACGTGCCCCTGACCACCTCTGCCCTGGTCTCTGGGTACCACGGACAGGCCGTCGGCGACCGCCTGCAGGCCCTGCTCACGGACCGGCCCCCTTAGAGCCCACCACGGCTATGACAAGCAGGCCCCAGTGCCCCCCCACTCCTAGCTGGAGACGTGCAGGGGTAGGGTTGTCCTCGTGAGCGCACACTCCGATGCCCACGGACACCCGGTGCCCCATTGTGGTAGAAGGATGCTGCGGAGACCCACTTGAGCCTTTATCAGGGAGGTGACCGCGTGACAGGAGCAGGTGTACGCCCCGCAGAGACAGGAAGGTCACGGGGGCCACAGTGTCTCCACTCCACCGGGACACGGCGCAGCAGCCAGTCCTCATCTACAGAAGGGACTCCTGACTGTTCCTGCTGGGCTGGGCGCAGGGCCGCGTCTAGTCACAGCTGCAGGTGGGAAAGCAAACAGCCAGTGAGGGGACCGGGCACACACACAGCGATCCCCGCAGGATGGCAGAGACCCACTTCTTGCCACCGTCACGTCCACAGGGCACAGCTGTGCTCATGTTAAGCTGTGTGGGGCAACGGTGGGGCTGTGGCGTTGGGGGCAGGACAGCTGTGGCAGGTGGCGGGGGGTGGGTTGTGCTGGTGGGGGGTGTGGGGTATGGGGGTCCAGGCCCTGCTCCCCTAGTGAGAGGTGGGTGGGTGCAAGGGCGGGGTGAGGGGCAGGGTGAGTCCTTCAGGAGAGGACCACAGCGGCTCACCTCTGCAGCGACTGCAGTTCGGGAGGGAGGTTGCATCCTGTGTAAACACCATTTGTGACGCTGTATTCCAGCAAAGCACCAAAACAGGGGTCCTGTGGAAGAGGGGGAGGCGCACAGGCAGGTGGCGCACGCGTTCTGCGTGGAGAGCACCCGCCTCTTGAGCCCGCGCCCTGGCATCAGCTGTGGGTCGCTGCCTGGGGACCCAGCTCCTTCCCTCCGTGCCGCCCTCCCTGCAGACCTCAGCCACACAGAGCCGCGCAGACTCACTCTGACAAGGACATAGGGGTTCCCCAGCACTATCAACAAGGCTTTAGGTCGGGTGATTGCAACGGTGAATCTTTTTGAGTTGGACAAGAAACCCAAAAAAAACCTATCATCTTCAAATCGGTTTTCATTTGATCGCACCTAAAAAACACAAAGATGAATAAAAAAGGGTATCTTAATTTTTGGCATAGAAAGAAATGCTTGATAGATTAAATGTTTAGCAACATTAAACAGATGTGTAAGCCCGTTTTTGGTTAAAGAGAGGGACACAGTGCGCACACCTGTCGTCCCCCTCAAGGCTCAGCGTCTGCACTCAGGGAAATACCCCCCGAGGGAGGCCCCCCAAGTGCAACTGGGGTGGGCTGTCGCTGGGTGGTGGGGTTTTAGATGATTTTACTTGCTTTTTCTTACCTGAATTTTCTAACTCCCCTTCCATTAACATACACAGCTTAATAAAGAACACGTGGGAATCCAAAGTGGCGTTTTAAGCATGCCCTTGGTTTCAGGCGGGCAGTGGCAGCCCCTCCCGGCACCAGCCTGCATGCCTTGCTCCCCCTCCTTCTCTTCCTTGCTAACGCTGCAGCCCCCTTTCCTTCCGACATCCTGACCCTCCTCCCAGGCATTTACCATTTCTTTCTGGGTTCTGTTTCTTTACTTTTTTGTTTCCTGGTCTTTGAGTTTTTTTTTTTTTTTTTTTTTTTTAAAAGAACTTTTGATAGTCACTGCCTGGCTGACTGCTGGGGCCCAGAAGTCACCACCCTGCAACTGCATCCCTGATCAGTCGCTGCCATTTCATTCTGAAGGTGCTAAGAACACACTTCAGAGTAAATGACTTCAAAGCACACACTGGTTCCCCCACTAAAACCAGGGGTCGCCCCACTAAAACGAGGCATCACCCCCCTGAACCAAGGCTCGCCCCGTGGAACCAGGGCTGGCCCCGCTGAACCAGGGGTCATCTACACCTACGGTTGAGATGATGACAACCAGGTACTCCTGTCCCTGGAACTCCTCGACTGATCCGACCTTCACATCCGTCAGATCTACAGTCCGCAAAAGAATTTTGATTTTCTCCACCTTTAAAACAGATTTTAAAAAGTTAACCATAACATTTTACAAATCTAGCCACTTCTTTACATATCACAGTGTAAATAAAATATTAACAAATGTGCAACATTATTTTTAAATTTTGTAGACTTCATCAATCTCTTATCAAAATTCTGTATCAAAACTCATCAAAGTCGTCGATTAGAACACAAACATCCGTCCAGACGCGTCAGGGGAGCAGCAGCTCAGGCGGAGAGTTTCCCTCTTCCCACCGGCACAGAACAAGGAGGGAGGACCCGCGTGCGCTAAGCAACGGGGACTGACGACCCGCGTGCGCTAAGGAACGGGGAGGGAGGACCCGCGTGAGCTAAGGAACGGGGAGGGAGGACCCGCGTGCGCTAAGGAACGGGGACGGAGGACCCGCGTGCGCTAAGGAACGGGGAGGGAGGACCCGCGTGCGCTAAGGAACGGGGACGGACGACCCGCGTGCGCTAAGGAACGGGGACGGACGACCCGCGTGAGCTAAGGAACGGGGAGGGAGGACCCGCGTGCGCTAAGGAACGGGGAGGGAGGACCCGCGTGCGCTAAGGAACGGGGAGGGAGGACCCGCGTGCGCTAAGCAACCGGGAGGGAGGACCCGCGTGCGCTAAGGAACCGGGAGGGAGGGCCCGCGTGCGCTAAGGAACTGGGAGGGAGGACCCGCGTGCGCTAAGGAACCGGGGGACACGTGCTGCCGCTGTGGCCCAAGACAAGGACACCTTTGGGTACGGTGGCCACTGCCCGTCAGGCTCCGGGACCCAAAGGGCCCGCTAAGGCCAGCAGGGCATGCCCCAAGGAGTCGAGGCAACAAAGGCCTCTCTTTAGGGGACCCAGTACCCCAAAGGCATGAGTGACAATGACAGAAAAAGCCTGGAAACGAGGGCTGTGGGCTGGTGGTACAAGAACCACAAAAAGGAAAGCACGCCAAGGAAACTACTGCTGTGAAAACGCAGCCAATTAACTCGAAAGTCCACCCCCATCTGTCAGTGTGTTGCACTTTGGTGGATGGCATGTTGCTAGGGTGCTGGAGGCTTATGCCACCGGTATTTCAAAAACCCGCAGCTTTTGAAACGGTGTATCTTCGGCAACGTGTATTTTCACCAAAAAAAAAAGAAAAAAAAAAGGTTGAGAATTTAGAGGGTTAATATGTTGTGGGGTTGTTAACCATTGTCATAAAACAACATGTGTACTACTGTTTCATGAGAAACTATTTGTTCTGTAAGCCTTCACCTGAAGTACAATAAAATATAAAAAAAAAAAACCCGCAGGGCCACCCACGGTGGGCAGGTTTCAGCAGAGCCTCCAGACTAAGACAGACTAGGAAGAAAGGCCTGGTGATCTACTTCTGAAAATTAGCTGATGAAAACCCTATGGATCACAACAGAACATTGTCCTACTTGCTTGCTTTGGACATTTCATCAGGAGAGATCAATCACTAGAAGGGGACAACATCATGTTTGGTAAACTAGAGGGCCAGTGAGGGCAAGGAAGACCCTCAGTGAGATGGACTGGCCCAACAGCCGCAATGATGGACTTGAACATGCCCGTGATGATGAGGATGACAAGACTGGGCAATGTTTTGTTCTGTTGTTCATAAGGCCGCATTAGCTGGAGTCAACTCAACGGCAGCTATTTACCTCTAATGCAACAAAAAGAGAACTTGCTCCTGAAGAAATGAAAATAATAGAGCAATGCAGAAAGGACTTTGAAATAAGTATGTTTAACATCTTCAGAGACAAAGAAAGAATAATGCCCATAAGCAAGAACAGGCTATGTTCATTTGAAAAAACAAAACAATTCTGAAATCTTGGCAAAAAGAGTACGGTAACTGAAACAGAACTCAGTGGATGGGAAAGATGCTTGATCATGCTCAGAAGGAGACTTAGTGAAGGGGAAGATGACGCTGAGGAATGTTATCCAGAAGGTGTCCAGACAGAGACAGGCTCCCCGAGAAAGTAGTTCAGAGACATGGGAGCGGGGAGCGTGGCCAACATGGGAGAGTGGTGGGAGGCCCAGATGCTGCCCAGAACCGCAGTCACGAGGAGGTCCAAACCCATGCTGGTTGAGTACCCAGTGGGATGGAGAGACCACATCTCAGTGATCTGTGCTTAGACTATACAATGTCAAGAACAGAGAGGAAATGTTACAGGCTGTGACAAAAAGACACAAAGATAAATGAAATTTAGGCAGAAAGCAGATATCTTACCAAGCATATGCTAGAAGACAAGAGGGCAACACCTTCAAAGCTGAGGGAAAATGCGAGATCAAGTGGTGAATACATACACTTTTTAGACAACTTCTAAGATGATCTGCCGTTCATACACTTTTGTTGAAAGAACTTCTAAGGATGAATCTCAGAAGAAACACAAACCCTGAAACATGCCAAGAAGCAAATAAACCAGCAAGACATGTTGCTGAATCAGCCCCAAAGAGAAGGAAAAAAAAAGTATATATAATTTTGGAATAAAGGTGGAATTCCTAAACTTCATGAGAAAGAAGGTAAAGCCAAGAACAGCCAGGCTGGGTCAGAAGAGCCCCTGCCGGGGGCTCCCTGTCCCTGATGTACGTGTGTCCTGAAGTCTGGTCAATGACTCAGATGTGCTGCTGCCAAGGACACATGGACAGCCGCTGCACAGAGCAGCACCTGGAAGACTCACCAACAGACAGCATCACTCAGAAAGAGAAGGGTGCTCAGTGAGAGGGGTGGGAACACGGACTGCACACCGTAAGAACTGGAATCACATCAAACTTCCAGGAGAAAAGTGAGGAAATATTTCATGCTCTCAAGATAGGGAAGGATTTCTTAGCTAAGAAACAAAAATCACAAACCATAAAGGGAGTTATTTATATATTTGATTACAATAAAATTAAAAACATATACATTACATATAAGTAAGCAAATAAACAATGCACAGTGAAGATGATTTCTGTAACACATACAACCACCAAGGAACCGTTGCCCAAAATACATACTGGGAACCACAGACTGATGAGGAAAAAAACATGCTCAAGATCAGTTAAAAATGGGCAGTAGATCTGAACGGGCAATTTAAGGAAAATTTCAAGAAATGACTAAGAACATACGAAAAAATTCTCAAATCACCAATGACTTGAGGGAACCCCACTGTGCCCCTTACCCTGCAGTGGGGCTGTGACCCTCGCAGAGCCATGGGGACACTGCTGGAGGGTGGGGACCATGAACTGCCTGGAGTGCACCTGGTGACAACAAAAACGTGTGTCCCCCGTCAGCCAGCAACGCTCCCTCAGAACCTGCCCTAGAGCAACTCCTGCACGTGGGTGCGAGGAGGTGTCTGCAACAAGGAGCACTCAGGAACAACCTAGTACTCACCAGCAGAGAGGGGAGCAGGTAAGTAAAATGCAATAAGGAAAAAACTCGTGAAACTTCTCTTGGCAGATGAGCGACTCATTCACTTCTGAGCTCCTAGGTCTGACCTGTGCTAGACGAGGTGCTAAGAGTTTGGTCCCTAGAAAACCACAGCTTAGCGGGACAGGCCCCCCCACAGGCAAACAATTGCCGGGATAGGGCAGGACAGAGGACCAGTGGCTTCCCTGCCGCAGGCGAAGGGGGCCTGCTCCGTCCGGAATGGCAGGCAACGCCCAGGCCCGGGCTGGTGTCCGTGGACGTGGTGATGTCAGAGGCAGCAAACAGGGCGGAGTGACTGTGTGCCAGCCTGTGGCTGTAGCCGTGACAAGCACTTCCTGGCCAAGGCTGCATGCATGTGCAGAGGAGACATGAAAGGGTCCAGAGGAAAAGGAAGCCAGGGAAGACTCAGTAACAGCCTCAACTGTGACGGTGCACCCCTGCCCCACACAGAGAGTGGCAGCCTTGCTGGCTCAGGTTGTCTGAACACAACCTCTGTTCCTCATTGGTTAACTACTAAGCTACACAGACACAGGGGCGACCCCAGGGGAGCCAGACTAAAACATGAAATAAAACAGTAAAACTGAGCAGAGACATCAGCTGCCACACACTACAGGAAAGATGGATTTCACAGACTTAGCACAGGCAAGTTACTAAACAAAGAAACAAACAGAAATAAAACAGCAACAACAATCTTC
Source organism: Trichechus manatus latirostris (assembly GCF_000243295.1). Classification (NCBI taxonomy): domain Eukaryota; kingdom Metazoa; phylum Chordata; class Mammalia; order Sirenia; family Trichechidae; genus Trichechus; species Trichechus manatus. The sequence goes on along the minus strand of NW_004444005.1, from coordinate 13,522,852 downwards.
AGGAGGGAATCAGAATCTGAAGTTGCTACTATCTATTATCTAATATACCCACTTTTAACAAAAAATTATGAGACATGCAAAGAAACAGGGAAGTGTGACCCATACTCAGGAAAAAAGCGTAACAGAAACACCTCGCAGTATTTCCAGAGGCTGGGTGTAGCAACGACGTTGAAGCAGCTATTATAAATATGTTCCAAGAACTAAAGAAAGCCATGTTAGAAGAATTAAAGTGTAACACCAACAAGTTAACAGATAGATTCCCAGTAAGGAGACTGTTGTTGTTAGGTGCCGTTGAGTTGGTTCCTAACTCGAGCAGAACTGCCCCATAGAGTTTCCATGGAGCAGCTGGTGGCTTTGAGCTGCTGACCCTTATAGTTAGCAGCTGAGCTCTTAACCACTACAGCACTAGAGCTCCAGTAAGGAGATAGAATTACATATATCAAATACAAGAATTGAACTGAAAAATCCACCAGAGGGCCTCAACAGTAGATTCAATATGGCAGAAAAAAAACCCAGTGAACTTAAAAGACAGATCAATAGAAATTATCCAAACTGAAGAACAGAAAGAAAACAGACTGAAGAAAAATGAACAGAGCCAGAGACCTATGGAACATCAGGGGCACCAGCATACATGTAAGGAAGTCCCAGAAAGAGAGAAGAGAAAGAAAAAGAGAGCAGAAAAAATATTTGAAGAAACAATGGCTGAAAACTCCCCAAATTTGATGAAAAAAATTAATACATGAAGCTCAACAAACCCTAAGTAGGATAAATACAGAGATCCACATCAGAAAACTGTTTAAAGCCAAAGACAAAATCTTGAAAGCAGCAAGAGGAAAAACAAATCATCATATGATCAACAGCTGACTTCTCATCTGAAATGCGGGAAGCCAAGAGGCAGTGGGATGACATATTTAAAGTGTTGAAAGAAAACAAAATCCCAAAAAATGTCAACCAAGAATTCTATAACCAACATAACTATCCTTTGAAATGCAGATGAAAAAGACATTCCCAAATAAGGGAAGGCTGGAAGACCTTGCCTTGCAAGAAATACTAAAGAAGTCCTTCAGACTGAAAGAAATGACACCTGTTAGCAACGTTTTTATTCCCGAGGCCAAGGATTAATTGTCTTCACTCACTGACAACTGAAAGAATCTCTTATAAAAAAGAATCTTAAAAAAAAAAAAAAAAGCAGTAAGCAAAGAAGAGAGAGATAAGTTGGTCAATTGTTGGGGAAGGCTAAAATATGGAAAACCAACTTGAGTAACGATTAGCTGCAGGACTCAGATAAGTGATAGTACTGAATATATTTAAACTCAGAGACTCCAAGAGCCTATGCAGCTCAGTGTGTGGAAAAGAACGGGACAACTCTACAGTTTACATTGCAGGGAGTGTATTCTTTGTATTCATAAAACTGGCTTAGCAGTGTGGTAAGCCTCGTAATCTCCTCCTTACCACTGGGGGAGCTAAGTCCTCATCTCACATAGTCTCAACTTCAGAAAAAAAAAAAAGACAATGGTTTTGAAGGGCTCAGCACAGTGCATGGCACGTCAGTGTATGCTTGATAAATGTTACCTACTATCATTATTTATCTGATCAACCTTTGCTCTGCTTTTTTGAGGAGTTCCTCCAGATACTTGGTGGTATACCACAGAAACAGATAAATGCTCAATGACCGAGCGATATCTGTTCACTACGGGAGGTACACCAGCTCCCCTCCCAGCATCTCCAGGGCAGGGTTTCTGGTAGTCACAGTGAATGGAGCACGTTACGGGGACTTGGCACTTTGGGGCCAGGAGATCTAACTGTCCTATAGTTGTATGGGAGTGTTGTACAAAAATAAGAACTGTCCCATCCAAAATACCAGTAATGCCTCCTTAGAGCCGGGTTCGCCACACTTTTTCTTAAAGGGCCAGATAATATTTTAGGCTTTCCGAGTCTAAAGGAAAACCAAGGATGTTATGCAGGTCCTTACATAAACACTTTAAATGTAACCACTTACAAATGTAAAGGCTGTTCTGGGCTCATGGCTGTCACACACAGGTATCTGGCTGGACTAGCCTGTGGGCTGGAGTCGGCTGACCCTGACTGAGCCCATCACTTGAATGTGGTACCCACTTCTCTTACAGACCTGCTGCCCTTTACAAGCACGTATTTCTGTGCATCACAGGATGGGGCCCGCTATGGGATGGTATGAACCAGAGAAGTGGACGCAGCGGCCGCAGAGGATGAGGCTCTCTGCATAAGCAGGACCATACCTGCTTCCGGTAGGGCGTGATGACGCCGATGTCGTTTGCTGACACCTGGCTCGAGAGGCTCCGGGAGAGCAGGCAGCAGTAGCGCATGACTTGAACAGCTTCAGCAGGGTTGAACCATGATGGACTTCTACCTTCACGTGCTTCACTGCCCTAAGTTCATGAGCGAGAGAAGAGAATGGCACACATCACAAACCTGCATTTGCTCAGCAAAAGTCTATTAAGGGCCTAACTAAAGTAGGTGCTAGGAATGCACTGGTAAGTAAGACAGGGAGAACCCCGATTCTCCTATCCTAGCGGGGCAACTGCCATGAACTCACTGTGATTTAATCCCAGCTGCATGAAGTGCTGCACAAGAGGACGCCTGGTCACAAGAGACCCTCGCTGGGGAGCCGAAAGCTCAGGGTGGGAGGGCTAGGGCGGAGCTGAAGGGCAAGCGGGACGGCCTGGCAGAAAGCAGGAGGCGGCAGGGCAGGGCATGGCATGCTACAGAAGGAACCAGAGGCCACTGCAGCCAAGCCCGGAGAGCCAGGTGGGCTGCTGTGTCAGTCCAGCATGCTGCCACGACGGCCTGCCTCAGGCCAGGCAGTGCCTACCTTCGCTCCAGCCCCCATCCTTTCTCCCCACCTCAAGGAATCTCTTTCAGCCAACACCTTTGCTGCCAGGTGCAGCAGCTTTTACTCCACTCCCCTGATCATTCCTATTAGGGAAGAGAAAAATCCTTCCTTAAAGGTTAATAGGATGGACAAGTATAGCAGAACTAAACCGGCAAGAAAAAAATTCCATGAAGAGCAGCCAGTCAAACTAGAAAAACTAAGGAAAAGGAGGAAAGGTAAAGATGAATGAATAAAATCAAATAACTGTAGACTGGACTGGTTTACCACATTGAAAACAGAGGCTTTCAAACTGGAGTCAAGATAAAATCTAGCTGCTTCTAAACAATATATCTAAAGTAAAACGATAAAGAAAGAGTGAAAATAGAAAGCAAAGAGATACCAGGTAAAAAGAAAAAAGTAGCAGCAATATTAGTATTATTACAGGGTGGAATTTAAGCCCACAAACACAACACAGTAGAGAGGACATATAATGAGGAAGATTAAATAATCATAAGCTTGTATGCATGAAACAACATAGCATTTAAATGCATAAAGCAAGATTTATTAGAAACTCAAAGAGAATTTGAGTACAAATTGTAGTGTGAGACCTCAGCCCTCTTCATCTCACTAGTGGACAAAACGTGAGTAAGGATACAGACAAGCTAAGACATGGACTAAATAGTTTACTTAACAAACATATATGCAACTCCCCATCCCTCCACCACAGGATACAGATTTTTTTTTGGTATGTCCTTAGAACATTCACCAAAACTGATCACCTACCTGGCCCCAAATAAAACCTTAACACATTTTTTAAAGGAGAGCGTTTACAGGCCATAGTTCTTGATCGGAACCTAATGAAATCAGAAATAAAAAAGAGGTGACCAAAAAAGTCTTAGGTACTTGGAAATCAAGAAAAATATTTCTCTGTAACTGTTTGTCATGGATTGAATTATGTCCCCAAATTATCGATTTGGCTGGGTCATGATTCTCCGTATTGTATGACTGTGTATCATTTTGTCATCTGATGTGATCTCCTTATGTGTCATAAACTCTTATCACTATGATGTAATAAGATGGATTAGCGGCAGTTATAGTGATGAGTTCTACAGGATTAGACAGTGTCTTAAGCCAATCTGTTTTGAGACATAAAAGAGAGAAGTGAGCAAGACACATGGGAACCTCATACCACCAAGAAGGTAGCACCAGGAGCAGAGCGCATCCTTTGGACCTGAGTTTCTTGCGCTGAGATGCTCCCAGACAGAGGGAAGATTGATGACAAGGACCTTCCTCCAGAGCCGACAGAGAAGAGAAAGAACTTCCCCTGGAGCTGACACCTTGAATTTGGACTTGTAGCCTACCAGACTGTGAGAGAATAAACTTCTCTTTGCTAAAGCCATCCACTTGTGGTATTTCTGTTATAGCAGCACTATATGACTAAGACACCCTTGTATCGAAAAATAAAACAAAGAAGAAATTACAAGTGTCTAGAAAGCTGTGGCAAGGAGGGCACCCCATAAGACACTCTGGAAAGCCAGCGCTGCATTGAAGGAAAGCGGGTAGGCGTGGCATCTTCTTATGAAAAGGATGAAAAATACAGGAACTATATATTCATCTTACGGGAATAAAAACCACAGTAAAATAAATGAAGAGAAACTAGCAAGGGGGAATTAAAAGCTGAAATGGACGAAGTACAAAATAAAAAGGAGACAATATAAATAAATCCAAAGCTGATTTTTCAGCTAGACCAAGGATTGGTACGCTTCTTCCGTAAAGGACCAGGGAGGGGGGAACTACAAACGCATTGCTGTTCCAGTTGATTCCAACTCACAGACACCCTACAGGACAGAGTAGAACTGCCCCACAGGGTTTTCAAGGAGCGGCTGGTAGATGTGAACTCTTGACCTTTTGGTTAGCAGCTGAAGTCTTAACCACCACAAGAACCAAAGAATGACCCTGAGTGTATTCCACCTGAATTTAGAGACCATCTCAAGAATAGATATGACTCATTAAACACTAATGACTGAAGACCAGATGAGCTGTGGGATGACATCAAGGACATCATACAGAAAAGCAAGAAGTTATTAAAAAAGACAGGAAAGAAAGAAAAGACCAAAATGGATGCCAGAAGAGACTCTGAAACTTGCTCTTGAACGTCGAGTAGCTAAAGTGAACAGAAGAAATGATGAAGTAAAAGAGCTGAACAGAAGATTTCAAAGGGCAGCTTGAGAAGACAAAGTATTATAATGAAATGTGTAAAGACGTAGAGTTAGACAACCAGAAGCGAAGAAAATGCTCAGCATTTCTTAAGCTGAAAGAAACTGAAGAAAAAAATCCAAGCCTCCAGTTGCAATACTGAAGGATTCTACAGGGAAAATATTAAATGACACAGGAAACATCAAAAGAAGATGGAAAGAATACAAAGAGTCACTGTAACAAAAAGAACTGATCACCGTTCAACCATTTCAGGAGGCAGCATATGATCAAGAGCCGATGGTACTGAAGGAAGAAGTCCAAGATGCACTGAAGGCACTGGTGAAAAACAAGGCTCTAGGAATTGACGGAATACCAATTGAGATATTTCAAAAAATTGGATGAGGTGCTGGAAGCGCTCACTTGTCTATGCCAAGAAATTTGGAAGACAGCCACCTGGCCAACTGACTGGAAAAGATCCATATTTGTGCCCATTCCAAAGACAGGTTATCCCACAGAATGTGGAAATTACTGAACAATATCATTAATATCACACACAAGTAAAATTTCACTGAAGATCATTCAACAGCAATTGCAGCAATACATTGATAAGGAACTGCCAGAAATTTAAGCTGGATACAGAAGAGGATGTGGAATGAGGGATACCATTGCTGATGTCAGATGGATCTTGGCTGAAAGCAGAGAATACCAGAAATATGTTGACCTGTTTACTGATTATGTGAAGACATTCGACTGTGTGGATCATAACAAATTATGGGTAATACTGCAAAGAATGGGAATTCCAGAACACTTAATTGTGCCCATGCGGAACCTGTACATCGACCAAGAAGCAGTCGTTCCATAGAACAAGGTATAAAATCAGGAAAGGTGTGCGTCAGGGTTGTATTCTTTCACCATACTTATTCAATCTGTATGCTGAGCAAATAATCCAGAAGCTGGGTTACATGAAGAAGGCGGCATCAGGACTGGAGGAAGAGCTGTTAACAACCTGCAATATGCAGATGACACAACCTTGCTTGCCAAAAGAGAAGAGGACCTGAAGTGTTTGTTGATGAAGATTAAAGACTACAGCCTTCAGTATGGATTACACCTCAACATAAAACAAAAATCCTCACAACTGGACCAATAAGCAACATCATGATAAACAGAGAAAAGACCGAAGTTGCCAAAGATTTCAGTTTTACTTGGATCCACAATCAATCTTCATGGAAGGAGCAGTCAATACATCAAAAGATGCACTGCACTGGGCAAATGTGCTGCAAAAGACCTCTTTAAAGTGTTGAAAACAAAGATGTCACCTTGAAGACTAAGGTACGCCTGACCCAATCCATGGTATTTTCAGTTGTATCATATGCATGCAAAATCTAGACAATGAATAAGGAAGACCGAAGAACTGATGCCTTTGAATTATGGTGTTGTGAAGAATACTGAATATACCATGGACTGCCAGAAGAACGAATAGATGTGTCTTGGAAGAAGTACAGCCAGAATGCTCCTTAGAAGCAAGGATGAGGAGACTTCATCTTACATACTTTCGACATGGTATCAGGAGGGACCAGTCCCTAGAGAAGGACATCATGTTTGGTAGAGTAGAGGGTCAGTGAAAAAGAGGAAGACGTTCAATGAAATGAATGGACATAGTGGCTGCAACAATGGGCTCAAGCATAACAACGACTGTGAAGATGGCACAGGACCAGGCAGTGTTTCTGTTGTACACAGGGTGGCGATGAGTTGGAACTGACTCGATGGCACCTAACAACAAGAAAAAACATATATATGATAAATAGATAGATAGATATGTATATGAAACACTTGTTAATAACCCGTGTTATGCAAATGACACAATCTTGCCTGCTGAAAGTGAAGAGGACTTGAAGTACTTACTGATGAAGATCAAAGAC
>NW_004444005.1:13461836-13515689 GCF_000243295.1 Trichechus manatus latirostris | reverse complement strand
GTGTGTGTGTGTGTGTGTGTGTGTGTGTGTGTGTATTTGGCTTTGACAGGGCCGTAAGGTCTCTGGAGAAACCACTCAACTCTGCCATTGTAGTGAAAAACAGCCACAGACTACGAGTAAATGAATGGGCAGGCTGTGTTCCAATAAAACTTTATTTATTAAAAGCAGGCAGTGGGCTGGATTTGGCCTGCGGGCTGTAGTTTGCCAACCCCTGAACAGGACCCATAAAACAGATAAACCGTTTTCAGCTTAAGAAACAAACAAAGAGCAAAACAGACAACACTGAAAATGAGAAAGGACAATTTCTTAAAGATCAAAGAGTGATTAAAGGGCTTTCAAGAGATCGCTATATGTGACTCTCTGGCCATAATGAACCCCCCAGTCCCTGTCTTCGGTTGCTGAGGAAGTCTCTCTCCTTCCCTGGGCTCTGAGCCCTCTCTCAGGGCAGACTGGACAGCCTGTAAGGGATGAGGCAGAGGGTCATCAGCGCCAGCTGGTTCCTGAGCCTGGTCACTGGCCTGGTGGAAGTGTGTGGCAGTGGTCGGCTTGCCCGCAAATGAAGCGCAGCCAGCTGAGAGGTTCGCGGCTTCCTGATCGTGGAAGAAGCCCTGGCTTGATCGTCACCCTCAGCCTCTGCAGCCCGTAGGTTCACTGCCCAGCGGTGAACTGGGGCCAGGGGCACAGCAGTCATCTAAGAGCTGTGATGGCTCCTGCACCAGCCACAGGCGCAAGAGGAGGAAATGGCACCAGGCAGGGCCTGAGCTGGTGGAAAGGCTTATGCTCTGGAGGGGAGGCATCTGAGCCAAATACAGGTTTGAACAGGACACCAACAGTGTTCCTTTCTTTGGAACCGGAAGAAACAGTCTTAATGACAGAAACCACAGCCCTATGTAAACAGGGCACAAACACACGCCTACCAAGAGCTCTGTGAGGGGAAAACACAGAAGGCACACTCATGCTGAGTGCTTGCAAGGATTCTGAGTGCTTGCAAGGACTCTGAGGGGAAGGTGCTGAACGTAAAAACCTCCTCCTTGGACCCTAAAACCCCTCCAAACCTGTGTCTGGGCTACCTTTCAAAGTAAATCCTCACCAGAGTCTTGTGTAAAACGTCAGTCTCATCCACTGTATTTTAGAATCAACTTTTAATTACACATGTAACATGAACATATTCTCTTTATGAAAAAAGGCTGAAGTTCCCTCTGAGGTCCTCGCCCCCAAAGAGATCTGTAACAGTGACGTGGCGGGGGCGTCTGACCTTGTTTGGCTTCACGAGACGGGACAATCACCATCAGCAGCATCAGCCCAAGGCTGATTCCTACAAGGCGGAGGTCCCACAGACCTCCTCTCTCCAACACTTTTACCAATTCCTACACCAGCTGTCCCTCCCACGGCACTATTCCTCTGCTGGGTTCCATAATTCGTTGCAATGGCCACACAGACCTCACAGACAACACTCACGATTATGGGGTTTATTGCTGTTGTTGTTAGGTGCGGTCGACTCGGTTCCGACTCATAGCGACCCTATGTACAACAGAACAAAACACTGCTTAGTCTTGCTCCATCCTCAAAATTGTTATGCGTGAGCCCAATGTTGCAGCCACTGTGTCAATCCATCCTGCTGAGAGTCTTGCTTTTTTTTTGGCTGATCCTCTACTTTACCAAGCCTGATGTCCTTCTCCAGGGACTGATCCCTCCTGATAACACGTCCAAAGTATGTGAGATGCAGTCTTCCCATCCTTGCTTCTAAGGAGCATTCTGGTTGTACTTCTTCCAAGACAGATTTGTTCGTTCTTTTGGCAGTTCATGGTATATTCAATATTCTTCACCAACACCACGATTCAAAGGCATCAATTCTTCTTCAGTCCTTCTTATTCATCGTCCACCTTTCAGATGCTATGAGGTGACTGAAAACACCATGGGGTTTGTCAGGGAAGTACAGTGTTTCCAAAACTATAAATCTTTACAGGAACAGACTGCCCCATCTTTCACCTGTGGAGCAGCTGACAGATTCAAACCACTGGCCTTTTGGTTAGCAGCCGAGCACTTAACCACGTAGCCACAAAGGCTCCTATTAGGGAAGTTGTTAGGTGCCGTTGAGTAGGTTCCAACTCATAGCCACCCTATACACAACAGAACAAAACACTGCTTGGTCCTGTGCCATCCTCACTTGTCGCTGTTTGAGACCACTGTTGCAGCCACTGTGTCAATCCATCTCTTCGAGGGTGTTTGTCATTTTTGCTGACCCTCTGCCTTACCAAGCATAATGTCCTTCTCTAGGGCCTGGTGCCTCCTGATAACATTTCCAAAGTATGTGAGACGAAGTCTCAGCATTCTCGCTTGCAAAGAACACTCTGGCTGTACTTCTTCCAAGATAGACTTGTTGGTTTTATATTCAATATTCTTCACTGACACTATTAATTCAAAGGCATCAATTCTTCTTTGGTCTTCTTATTCACTGTCCAGCTTTTGAATGCTATGAGGCAATAATTGAAAATATCATGGCTTGGGTCAGGCACACCTTAGTCCTCAAATTGACATCTTTGCTTTCTAACGCTTTAAAGAGGTCTTTTACAGCAGATTTGCCCAATGCAACACAGTTGTTTGATTTCTTGACTGCTACTTCCTGGGTGTTGATTGTGGATCCAAGTAAAATGAAATCCTTTACAACTTCACTATTTTCTCTGTTTATCGCGATGTTGCTTATTGGTCCAGTTGTGAGGATTTTTGTTTTCTTTATGTTGAGGTGTAATCCATACTGAAGGCTGTGTGGTCTTTGATCTTCACTAGTAAGGGATTCAAGTCCTCTAGCTTTCAGCAAAGCAAGGCTGTGTCATCTGCATATAGTGGGTTGTTAATGACTCTTCCTCCAATACTGATGCCCCATTCTTCTTCATATAGTCCAGCTTCTTGGATTATTTGCTCATCATACAGACTAAGTATGGTGAAAGGCTACAACCCTGACGCACACCTTTCCTGACTTTAAACCATGCAAGTATTCCTTTGTTCTGTTCGAAGGACTGCCTCTTGTTTTAAATAAGTACAGGTTCTTCATGAGAACAATTAAGTGTTCTGGAATTCCCATTCTTCACAATGTTATCCGTAATTTGTTATGATCCACACAGTCAAATGTCTTTCCATAGTCAATAAAACACAGGTAAACATCTGTCATGGATTGAATTGTGTCCTCCAAAAATATGTGTTATCAATTTGGCTAGGCCATGATTCCCAGTATTGTCTGTCCACCATTTTGTCATCTGATGTGATTTTCCTGTATGTTGTAAATCCTACCTCTATGATGTTAATGAGGTGGGAGAGGCGGCAGTGATTTTAATTAGGCAAGACTCAATCTACAAGATTGGATTGTGTCTTGAGCCAATCTCTTTTGAGATATAAAAGAGAAAAGTGAGCAGAGAGACAGGGGTACCTCATACCACCAAGAAAGCAGCACTAGGAGCAGAGTGCCTCCTTTGGACCTGGAGTTGCTGTGCAGAGAAGCTCCTAGTCCAGGGGAAGATTGATGACGAGGACCTGCCTCCAGGGAAAGCCTTCCCCTGGAGCTGACGCCCTGAATTTGAACTTCTAGCCTACTAGACTGTGAGAGAATAAACTTTTGTTTGTTAAAGCCACCCATTTGTGGTATTTCTGTTATAGCTGCACTAGATAACTAAGACAACATCTTTCTGGTGTTCTTTGCTTTCAGTCAAGATGCACCTGACATCAGCAATGATATTCCTCGTTCCACATTCTCTTCTGAATCTGGCTTCAATTTCTGGCAGTTTCCTGCTGATGTACTGCTGCAATCTGTTTTGAATGATCCTCAACAAAATAGCACTTGTGTGTGATATTAATGATATTGTTCGATAATTTCCATATTCTGTTGGATCAGCTTTTTTTTGGAATGGGCAGAAATATGGAACTCTTCCAGTCAGTTGACCAGGTAGGACTTCTTTCAATACCATCGCTTCTTGATCTTATTCTACCTCCTGAAATGGTTGAATGTCAACCAATTCTTTTTGGTACAGTGACTGGGTATATTCCTTCCTTCTTGTTTTGATGCTTCCTGACTCATTCAGTATTTTGCCCATAGAATCTTTCACTACTGCAACTTGAGGCTTGAATTTTTTCTTCAGTTCTTTCAGCTTGAGAAATGACGAGCATGTTCCTCCCTTTTGGTTGTCTAACTCTAGGTCTTTGCACATTTCATTGTAATACTTTGTCTTCTCAAGCCGCCCATTGAAATCTGTTCAGCTCTTCTATTTCATCATTTCTTCCATTTGCTTTAGTTACCCTATGTTCAAGAGCAAGTTTCAGTTTCTTCTGACATCCATTTTGGTCTTTGTTTCCTGTCTTTTTAATGACCTTTTGCTTTCTTCATTATGATGTGCTTGATGTCATCTTCTGGTCTTTGGTCATGAGTGTTCAATGCATCACATCTACTCTTAAGATGGTCTCCAAATTCAGGTGGGATATATTCAAGGTTGTATTTTGGTTCTCATGGACTTGTTTTAATTTTGTTCAGCTTCAACTTAATCTTGCATTTGAGCAATTGATGGCCTGTTCCTCAGTCAATCCCTGGACTTGTTCTGATGATATTGAGCTTTCCCATCATCTCTTTCCACAGACATAGTCAATCTGATTCCTGCGTTTTCCATCCGGTGAGGTCCACATGTATAGTCGCCGTTTATGTTGTTGAAAAGAGGTAGTTGCAATGAAAAAGTTCTTGGTCTTGCAAAAATTGTATCATGTGATCTCTGGTGGTGTTTCTATCACCAAGGCCATGTTTTCCAACTACAGATCCTTCTCCGTTTCCAACTTTCGCATCCAATCACCAATAATTATCAATGCATTTTGATTGCATGTTCAATCAGTTTTAGACTGTAGAAGTTGGTAAAAATCTTCAATTGCTTCATCTTTTGCATTAGTGGCTGGTTCATAAATTTGAATAGTCATACGAACCAGCCTTCCGTGTAGGCATATAGATACTATCCTATCACTGACAGCATTGTACATCAGGATAGATCTTGAAATGTTCTTTTTGACAATGAATGTGATGCCGTTCCTCTTCAATTTGTCATTCCCTGCATAGTAGATCATACGATTGTCTGATTCAAAATGACCAATACCAGTCCATTTCAGCTCACAAATGCCTAGGATCTCAATCTTTACGTGTACCACTGCATTTCCGATGACTTCCGATTTTCCTGGAGTCATACTTCGTACATTCCACCTTCTGATTATTAATGGATATTTGTAGCTGTTTCTTCTCGAGTCGTGCCACATCAGCAAATGAAGGTCCCAAAAGCTTGACTCTATCCATATCATTAAGGTCGAATCTATTTTGAGAGGGCAGCTCTTCCTCAGTCGTATGTGACTGCCTTCCAACCTGAGAGGCTCATCTTCTAGCAGTATATCAGACAATGTTCTGCTGATATTTATAAGGTTTTCACAAGCCAATTTTTCAGAAATAGACCACTGGGTCCTTCTTCCTAGTCTGTCTTAGTCTAGAAGCTGCACTGAAACTCGTCCACCATGGGTGACCCTGCTGGTATTTGAAATATTGGTGGCACAGCTTCCAACATCACAGCAATATGCAAGCCACCACAACATGGCAAACTAACAGGCAGTGGATTAGAGAAATATCAGGTTCTATTTTGGGAAGTACCAGGTTACAATTCAGGATCAGGAATGACTCAAGATACAGTTCTTCAGTCAGGACAGCTTCTCAGCCGCGCCCACAGACAGACCTCTCTTTGGCCCTTAGCCCATCAGCCCCTTGAGCTGGCCTGGCCTCTGCCCTGCTTGGGCAAGTGTTACAAAGCTCTTTAGCTCCACCATAAGTGCCCAGAGGCACCCCACTCTTGACAGTAAGCCTCCAGCCTGAAGGCGCTCAGCTCTCTTGCTCCACAGACCAGAAAGCCCACCGTGCCATCTCCTGCCACCGTTTCTCTGCCACTGCTTCTCACCGTCTTGCACTGTCTCTGGTGTTACAGCTCTCTCTGTTTCCTGGGTCTAGGAGGTTCTCAGGGCTGTTTGAGAATCCAAAGGATGTTTTCCATTCCTATCTCTTTTTAGTGGTAGTGAGGTTCCCCCCTTTCTGCCTCCAGGATGGCTCATTTTAAGCCTAGTGGGATGGCAAAACTGACCGATACCCTTGCTAGGTTTCAACACACCTTATTTACATGGTTCCATCCCCCACAATAGTATCACGCACCTTATGTACATTATTAGCAAGCTGCCCAATCCCCTTGGTGAGCCACAAACAGCTTATCTGCATAGCCCCACCTAATCATTTGGTGGGAGTTACAAGACCATGGCGTGAAAGCGATCCACTGCACCACAGCACTGCAGTAGCGGCTAGATTTCTAGATGCTGACTCGGTGGTTAGACGGTCTCCTGTGTCAGACCCCTCCCCATGACCCCAATCCCTGGCTTCTGTCGCAGACATGTGTCCTGCATCCAGGCTTCCCGCTCCAGCATGTCAGTCAGCTTGGACATGTCAGCCAGCGTGGTCTGCCTCACAGGCCTGATTGATTCTGACCCCCAGACTCATGTGTCCAGTTCCTCTCCTTAATCCCACTGGTTGTCACTGTCCCCTCCCCACTCACAGAACACATAGCCCCCAACCTCTGTCCAGCCGATCCTGGTCCTTCAGGCGGAAGCATCCATCGTCACTGCTGTCCCCACACTCTGTCACTTGGCCCTGTTATGTGCTTACTCTTCGCGGGCCTGAGCTTCATCAGAGTGGTCGCTAAGCAGCCATTCAAGCCCCTGAGGGTGTCCTCCTGTGCAGAGAGCCAGGCAGACACTTCCTGGGAGCCCTGTGGCCTGAGCTCTGGATGCCATCCAGTATCTGCTACTTGGATGCACTCAGTGGGTCTTGACTGGAACTAGGTTTAAGTGGGAGGATGGCCCATGTTTATGAATGTCCACTAAGGCTATGGAGTGGCTGCGGACGCACAGGCTTGTGTTGCTTCAGTCTCTTCCTGACAGCTAAACCACAGCTACCTTGAGGTCCTGTCCTGGGCATTTCTGAAGCTCAGCTGTGCCCCACAGGCATCCACACATCATATTACTGTGCTCCTGCCATACCAGGGACCGCTCTGGGCACCAGGGACAGGCAGGAAGCAAACAGAGGTCCTTCAGGGCCAACATGAGGAAGTCTGTCATATGAGGTGGCCAGGGGAGGCCTCACAGAGGGACGACTCAGTAGATCGAAGGTGGTGATAGGGTGAGGTGGGCAGAAGGACAGCCCGACCACGGCCCCACCAGTGCCGCTGAGATGGAGAGAGGGACTGGGCTGCCTTGCCCCATCTCGGTCCCAGGATGGAGCCTGGCACAGATCAGGCACCTGGACAATGTTCACTCGGTTCATCACCGTGTCTGGACTCCGCTGTTTCACCCCTACACCTTGCTGACTCTATGTTCCTAGACAAGCACTGCCATTTACTATAGCTTTGTAGCACGCTGTGTTGTCTAGCGGGCTAGTCTCTTATCGTTTCTCTCTCAGAACGTTTCTGCATATTTACAACTTCATTTTATAGTCAGTTCCTCATGAAGAAGCCTATTGTGACCTTTACTCAGACCGCGTTAAACACACGGGTTAATCTGGGGAGTGCTGACATCTTTAAAATAACAGTCTCTCCATTTATGGACACAGAATACTTGTCTTATTTTACATACTCAAAGCTTTGTAATTTTTCTATAGCGGTCTTGCTCATTTCTCGTCAGGTTTGTTTCTACATACGTCAGAGGAATCTTTTACTCCCCTAACAGATGTTCTAACTTGTTGTTTCTGATGTAAGGAAAGCTTCTGAGGGTAGGCAGAGTGAGAAAGACAAGGTGAGCAGAGCAGCCCAGGGAGGCAGCAACGTGTGCAGGCCTGGGGGACTGCCGGCCAGCCCATGGGGTGCCCCCACAAGTGGGCCATGCTGAGGTGTCTACCTCACCACAAACACTTCCTCAAAACTCTCTGCTGCTCTAAGGGTGGGCACGCAAGCCACACCTGCACATGCCATCTCCCTCACAGCACCCAGTCTGGTGGCCCCACCAGACCAGTATGCGCTGCAGCCGTCATGTGCATATCTGGCGGCCACGAGGCAGCAGATGCTGGCACCTGGGCTCATGCTCCCTGATGGCTCAGCCTCAGAGAGAAGAGGTGTCCACACAGTCCAGGGGCACCCTGACACCAGGTTTTCAGGTCCTGACGTCCGGGTGCAGCCTATTTCTGAACAGTAACCTGTGCCCCCTCTCTTGTGGGGGTTAATACAAAACTTGACTTCTGGTTCTAACAGCCAAAGTCCTCACACGGACTGTCTCATTTTGGTGAGCCCCTGTGATTCTGCTTGCTACTGAGCACCCCACATCAGCCTACTGGGATCTCTATGAGTCCTGGGTGAAGGAGGGCCTGACAACCTGGGCTGGGGCCACCCCCCTCTGCCCTGGCACCTTCCCAGTGGGCTCTATTTGGCACTCGGACTCTTGAGGAGATGACCTGGACAATGTGGTTGTGTGCTCCTGGTGGCCTCCTGGGGCACAGCCTTCCAATCGGTCCCCAGAGCATGTCCAACCCCTCTGTGTAAACTCCCTGTGGCGGTCTGGCCAGACTGTCTCTCTTCCTCCTAACTCTATCTTAGGAGGAAGCCCAGAGGGTCCATGGCACCTGCCCGCTCCCACCGTCCATGTGTAACCCGTCTGACCACAGCAGTCAGTACTGTGTGCTGTAGCGCCCAGTGGGGCCTGTCTCAGAGGGTCAAGCCTTTCTTACTGTTTTTGCTCTTGGGGGACTAGCAGGCTCTCAATACAAGTCTGGTTAAAGACACACACGCTGAGCGCACAAACCACGCCCCCGGCTAACACCGAAGCTCTTCTGTGTGCCCTGCGCTGGGTCAGCTACCCAACCGCGCGAGCGCCCGCAGCACCCTCCTCACCTGACTCTTCAGCTGCTTCATTGTCAGAACATGTAACCTACCCTCACTCCGTGGAAGATGAGCGGGAATCCCTTCCTGGGCAGCTTCTCCCAGCCTAGCAGAGAGGTCACCACTTTGGGGTCTGCACAGACTTCAAGCTCCTTGTGGTAGAAGAGTCTGGACGGCAGTGCCAGCAGTGCCGAGTGGGACCTGTAGTTTTTCACGAGCTTTGTGACCTGCAGGCGAGCGTGCCAGTCACCGTAGGAAACCACACACCCGCCAAGGGCAGTGTCTGTCGCAGGAAAGAGGAGGCTCTGTTCTTGCTCAGGGTGCAGCCCACTGGGCCGAGCCCACCTGTGGCTGTCACGTGACTGACGGTGCCCTTGAGGGCTGCCCCAGGGCATACCACTCACGGGTGCTCTGCAGGCCAGAGTCCACCACTCAGCCCTCTGCCTAGCAGCCAGAGGGACACACGGACACTTGTGGGGCTCACGCACTGCCTGCAGGTGGGACCAGCTCCGCTGACCCATGGGCCCACCATCCTTCCTCAGCCTGGAGTCCCTCCCCTGGCCCCTGGCCAACAGGTCCTCCTCACACAGCCTCTCTGCCCCCTTCATATATCCAACTGGGTAAAGGGCTCGGGTTGAAAATATGGAACAGGTTCTAGAGCATTTACCAGGAAAGATACCCACAACCCCTGGCACCTCATCTTCTCTTTAGTATTAATACCATTAATACGCATTCAGATGAAAATGGGTTTCTTATGTTCTAGGAGTTTAAAGAACAACGCTACTTGATTCACCTATTAGTGACTGAGGTCCATGTTCTTGAGCCCTTGCGTGCAGGGGGGCCTCCTGCACATGCAGACTCTGAGCCCCTCCCCGAGAGCGTTAGCCAGGGTGGCTGAGGCCCAGCCCTGCCAGAACCAGCCCCTCTGAGGTCCATGCTCAGCGGGGACACAGCCTGATGCCCTCTCGGTAAGTGTTCTGTGTTTTAGGTTAGGTCACAAAAGTCATCTCCCATCTCCCCGTGGGCACAGAGCCACAGTGAGATAGGCCGAGTCTCAGCTCCAGCACAGACAGCCTGGAACGCCCGGCGCCCTAAGGGCCTGGGATAAGGAGCCCAGCTGGGGTGTGAGGTGGCCTCACAAGTCCCTGCAAAGGCCCCTCAATGTGGAGCGTGAGGGTGGAGGCAGAGCTGAGGCCAGTGCCCCACCTCTTCCACTACTCCTTCGGCGTTACTAGGCGAGGCCGAGGGCTCACCAACAAGGGGTTGTAGGCGCCACAAGCGCCGAAGGCGTTCTCGTCTCTCAGGTACGCTGGCCGTGACATCAGCCTCTCCAGCATGGACACGTTCAGCCCGTAGGCCATGGCAAGCCTAGACTTGATGACCGGCCCCAGCTGCATGGGGTCTCCGGCAAGCACGATCTGTGGACACAGCATCAGGCTGGGTGAGGCCGACGGCAGCACCCAGCTCAGTCGACGAGCACAGACTGACGCGGGCAGGAAGGATGCAAGACGGCTCATGAGAAGAGCGGGAGGGCCCCGTGCTGCCTGCCTCAGGGCTCCCTGGGCACAGGTTGAGGGTGAGGGCTGAGGCGGATGGGCCACCCTAACACCCGTGAGGAGATGGACTGCTGAGGATGAGAAATGATATAGGGGTCGGAGGGCCTCAGCTGGTTAGCATGGCCTGGCCAGGGCAACGTCAGCTGAAGCGGATAAGACGCAAGTGATCCAAGACACAGCACCCGCCAGCCTTTCCCCTGTCCTCCTTCCTTCCACCTCGCGTGGCCCGGCTTCCCCGCCCACTGGTCTCTTGGTGGGAGGGCACGGCCCTGGGGAAATTCAACACCAGGGCCCCTGTGCCAGCAACGACTCATCTCTCTCACCCCAATGCCTATGAACATCCAACACCCCCCGCCCCACCTGGACTGGCCCTCTCCTCCCCAGGCCTCCACACGCACTCTGCCCCTGGAATGAGACACAAGGACCTGACCCTGGGCAGGAGTCTGGCAACAGGGCTCAGAGGAGCTGCGATGCTCACAGCAGACGCCATGTGGCAGTCCCGCCGAATGTGCGGGGACGAGGGTGCGTCAGGGGACTCCCGGTCTCTGCCATGAGTGAGTGCTGGAGGAGAGGACAGGCCGGGAGCAGAAGACAGGTGAGAAGGCCACACAGGGAAACAGTGAGGGGGCCGGGGAGACCCCGAGTGGAGGGGACGGGCGGTCATCGAAGCAGTGGGGTCCGGTCCCAGGGGTGACTGAGAGCCCGTCTCAGCAAGGACGTGCTCAGGGTGTGTGTCCGCCCTTCACGATGTCGCTCCTGCTGTGCGGGGATGGCAGGGACCCCTGGACTAGGCGCCTGCTGGGACCAGGTCTGCTGTGCTTATGCAGAGCCCACAGCTAGCTAAGAGCTCACTATGGTTTTATAAGAGAAGGATACAGAGGAAGAAGCCTTTCTCTTGGCCTGTGACTGAATCGGGACCCCAGGTGCCCCACCTCTTGTGCTCTGAGGGTGCCGCACGGACAGAGATGCAGGCCACGGCGCATCACTGCAGGAAAAACGCCAGAACAGACCACAGACCACACCACACAACAGTCTTACCTGGCCATTGACGTCCGAGATGAGCCCCAGAGGGATCAGGCACTCCGGCTCGCTTGCCTGTCCTGCTTCATCCACAAACACATGTGTAAAATGCCCGACCCTACAGCCAAAGACATTCTCAATGCGACTGCTGCCACGTTATCCCAGCCACCCATGCCCACCGCTGAGGGCTACGGAGAGCCCGCCCGGGGCAGGACTACCAGCATGGAGATGGGGGATGGCGCGGTCGGGAGGGACACAGCTCAGTGGGCCCGGAGTATAAACTGTTAGGAACAGTGTGCTCAGGACCGCCCCGGAGGGCGGGGGTTGGGGATGGACGACCGCAGAGTGACGCTGTGAGCAGCTGCGGAGGCCCCTCTCCATCTGATCCCCGGTGATCAGATGCAGCTCCTGGAATCAAGTCTGGGTGAGCTGCGGCCTCGGGTAGGAGACTTCACCCCTCTGGCTCAGTGCCCCCTGCGTGACACGGGGCAGGGCTGCCGCAGAGCCTGGGTTCACCGACAGCAGCTGCTGCTCCAGGCTTGCCTGTTTCCTCCTGATTAACCCTGATGAACCCACCACTGGCTAAGGCGTTACCCGGCTTCAGTGGGAACAGATCAAGGTCCAGGATGTGCATGACCTTGAATGTGGCGCCACACACCAAGTACATACCAAGCACAAATGGTCTGTGCTCTGGGCTGGCCCGGGACAGCACTTTGACACTGTCTCCTGACCCGTCACCAGCCTGTGAGGCCAGCAGCAACCCCACTGTGACTCAGAGGACACTGAGACGCAGAGTAGACCCTGGCCACCCCCTTTTAGGCCCTTCTTGTGACAAGTTCTTCTCATTTCTGCAACCTCAAGTCCTGCACCCACTGCCCTGCATCCCTCAGGTCCTGCACCCCCGCACCCTCAGGTCCCGTACCCCCGTAGCCTCAGGTCACGCACCCCCGTACCCTCAGGTCACGCACCCCCGTACCCTCAGGTCCCACACCCCCTGCACCCTCAGATCCCACATCCCCTATACCCTCAGGTCCTGCACCCCCTGTACCCTCAGGTCCCGCACCCCCCCAAGTACCCCACAGGTCCTGCACCCCCCAGTACCCCTCCGGTCCTGCAACCTCTGTACCCTCAGGTGCTGCAATCCCCACACCTCTCAGGTTCTGAACCCCTCAGGTCCCCCATCCCCTGTGCCCCTTGGGTCCCACACCTGTCCTAGTTACTCTGATCACTTGACCCTGACAGTCTAGTGTCTGCCGCCCTCCTGTCCCACGAAGCCTGAGGACAGAGGCTGTCACCGTGCAGCCTGCGCTCACCTCACCCCGATCTGATAGAAGAGGCCTGCGCTGCTGCATGTCGTGATTATCACCCTGAATCGTGAAGCCTTCCAGATGTCTTCTCCGTCCCTGCAGTAAGGCTTGACGGCGTCGATGATCGTCTGGGGGAGGCCGGTGTGTTTTAAAGTATGAAACATCCGTTTAAATTGGGCAGGATCGTCCTGTCCTGTTGCCTGTCCTTAGTGACGACTAAGCAACGGGTCAGGACTGGCTTTACTACGAGAGACGTCTGATGGTTTCCCACAATTCAGCCTGTGCTGTGAGGACTCCAGAGCTGTGACTGTAACACAGGATCCTGCAGGCCCCTCCCCAGATAGCTTTCTTTACACATTTCCTAGATTCCAGTTCCTTGTTTTAAGCAATATTTCCTTTTATAAGCAAATCAAGACGTTTCCGTTGTTCTAAAGAGACACTTATAACCAAACTGATAAAACAGGACAGGGAGGAACGATGCCCCAGGGCCAATGTAAGGGGGTGTGCGAGCATGGAGGGCTCCGGTGTTCAGAGGAGGCGTGAAATGCTCCCTCAGGGCTCGGAGCATGCTCACCTCCTCGAACCTGCAGGTGGCATTCACGCGAACCATGGCGCCAGGCCGCAGCACCTGGCTCTCGTGCAGCCGCAGGCACACCAGGTCTGCAGCGCTGTTGGAGGGGGCGCACACTAGGATCCGACTGTCCGGCAAGGCACAGTATACCTGTGCCAGAGACAGAGACAAAGGACGGTGAACACCAGCCGCCAAAGGGACAGAAACACAGAGCACGAAGGCCTGCACGTGCCCTGTTCACTTCACGCGGCCCAGCTGTGCGGGCTCAGATGCGGACCCCTCAACTGAGACACTGACCAACCGCGACACGGAGGCCGCCTGCCCCATCGCTAGTGCTAACAGGACACGAGAGGAGGCGGCAAAGCTCCACGTGCCCCAAGATTCCACTCTGCACTCAAGGGAGACCCGAGGCAGACGAAGCCTCACACGTGCAGCGTGCTGCGTGCAGCCCAGGGGCAGGGCCAGGTGTGCAGTGAATGCTCGCCAATGTGATCCAGAAGGACACCAGAAACACGACACGCACACCATATTCACGCATCCGATGTTTAGTACAAATGGCGATGCCAGGAACGTCTGCAGACGTTGGCTTCAGCTACTGCAAAGGTGATGTCTTTCCCGCAGCGAATCATCACCATGTGACTGAATGCTTTACTGTTCCGAAAATGAAGGGATTCCTTTCTAAACCTATGGGATAAGCTTTGAAAATGCCGCATAATCACATAAACACCACAAAACAAATGTAGCTGCATAACGTGAAATGCCTGGGATTTCTCAACCTTCTTCTCTACAACTTTCTGATTCTGTAAGATAACCGAGCGCATCTTGGTGACAAGCACACGCGAGACGCGGTAGGACAGGGCACCGTCTGGTCGGTGGCTGCCGCTGTCAATACCTGCAAAACAGCCTCGATGATGGTCACGGTCTTCCCAGTTCCAGGAGGTCCAAAGAGAATATACGGGAGTGGGCGGCAGTCACCACTCAGAATTCTTTTGACTGCTAATTTCTGATTTTCATTTAGCATTGGATTAAAAAATCCTTTATCTCTTGCTTTCACAGACTGAGCTTCATTTGCTGTATTGAAAGTGGAGAAAGTTTCCGTTAGAGGTCGAAGGATGTGAACAGCTGTGGAACACCTTGTCACCTAGGTCTGGTGCTGCAGCACAGATGGCCAAACTCAGAGGGGGAGACGCTTCTCTGTGTAACTACTACAAGGCCATGCAGCAAACTCCCCACAACCACCTGTCTGGCCTTCATCAAGCAGTGTCAGGAGAGTCAATCCACTTTCCTGAGAGGGAAACCAGACGGCGCAGCTCACTTCTGCTTGTGTAAGCAAAACCAGCTGAAATACTAGGGGCGTGGCCTCCCGGTCTCTGCACAGCCTACCAGCCCACACGGCAACAACATGCTGTCGTCAGAAAGCCCTCGGAAGGGATCCGACTGATGGCAGTGGCTCTTCCTGGGCGTGGTCGGTAAGTCAGCCGCCCCTCTCTGGGGTGACTGACGGCTGGTGCGGACCACACACACCTCCCAGCCCTTGCTTTTCCGCAGAGCGAGGGCATCTGTCTTAGTTACCTAGTGCTGCTATAAGAAAAATACCCCAAGCGAATGGCTTTAACAGGTAGCTATTTTCTCAGTTTAGGAGGCTAGAAGTCCGAATTTGGGGCGTCAGCTCCAGGGCAAGGCTTTCTCTCTCTGTCGGCACTGGAGGAGGGTCCCGGTCTCTTCAGCTTCCGCTTCCTGGTTCCTTAGAGATCTCCACGTGTCTTGGCATCTCTCTACCCCTCTCTCTTGCTTCCCTCGCTTGCTTGTTTTCATTTCTTTTATATCTCAAAAGAGACTGATTCAAGACACACCCCACACTAATCTTGCCTCTCACATAACAGACAACCCATTCCCAAACGGGATCATAACCACAGGCATAGAGGTTAGGATTTACAACACGTATTTTTGGGGGAAACAATTCAATCCCTAACAGTATCTCTCCAGGTGCTGGTGGTCTCTGTGCCCCCCTCCGGGCCATCCACCTCCCAGCTCACTGTGCTCTGCTGCGAAGGCTGCCATCCCCAGCACGTCCTTGGCACTGGCATGCCTCTCCTTTCCTGCATGCTTCGTTTGGTCCTTCCCAGTTCTCCTGTTCTAGAAATAACAATGCAGAAAATGGTTTGGGAAAAAAAAAAAAACCCAACAGCTTCACACTGACTTAGTTTAAAGAGCAATACATCTACCAATGTTCCACTTGCTCTATTTATTTAACAGCTTTGGACAGATTCCAGGTTATGTCATTTAAAACATGATAAAAACACAGAACGTCTGATCAAAAGCTGCTAAAAAGGTTTGTTTCCTTTAGGATTCTTTGAAAAAACAAGTATCGGTCGGTTAAATTTTGTGAAGCAAAGTTGAAACCAAAACACAGGAGGACATTTCATTTGACAAAAACGCACCTTGTCTCAGCGGTTCCCTTGCTTTTCAGGCTCACCACCCAGCGGAGCTGGCTCTGCTCCCCAGGTGTGTGGGTGGCGGGGGTGGGGGTGTGCCAGGCCCTGCTCTCCTGGGTACAGCACCCCACTTCAGACACGACAACTGGGGAGCGCGGAAGCCCAGCTGCTGCTGTCAACGGGGTTCAGAATTCGGCACAAGAACGAGCGTGTGTGTTTAAAGGTAAGTGTTAACTTGCTCTGGACCAACGGACCTGCTCTTTAGTTTTCCTGGTCAGGGTGCTGTAACTACCAGCTGTGCAGTGTATCGGTCTTCAGTCCCTTGATCATTTTCATAGGACACATTTCTGAAAGTAAACCCAGCCTATAGCAGTCTAGTCCAAGGAACATGTAACACTGCCCATAAAGAACCCTGTAACATGCTTTCCTCCCATCTTACATCTACACGTGGAAAACTGCACAGTACTTGTTATCTCAGCTTACAAAGTCCATTTTCTTTAAATGTGAATTTAAAAACTCAGAAAAAAACCTTTTACGTTTCTCCCCATATTTACTACATTTCTTCGAGTTCCTCTCGTTACTGTGTATAGACCCTTATTCTACCTGGTATCACTCTCCTTATGCCTGAAGAACTTTATTATTTCTAGTAGTTTAAAACTGCTGGTGAGTAGTTCTTTCAGCTTTTCTATGTCTGAAGAAGTTTTTATTTTCATTTTTTCCTCATAGCTTACTGAGGTAAAATTCACATTACGTGAAATTATCCATTTTAAAGTGAACCATTCAGTGGCATTTAGTCCGTTCACAATCTCTTCCACCACTCCATCTAGTTCCAGAACACCTCAATCAGTTGAAAGTGAAACCCCCTCCCTACCCACTAGACAGCTTCTTCCCATTCCATTCTCCCCACAGCCGCTGGCATCCACCCATCTATATGCTGGACAGCTCAGACAGGTGCAATTATACAATATTTGTCCTTCTGTGTCTTACTTATTTGACTCAGCACAATGCTGCCACGGTTCATCCAAGTGGTAGCACCTATCAGTACTTCTCCCTGCAAGAATGTCAGTCTGTCGTACACCAGGGGCTTGTGCGTTGCTGTATGCTGGACGCGACACTACCGATATTCAAATACCAGCAGGGTCACCCATGGTGGATGGGTTTCAGCTGAACTTCCAGACTAAGACAGACTAGGAAGAAGGACCCGGCAGTTTACTTCTGAAAAGAATTAGCCAGTGAAAACCGTATGAACAGCAGTGGAACACTGTCGGATACAGTGTCAGAAGATGAGCCCTCAGGTAGGGAAGCTCTCAGAATACAACTGGAGAAGAGCTGCCTCCTCAAAGTAGAGTCAACCTTAATGACATGGATGAGTCAAGCTTTTGGGACCTTCATTTACTGATGTGGCATGACTCAAAATGAGAAGAAACAGCCGCAAACATCTATTAATCGGAATGTGGAATGTACAAAGTATGAATCTAGGAGAATCATAAATCATCAAAAATGAAATGCAACACATAAACGTTGATATCCTAGGCATCAGTGAGCTGAAATGGGCTGATATTGGCCATTCTGAATTGGACAATCATGTGGTCTATTGTGCTGGGAATGACAACATGAAGAGGAATGGCATCACATTCACTGTCAAAAAGAACATTTCAAGATCTATCCTGAAGAACAACACTGTCAGTGATAGGATAATATCCACACACCTATGAGGAAAATCAGTTAATACGACTATTATTCAAATATACGTACCAATCACTAAGGCCAAAGATGAAGAAATTAAAGACTTTTACCAACTTCTTTAGTCTAAATTGATCAAACATGCAATCAGGATGCATTGATAATTACATCTGATTGGAATTTAAAAGTTGGAAACAAAGAAGGATCGGCCTTGGTGACAGAAACAATGCCGGAGACTGCATGATAGAATTTTGCAAGACCAACGACATCTTCATTGCAAATACCTTTTATCACCAACATGAACAGTGACTATACACATGGACCTTGCCACATGGAATGAATACACAGGAATCAAATCGGCTACGTCTGTCGAAAAAGATGCTGGAAAAGCTTGATATCATTAGTCAGAGCAAGGCCAGGGGCCAACTGCGGAACAGACCATTAGTTGCTCACATGCAAGTTCAAGTTGAAACTGAAGAAAATCAGACCAAGTCGACAAGAGCCAAAGGACAACCTTGAGTATATCCCACCTGAATTTAGAGACCATCTCAAGAACAGATTTGATGTGTTGAACACTAATGACCAAAGACCAGATGAGCTATGGAATGACATCAAAGACATCATACATGAAGAAAACAAAGGGTCATTAAAAAGACAGGAAAGAAAGAAAAGATCAAAATGGATGTCAGAAGAGACTCTGAAACTTGCTCTTGAACGTGGAGTAGCCAAAGTGAATGGAAGAAATGATGAAGTGAAAGAACTGAAGATTTCAAAGGGCAGCTTGAGAAGACGAAGTATTATAACGACCTGTGCAAACACCTGGAGATAGAAACCTAAAGGGAAGATCACACTCAGCATTTCTCAAGCTGAAAGAACTGAAGAAAAAAATTCAAGCCTCGAGTTGTTATACTGAAGGATTCTATGGGGAAAATATTAAACGACGCAGCAAGCATCAAAAGAAGATGGAAGAAATACACAGTCACTGTACCAAAAAGAACTGGTGGACATTCAACCATTTCAGGAGGCAGCATATGATCAGGAACAGATGGTACTATAAGAAGAGGTCCAAGCTGCACTGAAGGCATTAGCAAAAAACAAGACTCCAGGAACTGATGGAATACCAATTGAGATGTTTCAACAAACAGATGCAGCGCTGGAAGTGCTCACTGGTCTGTGCCAAGAAATCTGGAAGACAGCTACCTGGCCAACCGACTGGTAGAGATCCATATTTATGCCTACTCCAAAGAAAGGTGATCCAACCAAATGCGCCAATTATCAAACAGTATCATTATTACCACATGCAAGTAAAATTTTGCTGAAGATCATTCAGAAGCAGTTGCAGTGGTACATCAACAGGGAACTGCCAGAAATTCAAGCCAGATTCAGAAGGGGATGTTGAACCAGAGATATCATTGCTGATGTCAGATGGATCCTGGGTGAAAGCAAGGAATACCAGAAAGATGTTTACCTGTGTTTTGACTATGCGAACGCACTTGTAGATCACTGTGTAGATCATAACAAATTATGGATAACACTGCAAAGAGTAGGAATTTCAGAACACTTAATTGTGCTCTTGAGGAACCTGTACCTAGATCAAGAGGCAGTCATTCAAACAGAACAAGGGGATACTGCATGGTTTAAAGTCAGGAAAGGTGTGTATCCTTTCACCATACTTATTCAATCTGTATGCTGGGCAAACAATCCGAGAAGCTGGACATATATGAAGAAGAAAGGGGCATCAGGATTGGGGGAAGACTCATTAACAACCTGTGTTATGCAGGTGACACAATCCTGCTTGATAAAAGTGAAGAGGACTTGAAGCACTTGCTGATGAAGATCAAAGACCACAGCCTTCAGCACGGATTACACCTCAACATAAAGGAAACAAAAATCCTCACACTGGACCATAAGCAACATCATGATAAACGGAGAAAATATTGAAACTGTAAAGGATTTCATTTTACTTGGAACCACAATCAACACCTACGGAAGGAGCAGTCAAGAAATCAAATGATGCACTGCACCGGGCGAATCTGCTGCAAAAGCTCTCTTTAAAGTGTTAAAAAGCAAAGATGTCACTTCAAGACTGAGGTGTGACTGACCCAAGCCTTGGTGTTTTCAACTGCCTCATATGCATGTGAAAGCTGGACAATGAATAAAGAAGAACAAAGAATTGATGTCTTCGAATTATGCTGTTGGCAAAGAATATTGAATATACCGTGGACTGCCAGAGGACCGAACAAATCTGTCTTGGAAGTATAGCTAGGATGCTCCTTAGAAGTAAGGATTGTGAGACTTTCTCTCAAGTACTCTGGACATGTTATCAGGAGGGATCAGTTCCTGGAAAAAGACATCGTGCTTGGTAAAGTAAAGGGTCAGCGAAAAAGAAGAAGACCTTCAATGAAATGGACTGACACAGTGGCTGCAACAATGGGCTCAAGCGTAACAACGATCATGAGGATGGCGCAGGACTGGGCAGTGTTCTCTTCTGTTGTACACAGGGTCGCTATGAGGTGGCACCTGAAAGCAACAACTATATATACATACACACATCACTGGTTTTGCTTTTCTAGAGAACCCAGGCTCACTAAGACACTAGCTAATCCGTAAGAAGATAATTTCTGCATTTAAAATCATGAAGATCCAGTCAGGAATGGGGCCCCCCTAAACAGCAACTCCCACCTAGTATCCCACCACAGCATCACAAAGCCTCCCCTGGATGGACTGAGGTGACAGGAGAGGAAGGGGGCTCTGCAGGTGGCACTGCATCTGCACTCTGTGAAGACACATTTCTGTTTTCAGACCAAAACAGACTGGACATAAAGCACACAGCACACAACTTCAACGGACGACCTTTTGCTGTTTTTTTCAAAGTATTTTCCATGACTGTGTAGTCATTCTAACACTATCATTTTTGTAGTTTTTAGAAAAGGGCTATAAAATGGTGAAAGAGTTTCTAAATATTACATATAATTTTAAAATTATACTTATTAGAAATTTAAAACATGCCGTGATGGTTAAGACTGTATGCCAACTTGGCTGGGCCATGATTCTTAAGTGTTTTGGCAGTTGCAGAATGCTGTGATCACTTCCCTGTTGAAATACGGTATGTGATCACCCCCATGGATGGAACCTGCTGAGTGGTACCGGTGGGGGCAGGGCCTGTGGTGGCTCACCGCCCCCTCAGCCTTTATCTCTCTGCCCTCCGCCAGCTCCTTCCTTCCTGTTTGCCTTGCCAAGGTTTTTGGCTTGCTCCGGATCCAGCAGCTGCCTCTTGTCGTCTCATCTCTGGTTCTCGGGACTTGAGCTAGCAGCTTGCCTGTCAATCTTGTGATTCATTGATCTTCACAGCCTGTAAGCAAGAGTCCTGCTCCCTGACCAGCTGATCCTGGGCTCGTCAGCCCCTGTAGCTATGTGAATCAGGAGAAACCTTGCGGCCTTGCCTGCCGATCTTGGAACTCGTCACCCTTCACAGCCTGTGAGCTGGAGCCCTGCTCTCTGACCTGCTGATCTTGGGTTCGCCAGCTTCTGTGGCTGCATGTATTTGGAGAGGCCTTTACCACAATCCATGGACTTGGGACGTTCTAGCCTCTACAACTGCATGAGCTGTTTCCTTGATATAAATCTCTCTCTAAATATATTTATACGCTTTACTGGTTTTGCTTCTCTAGAGAACCCAGCCTAAGACACATGCTCATAAAAGCAAATTCCAACAGCATAGAATTCTAGGTTGTAAACTCCACCATGGCATGGATTATTTTTCTTGTTACTGGAATGTAAGTACTTCTATTTACTTATGAAAGTATACTGACTGTCTAGCACATTACCTGGCACACAATGGGCACTACATCACTATTTATGGAGCAACTGGTTGTAGAAGAAAAAACATCTCTGCAACATTTACAGAGACTGCAAATGCTAACAATTTGTTGGGTGTGTACACTTCTAGATATTTTATGTGTGTATACAATCATGTAAATGTGCCTGCCCGAGAGAACACAAAAACCACTTAACTTTTAAATAAAGATATTTCTTTCTTTCCAGATGCCACTGAGTTGATTCCAATTCATGGTGACTCCCACATATGTCAGAGTAGAACTGTGTTGCATACAATCTTCAATGGATAATTTTCCTTATTCCCACTTAATATACTGCAGCCATCTTAGCGTTGCACATAACTATATGTAAATGTCACACTAAATCTATTTTATGGATATTTAAATTAGTTCTATTTTAACTGGTTTTTGGTTATTGTGAACTACCCTCCTCTAATGCCCCAATAAACTGAGAGGTAGGGCATGAAGAAACAAACGCGTAACATTATCCATTTAAAATATCAAAGTCATTAAAGTGTTACCTTGGTGGTGGACTGTCCCTCATTTTTGGTATTTTGTATGTGGCTCCAATTCCCTGTAACTTGGGGAGACTGTAAAATGATTTCTTCTGGAAACAGTACTTTTTAAACAAGAAAAGGGAAGAGGGTAGATGTTACTGAAAACTTTACAAAAGATGAATAAAGGCATCCTGTTTATGGCCAACCCTACCAAAACGCTTCAATCTATTCCACATCTGTCCTTTCTGCTCCCTTTTATACTGTTTCTAAGTTACAGCATAATACAAGTACTGCGTATGCTTTGCAACAAAACTCGTCTATTCCTAAGTACAAAAATTTGTTAAGAGAGAAAAACCAGAGTTTAATGGATTTACTTTCAATTATTTAAGCATGCCATTTTTACAAGGCTGAAACAGGAGAAAACACTAGAGCTCCCCAACAGAAAGTTAAGAATGTGGACGTTGCACAGTTTTACTGCTAACATATGACTTAAGAAACTGTATTTTTATACAAAATTTTACATGAAGCCCATAAAAATACTCTAGGAAGACGGTAACACTACCATTCCACAGAAATAATACCTTTTACCCCTAAATGGATGACCTGTTCAAGTGCAAAGTGGCATCGTCTACTTGTAGTCCTGCCAAAAAAAACACAACATAAAATAACCTTAAGTTTAGAAATATTAAGACTAGCACGATAATGGGTATCTGATCATTAATCTCTAAGTCAGTAAACTAACATGGCCATTTATAAAATACGTACAAAGAAAGACCATATTAGAGGTCAGCTCTGACATGGTTCTCAAGGGCACTACTGGGAAATGTGAAGGACTGAAGGGTTACTCTCCTTTATGTGTGTACACAAAACACTGCGAAATCAGGAGTTTTATATTAGAACAGAAATATCCCAGTTATCAGAAAAGCAGGCATTCTTCTGTTTCTGGGAAAATTTCTGTTCAATGTATAAAGCAGGTAAGTGGAAAAAGTGAAATACATAGTCTATGAAGTTTAGAGAAAGAGTGATACTACTGTGTCAACAGAAATTTTTGTTTGTAAAGGTGTCCCTTGAAAGTCATCGAAAACTCCATCTTCACTGCAAGGAGATGGTCAAAGCTCCAAAGCACAAATGGAGAAGAATACCTGTTAAGAGAAGTCTGGCTGCAAACAAGCAAGCATACAAGAGCTGATACACACCTCCAAACTTGGGCCAGAGATAGACTGCTGGAAAATTCAGCTTGGCTTCTGAAGGACCACTGACCGCTTCTCAACTGGACCACAAGGGACACAGCAGAGGCTCCGTCCGAGGTCCTGCCAGGACCCAGTTCCTCATGGCTGAGTCCTGGGTCTGCGTGTGTACGCAAAGCCAGAGAACCGCTTGCACAAGGCATCTGTGAGCTCCACCAGCATCTCCAGGCCTGAGCCAGAGGAGACCTTCCCAAGGGGTTTCTAGGTGCTGAAGCTGTTGGCAGGCAGTCTGTACTTTCAACACAATCTTCAGCAAACTGTTGCCTGGGATACAATATGCCCCATTCAAAGGTGAATAACAACCAGTAAAGAACCATCCTAGGACTTAGCAAAACTGACTCGAAGGAAAGAGGAAAAAATGGATCAATCGATGAGTAAGAAGCTGATAAATTTGACTTAAAGTCTGGTTCTTTCCAGTCCAGAGATGTCGACAGCTACACTCAAACCCTCCAGAAACAGCAACCCAGTGCTATGTAAACTCTCCCACAGTAGAGAAAAAGGAGGAATGCTTTCAAAATCTTTTCAAAGTTGTTGTAACAAAGGAACCAACAATGTGACAAAGGTAATATGAAACAGTAAACGAGAAGTCACCATCAGCATGCAGATCACCATCTTGCTTCCTAATAGTGACAAAAACATGAATTAAATGCTAGCCAATAAATTCCAGAAGCACATTAAAGGAGGAATTCACCCAAATTGGAAAACGTATTTTTCATCCTGTGTATATGAGAAAGGTTCAATATAAAGTTATCCACTTCAAATACTTCATCACATGAATAGGTTGAAGGAAAAAAATTTCTAAATAAATGTGAAAAGGCAATTAATGAATATTCAACATTAGTATCTTAAAATATCATGATGGATATGAAAATGATAATTCCTTCACATGATTAATCCAAAAGATGGCAAGATACTGAAGGTAAAACACTAGCAGTGTTTCTAGTAAACTAAGAAATAAGACAAAGGGATAGAAAACCATGAGAAAAAAAAAAAGAAAAACTGTGGGGAACTAACATGACAGCAAAGAATTCCCAAGGAGGAAAAAGAACAGAAAGAAAAAAAGAACAATTTTCTGAATACAAACTGTTCTTCAATAAGAAATTCAATATTGAAAATCTGCCAGTTATTCCTATATTTGATCATCATTGGCAAAGACAGAAGAGTATTTATTGCTTCACTGTTTGTAACAGCAAAAAACTGAGAATCTAAATGTCTAACAACAGTGTATTCGTTAAATAAATTTTAAGACTTCCTTCAACAGGATAACTTTCATTCAGCCCTAATCACCTGACATCAGAAAAGAAAGGCCTCAAATCCATGATCTCAACTTCTACCATGAGTAACTAGAAAAAGAAGAGCAAATGGAACCCAAAGCAAGCAGAAAAATGCTAACAATAAAGATTAGAACAAAAATCAATAGAACAGAAAACAGAAAAACGCTTGTTGTTAGGTGCCCTTGAGTCGGTTCCAACTCACAGCAACCCTATGTACAACACTGCCTGGTCCTGTGCCATCCTCACAATCATTGCTATATTTGAGCCCATTGTTGCAGCCACTGTGTCAATCCATCTCATTGAGAGTCTTCCTCTTTTTCACTGACCTTCTACTTTACCACCAAGCTTGATGTCCTTCTCCAGGGACTGCTCCCTCCTGATAACATGTCCAAAATACATGAGACCATCCTCAATTCTAAGGAGCACTTTTGGCTGTACTTCTTCCAAGAGAGATTTGTTTGTTCTTCTGGCAGTCCGTGGTATGTTCAATTTTCTTCGCCAGTACCACAATTCAAAGGCATTAATTCTTCTGTGGTCTTTCTTATTCATTGTCCAGCTTTTACAGGCTGTCATGGCTTGAACTGTGTCCCCCAAAAACATGTGTCAACTTGGTTAGGTCATGATTCCCAGTACTGTGTGGTTGTCCTCCATTTTATGATTTTCCTAAGTGTTATAAATCATAGTATCTGCCTGTGATTAAAGAGGATTAGGGTAGGATGTAACACCCTTGTTCAGGTCACATCCCTGATCCAAGGTACAGGGAGTTTCCCTGCGGTGTGGCCTGAACCACCTTTTATCTTACAAGAGATAAAAGGAAAGGGAAGAAAACAGAGAATTGGGGACCTCATTCCACCAAGAAAGAACCACTGGGAGCATAGCGCGCCCTTTGGACCCGGGGTCCCTGTGCGGAGAAGCTCCTAGTCCATTGGAAGATTGATAAGAAGGACCTTCCTCCAGAGCCGACAGAGAGAGAAAGCCTTCCCCTGGAGCTGACACCCTGAATTTGGACTTCCAGCCTACTGGACTGTGAGAGAATAAACTTCTCTTTGTTAAAGCCATCCACTTGTGGTATTTCTGTTAGAGCAACACTAGATAATTAATATACAGGCATATGAGGTGACTAAAAATACCATGGCTTGGTCAGGTGCACGTTAGTGCTCCAATTGAAATCTTTGCTTTTGAACACCTTAAAGAGGTCTGTCTTTAGTCATCTAGTGCTACTCTAACAGAAATACCGCAAGTGGATGGCTTTAACAAAGAGAAATTTATTCTCTCACAGTCTAGTAGGCTACAAGTCCAAATTCAGGGTGTCAGCTCCAGAGGAAGGCTTTCTCTCTCTGTCAACTCTGGAGGAAAGTCCTTGTCATCAGTCTTCCCTTGGTCTGGAAGCATCTCGGCATAGGAACCTCAGGTCCAGAGGATGCACTCTGCTCCGGTGCTTCTTTCCTGGTGGTATGAGGTCCCCAACTCTCTGCTTGCTTCCCTTTCCATTTATCTCTTGTAAGATAAAAGGTGGTGCAGGCCACACCCTAGGGAAACTACCTTTACACTGGAGCAGGGATGTGATCTTAGTATGGGTGTTACAATCCCACCAGAGTCCTCTTTAACATAAAATTACAATCACAAAATGGAAGACAACCACACAATACTGGGAATCATGGCCCAGCCAAACTGATATACACATTTTTTGGGGGGACATAATTCAATCCATGACAAGGTCTTCTGCAGCAGATTTGCCCGTGCAATGTCATTTGATTTCCTGACTGCTGCTTCCATGGGCATTGACCATGGATCCAAGTACAATGAAATCCTTGACAACTTCAAGCTTTTCTCCGTGTATCATGATGTTGTTTATTGGTCCAGCTGTGTGGGTTTTTGTTTTCTTTTTGTTGAGGTGTAATCCATATTGAAGGATATATAGTCTTTGATCTTCAACAGTAAGTGCTTCAAGTCCTCTTCACTTTCAGCAGGCAAGGTTATGTCATCTGCATATCGTAAATTGTTAGTAAGTTTTCCTCCAATCCTGATGTTGCGTTCTTCTTCATATAGTCCAGCTTCTTGGATTATTTGCTCAGCATACAGACTGAATAAGTATGGTGAAAGGATACAACCCCAACACACACCTTTCCTGATTTTAAACCACACAGTATACCCTTGCTCTGTTCCAACAACTGCCTCTTCATCTATTTACAGGTTCTGCATGAGCACAATTAAGTGTTCTGGAATTCTCATTCTTTGCAATGTTTTCCATAATTCATTATGATCCACACAGTCAAATACCTTTGCATAGTTAGTAAAACATCTTTCTAGTATTCTCTGCTTTTAGCCAGGAGCCATCTGACATCAGCAACGATATACCTCATTTGACATCTTCTGAATCCAGCTTGAATTTCTGGCCATTCCCTGTACTGCAGCAACCATTTTAGAATTATCTTCAGTAAAAATTTTACTTGCACATGGTATTAATCATACTGTTGGATAATTTCCACATTCTGTTGGATCATCTTTCTTTGGAATGGGCGCAAATATGGATCTCTTCCAGTTCATTGGCCAGGTAGCTGCCTTCCAAATTTCTTGGCATAAACAAGTGAGTGCTTCCAGCATTGCATCTGTTTGCTGAAACATCTCAACTGGTATTCCATCAATTCCTAGAGCCTTGTTTTTCGCCAATGCCTTCAGTGTAGCTTGGACTTCTTCCTTCAATACTAGCAGCTCTTGATCTCACGATACTTCCTGAAATGGTTGAACACTAGCCAATTCTTTTTGGTACAGTGATTCTCTATTCCTTCCATCTTTTTTTAATGCTTCCTACGTTGTTCAATATTTTGCCCACAGAATCCTTCAATATTGCAACTCAACGCTTGAATTTTTTCTTCAGTTCTTTCAGCTTGAGAAACGCTGAGCATGTTCTTTCGTTTTGGTTTTCTAACTCTAGGTCTTTGCACATTTCATTGTAATATTTTACTTTATCTTCTCGAGCTGCCCCTTGAAATCTTCTGTTCAGCTTTTTTACTTCATCATTTCTTCCATTCGCTTCAGTTACTCTGCGTTTAAGTGCAAGTGTCAGAGTTTCCTCTGACATCCATTTTGGTCTTCTTTTGCTTTCCTGTCTTTTTAATGAACTTTTGCTATCTTCATGTATGATGTCCTTGATGAAATCAATAAAATAGGAAACAGAAAAACACTGTTGTTGTTGTTATTAGGTGCCGTTGAGTCGGCTCCAACTCATAGTGGCTCTACGCACCACAGAATGAAACACTGCCCAGTTCTTCACCATGCTCACAATTGTTGTTATGCTTGAGCTCACTGCTGCAGCCACTGTATCAATCCATCTTGTTGCGAGCGCCCTCCTCTTTTTTGCTGACTCAGTACTTTACCAAGCTTGACGTCCTTCTCCAGAGACTGATCCCTCCTGATAACATGTCCAGAGTACATGAGACGCAGTCTCGCCGTCCTTGCTTCTAAGGAGCATTATGGTTGTACTTCTTCCAAGACAGATTTGTTTTTTTTTTTGGCAGTCCATGGTATATTCAATATCTTCGCCAACACCATAATTCAAAGGTGTCAATTCTTCTTCGGTCTTCCTTATTCATTGTCCAGCTTTCACACGCATATGATGCAATGGAAAATACCATGGTTTGGGTCAGGCACACCTTAGTCTTCAAGCTGACATCTTTGCTTTTCAACACTTTAAAGGGGTCTTTTGCAGCAGATTTGACCAATGCAAATGCATCTTTTGGTTTCTTGACTGCTGTTTCCATGGGTGTTGATTGTGGATCCAAGTAAAATGAAATCCTTGATGTCTCAGTTATCCAGTGCTGCTATAACAGAAATACCACAAGTGGATGGCTTTAACAAGAAGTTTATTCTCTCACAGTCCAGTAGTCTAGAAGTCTGAATTCAGGGCACTGGCTCCAGGGGAAGGTTTTCTCTCTCTGTTGGCTCTGGAGGAAGGTCTTTGTCATTAGTCTTCCCTTGGTCTGGGAGCATCTCAGAGCAGGAACTTCAGGTCTAAAGGACGCACTCTGCTCCTGGCGCTGCCTTCTTGGTGGGTATGAGGTCCCCACCTTCTACTTGCTTCCCTTTCCTTTTATCTCTTGTAAGGTAAAAGGTGGTGCAGGTCACACCCCAGGGAAACCATTTACATTGGATCAGGGATGTGACTTTAGTAAGGGTGTTACAATCTCACCCTAATCCGCTTTAACATAAAATTACAATCACAAAATGGAGCACAACCACACAATATTGGGAATCATGGCCCAGTCAAATTGATACATTTTTGGGGGGACATTATTCAATTCATGACACTTGACAACTTCAATCTTTTCCCATTTATCATGATGTTGCTTATTGGTCCAGTTGTGAGGATTTTTGTCTTATGTTGAGATGTAATCCATACTGAAGGCTGTAGTCTTTGATTTTCATCAGTAAGTGCTTCAAGTCCTCTTCACTTTCAGCAAGCAAGGTTGAAAAACACTGGAGAATATCGATGAAGTCAAAAGTTGATTCTTTGAGAAATTCAATAAGCTTGACAAATCTGTAGCCAGACCGATGGTTGGGGGTTGGAGAAGACACCCATGAACAACATTAGGAATGAGTGAGATGACATCACTACAATTTCTACAGATATTAAAAGGATAACAAAAAAATATTACGAGCAACTTTATACAAATAAATTAGACAACTCAGATGAAAACAGATTTCTTAAAAGACACATACTACTCAAGTCTGATCATAAAGAAATCGATAATCTAAAAGGTCCCTTATCTATTAAATAAATTGAATTTATACTTAAAAACTTTTCCACATAGGCCCCGTGTGCTTCACTGGAGAAGTCTATCCAACATTTAAGGAAAAAATAACACCAAGTCTACGCAAACTCTCCCAGAAAATGGAGGAGGGAACACTTCCCAACTCATTCTGAGCCAGCAACACCCTTATATCAAAATCAGAAAAAAAAAATTTCAAGAAAACTACAGACCAACACCTCATGAACAACAATGCAAAAGTTAATAATTAATAACAATTTTAGCAAATCAAACCTAACAACATATAAAAGGAAATTACATCATGACCAAGTGGGGCTTATCCCAGGAATAAAAATTCATTTAACATTAGAAAATCAAAGTAACTGACTATACTAATAGATTCTAAAAGAAAAACCACTCGATTATCTCACTAGATACAGAAAAAGCATACGACAAAATCCTATAGCCATTCCTGATTGAAAACTCTCGGCAAAGTTGGAATTTCTTCAGTCTAATAGACAGCAACTACAAAAGACCTACAGCTAAATGATCAAATGAGGAAAGACTGAAAACTTTGCTCCTGAAATCAGAAACAAGGCAAAGGTGTCATTGTCACTACTTCTCATCAGCATTGTTCTAGAGTTCCTGCCAATGCAAGAAGGCAGGGTAAAAAATAAAATAAATGCATTCAGGTAAGAAAAGAAGTAGTAAAGCTGTCTTTATTTGAATACATGATCGTGGATGTAGAAAATGCTATATAATCTCTAAAAACACTGTTAGAACTATTAAGTGAGTTTAGCAAGCTCGCAGGATATGAGATTAATACACAAAAATCAACGCATCTGGAAACATTAGCCACAAAACAAATGGAAATTAAGTTAAAAAATTACCGCTTACAATGGTGTTGAAGGTTTTAATAGGCATAAATCTGACAACCCCCAAGCATCTGTCAGTTTGTCGTAGTGTGGGGGCCTACGTGTTGCTGTGATGCTGGAAGCTATGCCACCCGTATTCAAATACCAGCAGGGTCACCCATGGTGGTCAGGTTTCAGCTGAGCTTCCAGATTAAGACAGACTAGGAAGAAGGACCTGGTGGTCTACTTCTGGAAGACAGCTACCTGGCCAATCAACTGGAAGAGATCTATTTTATGCCTATTCCCAAGAATGGTGATCCAACTGAATGCGGAAATTGTCGAACAATATCATTAATATCACATGCAAGTAAAATTTTGCTGAAGATCATTCAAAAGCGGCTGCAGCAGTATATTCACAGGGAACTGCCAGAAATTCAAGCCGGATTTAGAAGAGGTCGTAGAACCAGGGATATCATTGCTGATGTCAGATGGATCCTGGCCGAAAGCAGATAATACCAGAAAGATGTTTACCTGTGTTTTATTGACTATGCAAAGGCATTCGACTGTGTGGATCATAACAAATTATGGATAATTGTGACGAATGGAAATTCTACAACAGTTAATTGTGCTCATGAGGAACCTGTACACAGAGGAAGAGGCAGTCATTCGGACAGAACAAGGGGATACTGCATGGTTTAAAGTCAGCAAAGGTGTGCATCAGGGTTGCATCCTTTCACCAGAGTTATTCAATCTGTATGTTGAGCAAATAATCCAAGAAGCTCGACTACATGAAGAAGAACCGGGCATCAGCTTTGGAGGAAGATTAATTAACAACCTGCATTATGCAGATGACACAACCTTGCTTGCTGAAAGTAAACAGGTCTTGAAGCACTTACTGAAGAAGAGCAAAGACCACAGCTTTCAGTATGGATTACAACTTAACATAAAGAAAAGAAAAATCCTCACAACTGGACCAATAAGCAACATTATGGTAAAAAAAGGAAAAACTGAAGTTGTCAAGGATTTCATTTTACTTGGATCCACAATCAATACCCATGCAAGCAGCAGTCAAGAAATCAAAAGATGCATTGCATTGGGCAAATATGCTGCAAAAGATCTCTTTAAAGTGTTGAAGAGCAAAGATGTCATCTTGAAGACTAAGGTGTGCCTGGCCCAAGCCATGGTGTTTTCAATCGCCACATATGCATGAGAAAGCTCAATGATGAATAAGGAAGACTGAAGAAGAACTGACGCCTCTGAATTGTGGTGCTGGTGAAGAATACTGAACTATCCCACGGACTGCCAAAAGAATGAACAAATCTGTCTTGGAAGAAGTACAAACAGAATGCTCCTCAGAAGCAAGGATGGTGAGACTGTGTCTCACATATTTTGGGCACGTTACCAGAAGGGATCAGTCCCTGGAGAAGGACATCATGCTGGTGTGATTTATCCTGATTACCGAGAGGAAATCAGATTGATATTACATAATGGTGGCAAAGAAGAGTATGTCTGGAATGCAGGAGATCTCTTAGGGCGTCTCTTAGTACTACCATGCCCCGTGATTAAAGTCAATGGAAAACTACAGCAACTCAATTTTGACATGACTACTAATGGCCTAGATCCTTCAGGAATGAAGGTTTGGGTCACCCCATCAGGCAAAGGTCCAAGACCAGCTGAGGTGCCTGCTGAGAGCAGAGGGAATACACCACAGGTGGTAGAAGAAAGTGGTTCAAAACACCAGTTATGGCAATGTGACCAGTTGCAGAAACGGGGACTATAATGTTATTTCTTCCTTGTATGTGTGCATAAAATATTTTTGTTTTTTTCCACTTGCAAAATATAAGACGTAAACAGGGCTAGTGTATTTTTGGTTGTATATGTGTTGTACCATGTTAGGTGGAAGTATGACTTTATAACTGTTCTTTATTCAGAGATTATGATGGTTTAAGGAGATGTGTAAAGGTGCCAAGTTGACCAGGGGTGGACTTTGATCGTTAAGGTTGTTTGTCAACTCAGCTGGGCCATGATGCGCAGTGATCTGGCAGTTATATAATTATGCAATCACCTTCATGATGAGATCTGATATAATATGATCACCTCTAGATGGGAACTGCTGTGAATAGCCAAACAGCTGAAAGGGAGTTTCCTTAGGGTGAGGCCTGCATCCAATATAGGTGGACTTTCTGGCAAGGCTCATGGGCTTTTGCTCACTCTGGATCCTCCAACTGGCTCCTGCTTGTCTGACCTCTGATTCTTGGGACTTGAGCTAGCACCTTACCTGCCATCTTGCCTGCCGACCTTGGGATTCAACGGTCTCTGCAGCCTGTGAGCCAGAGCCCTTGTCTGACCTGCCAATCTTGAGTTCTCCAGACCCTGCGGCTACAGGAGAAGCCTCCAGCCTGACTCACGGACTTGAGACTTTCCAGCCTCTGCAACCGCGTGAACCATTTTCTCGATATGAATCTCCCTCTCTATAGATTTACACCCTTTACTGGTTTTGCTTCCTCTAGAGAACCCAGCCTAAGACAGATGTTTTACATTACCTGATTTCAAGACTTCTCACAGAGGTATAGTAATCAAGTCTGTGGTATTCATGCTGAGACAGACATATCAATGGAACAGAATAGAAAGTTCAGAAATAGATCAACACATATATAGTCAACTGATTTTCTACAAAGGTAATTCATCGGAGAAAGGATGGTCTTTTGAACAAATGTTGTTGGGAAAACTGGATATCCATACAAAAAAAATAATTTCTATCCATACCTTGCATCATTTGTAAAAATTAACTCAAAATAGATCATTGCCCTGAACGAAAAACATAAAGCTGCAAAATTCCTAGAAGAATACATAGGAGAAAATATCCATGATCTTGAGTTGGGCGAGAATTTCCCATGTCAACAAAAACATGAGCTGTAAGAGAGAAAAACTGGTAAATGGACTTCATAAAAATTAAGAATTTCTGCTCTTTAAATGGCACTGCTTATCGACTTGATGGCAACAGGTTTTTGTTTTGTTAAAGACAATGAAGAGACAAACCACAGTCTGAGAGAAGACACTTGAAAGGTACTTGTATCCAGAATATATAAACAACTCTGCATGCTCAATAAGAAAACAAACAATAAAAAAAGTGTTCATAGCAGCTTGTTCGTAATTACAACAAGCAAACAAGAACAGGAGACAATGCACATGTGTATCAACAGGAAAACAGATGCAGGGCTGTATTGTCGCAGTATAATACAATGGTCAGAATAAACAAACAACAGTCATAGACAACGACAGAGAGGAGTCACAGAAACTAACGCTTAGTGAGAAATGCAGCTCCCAGAAACGACAAACTGCACAAGGCTGTTCAAAACCAGTTAGAATCAAAGAATAATTTTTCATGTCTGTGCATACATACACACACAAACTACTTAAAAAACCAAGAGAAAGATAAACACACAACTCTAGTCACTGATTGGGGTTCGTGGAGGAAGAGAGAGGAGCGCCTGAGTGATGGGCTCACAGTGCTCATTCCATTATCAACGGATGGATCGATGGGTCGTGTGAGCTGAAACAGGGGCTTGGTGGGCTCAGTCCAAAAAAGAATGAACATACAGATGTTTGCAACTTCATATCTTAACAAATGTTTGATAATAAAACTGTATGCGGCATGCAAAAATGGCATACGAAGCCAATTTACAATCTATGAAACATAAATATGCTCACCTAGCACTTCCGAGATGGCAAAGAATTTCCCAAAGAGGAGACTGGTGTTGATCAAGAAAAAGGAGAAATCTGTATGAAGATTCATTGAAAGCATTACCTGTTATATGTAAACTCCACATCCATAGGTTCAAAGTTATATGCTTGTTCAAATTCTGGATTAAGTTTCAGAGTTACCTCCTCTTCATGAATCTAAAAAAGACAAAAAGCATTTAATTTCCATACATTATACCTGAATTCTTGGAATAAGCTTTTATCTGTATCCAGCAACACACATGAAAAATTCATTCCACAGATTTGAGGTAAAATTTGGTATCTTAAATATCTGTAAAAATAACTGAAAAGGATTAAATCATGATGCCATTAAATTATGCAAACAGAAAGAATTGGCCAATGTTCCTGCCCGTCCTGATGGTGCTCACTGGTCTCCTGCCCACTGGGCCATGCTGTCAGCTAGGCTCAGGGCGACAGGACGCGCAAGGCAGACTTCTTAGCCCAGACAAGCTACACAAACACATCGTGAAAGGCAGAGGGTTACCTGCAAAGTCTCAACAAAAAGGTCACCATGAGACCTCCCTTGCTAGCAGTATAGGGAACTAGATGTTCTGGGAAGCCCTCCAGCTAAAATTAGATCCTCCTTAAAACAGCCCTATTCTTTCCTTGGATAAACAGGGAGGAAGAAAAATGGGAAGGAAAACCCCAGAGCTGGAAAAGGAGCTCAAACTGGATCAATGAGCACACAGGAAGGGCAAAGGGTTGGGAAGCAGAGATGGGGGCACTTTAGACCGAGAGGAGCCTGAGGCTCTGGACTCACAGACCAAGAGACTGGAGAACTTCACTGCAAGTTGGTGGTGTCCCTTGCTCTCAGCAAAGCTAACAGGAGACAAGCTCAACAGAGGCCCCTGGGATTTCCAGAGATAAACAAAGAGGAATCCATAACAAAGGTCACTAAATGCACAAGGAAGCAAATCACCCAGAATAAGGGTCAGCACAAACACAAGGACATCATATACAGAAACTAAATTTACAGATATTTATGAAACTATGTATGAAATTTAAAAAAATGGAATGAAGATAAGCAAGCACAAAACCAAATCAAACTCACTGTTGTCAAGTCGATTCTGACTCATAATGACCCTGCAGGACAGAGAACTGCCCACAGGGTTTCCAACGCTGTAATCTTTACAGAAACAGACTGCCACATCTTTCTCCCAGAGTGGGTGGTGGGTTCAAACCACCAACCTTTTGGTTAGCAGGCAAGTGCTTAAACACTGTGCCACCAGGGCTCCTCCAAGCAAGCACAAGACAGCATAAAAATGATAGGGCAGTATTAAAGAATCAAACGCAACATTTAGAAATGAAAGCTATGCCTATTGGAAAAAACAAAACAAAACTAAAAGGATGAATTCAATAAGTTATTGTTAAGTGCTGTCAAGTGGTTCCAACTTATAGCCACCCTATGTACAACAAAACAAAACACTGCCTGGTCCTGCATCCTCCTCACAATCCTTGCTATGCCTGAACCCACTGTTGCAGCCACTGTGTCAATCCATCTTGTTGAGAGTCTTCCTTTTTTTCACCGACCCTCTACTTTACCAAGCATGATGTCCTTCTCCAGGGACTGCTCCCTCCTGATAACATGTCCAAAGTATGTGAGGCGAAGTCTTGCCATTCTCCCTTCTAAGGAGCATTCTGGCTGTATTTCTTCCAAGACAGATTTGCGCATTCTTTTGGCAGTCCATGGTATATTCAGCATTCTTCGCCAACACCATAATTCAAAAGCATCTGTTCTTCTTCGGTCTTCCTTATTCATTGTCCAGCTTTTGCATGCGTATGAGGTGACTGAAAATACCATGGCTTGGATAAGGTGCACCTTAGTCCTCTAAGTGGTATCTTTGCTTTTCAACACTTTGAAGAAGTCTTTTGCAGTAGATTTGCCCAATGCAATACTTCGTTTGATTTCTCGTCTGCTGCTTCATGGGCATGATTGTGGATCCAAGTAAAATGAAATCTTTTGACAACTTCAATCTTTTCTCCATTTATTATGATGTTGCTTACTGGTCCAGTTGTGCAGATTTTTGTTTTCTTTTTGTTGAAGTGTAATCCATATTGAAGACTGTAGTCTTCGATCTTCATAAGTAAGCGCTTCAAGTCCGCTTTGTTAATGAGTCTTCCTTCGATTCTGATGCTGCATTCTTCTTCATATAGTCCATCTTCTCAGATTATTTGTTCAGCATTCAGATTGAATTAATATGATGAAAGGATGCAACCCTGACACACCTTTCTTGATTTTAAACCATGCAGTATCCCCACTGTGTTTGAACAACTGCCTCTTCATCTATGTACAGGTTCCACAAGAGCACAATTAAGTGCTCTGAAATTCTCATTCTTCACAATGTTATCTATAATTTGTTATGATCTACACAATCAAATACCTTTGCACAGTCAATAAAACACAGGTAAACATCTTTCTGGTATTCTCTTCTTTAAGCCAAGGTCCGTCTAACACCAGCAATGGTATCTCTCATTCCACATCCTCTTCTGAATCCAACTTGAATTTCTAGCAGTTCCCTGTTGATGTACTGCTGCAACCTTTTGAATTATCTTCAACAAAATTTTATTTGAGTGTGATATTAATGATATTGTTCAATTATTTCTGTATTCTGATGGACCCTTCTTTGGAATGGGCACAATTATGGATCTCTTCCAGTTCACTGGCCAGGTAGCTGTCTTCCAAATTTCATGGCATACACAAGTGAGCGCTTCCAGCACTGCCCCATTTGTTGAAACATCTCAGTTGGTATTCCATCAGTTCTTGGAGCCTTGTTTTTTGCCAATGCCTTCAGTGCAACTTGGACTTCTTCAATACCAGCGGTTCTTGATCATATGCTACCTTCTGAAATGGTTTAACATTAGCCAATTCTTTTTGGTACAGTGACTCTTATGTATTCCTTCCATCTTCTTTTGATGCTTCCTTCGTTGTTCAATATTTTGCCCACAGAATCCTTCAATATTGCAACTCAAGGCTTGAATTTTTTCCTCAGTTCTTTCAGGT
Source organism: Trichechus manatus latirostris (assembly GCF_000243295.1). Taxonomy (NCBI): domain Eukaryota; kingdom Metazoa; phylum Chordata; class Mammalia; order Sirenia; family Trichechidae; genus Trichechus; species Trichechus manatus. Next base: position 13,478,983 of record NW_004444005.1, on the reverse strand, counting down.
TGAGAAATGCCGAGCATGTTCTTCTCTTTTGGTTTTCTAACTCCAGATCTTTGCACATGTCATTGTAATGCTTTACTTTCTTCTCCAGCCACTCTTAAAAATGTTCTGTTCAGCTCCTTTACTTCATCATTTCTTCCATTCACTGTACTCACTCATGTTCAACAGCAAGCTGCAGAGTTTCTTCTGACATCCACTTTGGTCTTTTCTTTCTTCATTGTCTTTTAAATGACTTTTTGCTTTCTTCATGTATGATGTCCTTGATGTCATCTCAAAACTCACTTGGTCTTTGGTCATTAGTGTTCAATGTATCAAATCTATTCTTGGGATGGTCTCTAAATTCAGATGGGATATACTCAAGGTCATACTTTGGCTCTCATAGACTTGTTTTAATTTTCTTCAGTTTCAACTTGAGCTTGCATAGGAGTAACTGATGGTCTGTTGCACAGTCAGCCCCTGTCCTTGTTCTGACTGAAGATATTGAGTTTCTCCATCGTCTCTTTCCACAGATGCAGTTGATTTCATTCCTGTGTCTTCCATCTGGTGAGGTCCACATGTGTAATTGTGTTTTACGTTGTTGAAAAAGGTATTTCCAATGAACAGGTCGTTGTCTCGCAAAATTCTATGATGTGATCTCTGGCGTTGTTTCTATCACCAAGGCCGTATTTTCCAACTACTGATCCTTCTTTGTTTCCAACTTTTGCATCCAATCACCAGTAACTATCAATGCATCTTGATTGCATGCTGGATCAATTTCAGACTGCAGAAGCTTGTAAAAATCTTCAATTTCTTCATCTGTGCCCTTAGTGGTTGGTACGTAAATTTGAACAGTATGTAACTGGTCTTCCTTGTAGGTGTATAGATATTATCCTTTCACCGACAGTGTTGTACTTCAGGATAGATCTTCAAATGTTCTTTTTGACAGTGAATGTGACGCCATTCCTTTTCAATTTGTCATTCCTGGCATACTGGACCAAATGACTGCCTGATTCAAAATGGCCAATACCAGTCCATTTCAGCTCACTAATGCGTAAGACATCTATCTTCAAGAATTCCACTTCATTTTTGACAACTTCAATTTTCCTAGAGTCATACTTTGTACATTCCATGTTCTGATTATTTATGGATGTTTGCAGTGTTTCTTCGCATTTTGAGTTGTGCCACATTAGCATATGAAGATGCTGAAAGTTATACTCCACTCATGTCATTAAGGCTGACTCTATTTTGAGGAGGCAGCTCTTCCCCAGTCATATTTCAAGCTCCTTCCAACCTGAGGGTTGTATCTTGCTGCACTATATCAGATAATTTTCCGCTGCTATTCGTGAGGTTTTCACTGGCCAATTTTTTTGGAGTAGATTGCCAGGTCCCTCTTCAGAGTGTCAGTCTGGAAGCTCCTCTAAAACCTGTCCAGCACGCAAGCCACCCCAGTACGACAAACTGACAGACATGTGGGGGATTTAAATAGGAGACTAAACATAAGTGAAGAATTCACGTATCTGAAGAGAGCTACAGTAAACTTAGGAGCCCTAGTGAAGTCCCAGTGGTGCAGTGGTTAAGAGCTTGGCTGCTAACCAAAAGGTCAGCAGTTCGAACCCACCAGCCTAGAATCTGACCGCTGCGTCTCATCTCCAATGCTACTGGTTGAGATGCTCAGAGTCTCCCCGCAACCTGCTGTGACCACCCTGCCTTCCGTCTGTCCCCAATACCGTCTGATCGTGTCACTCTCGGAAGTACTAACAATCTCCAGTCGTCCATAACCATGGCACGTCTCCTCATGGATTTGTCTCCTTTAACATCTCTTCAATGAAGTTTGATAATTTTCCCAGGAAAGATCCTGAACTTCTTTTGTTAGATTTAGTCCTAGACACTTGACAGTCTTTGATTCTACTGGAAATAGTATCTCTATTTGATTGATGTTTTCTATGTCTTGGTGTAACAGATCTTTGCTATGTTAATCGTATATCCCACAACCTTACTAAATTCAACTAATCAATCCCTATCATTTGTCTATAAATTGTTTTGGGTTTCCATGTAAATACTGTCATCTGCAAATAATGAGTTTTATTTCATCTTTCGCAACCCTTATGCCTCCAATTTCTTTTGCCCAATTTTGGTGGCTAATGTTGACTAAAAGTGGTGACAGTGGGCATGTTTGTACTATTGCTTATTTTAAAGAGAATGCTTCTAAATGTTTCCTCATGTAGGATGCTGTCTGCTCTAGACTTGTCTTTTGTCTTTCTTCCTTTTTATATTAAAAAAAAAATTCTCATTATCAGGTAAAGGAAGCACCCTTCTATTTGGAATTTACTCAGAATTTTAATTACAGATTTAAAAAAAAAATTTTTTAAATTGTACTTTAGGTGAAGTTTACAGAACAAATAGTTTCTCATTAAATAGTCAGTACACATATTGTTTTTATGACATTGGTTAACAACCCCATGACATGTCAACACTCTCCCTTCTTGACCCTGGAAGACCTTTTTGTTTTTTTGGTGAAAATATACACAGCCAAAGATACACCATTCCAAAAATTTCTAAATGTCCAATTCAGTGACATCGATTACATTCTTCCAGTTGTGCTGCTAATTCTCACTATCCTTACCCAAATTATTCCATCACCACTGTCCTCAACTCACTGTCCCCTAGGTTTGCCATCAAATCTCTACAGTTGCTCTTGTCAATCTGATATCACATAATTTTTTTGTATTTTAGATGAAGGTTTACAGAACAAAATAGTTTCTCATTAAACAGTTAGCACACATGTTGGCCTGTAACAATGGTTAACAACCCCATGACATGTTAACACTGTCCTTACTCAACCTTCTATTCCCTATCACCAGCTTCCCTGTCCCCTCCTGCCTTCTAGTCCTTGCCCCCGGACTGCTGTGCCACATTAGTCCCATTTTGTTTTACCGGGCTGTCCAATCCCCGGCTGAACGGTGAACCCTGGGAGTAACTTTACCAATGAGCTAAAAGGGTGTCCAGGGGCCATACTCTGGGGGTTTCTTCAGTCTCTGTCGGGCCAGTAAAACTGGTCTTTTTTTTGTGTGTTAGAATTTTGCTCCACATCCTTCTCCAGCTCTGTCCAGAACCCTCCGTTGTGATCCTGGTTAGATTGGTTTTTATTTGTTAACTTTTTCTGTAGCAATGGAATTTTCTAATTTAATCTATAAATATAATAAGTTACACTTGCTGACTTTTTCACAGTAAAACACCCTGAACCAAAAACCATACCAAACCCATTGTTGTCAAGTTGATTCCAACTCATAGCTACCCAATAGGACAGAGCAGAACTGTCCCAAAGGGTTTCCAAGACTGTAATATTTATGGAAGCAGACTGCCACATCTTTCTCCCACGGAGTGGATGGTGGGTTTGAACTGTCAACCTTTTGGTTAGCAGCCAAGTGTTTTTAACCATTGCAACACTAAGTTTCCTTAAAACACCCTTGCATACCTTAAAAAAACAATCCAACTTTATTATGCTGTATTCTTTTCTTTACACATGGTTAAAATCAACAGGCTTTTTTTTTTTATTTTAAATAAAGGATTTAATCTCTATTTTCATAAGAGATATGGGCTTATACTTTTCCTTCCTCACAGTATCTTTACCTGGCTTTGGTATCAAGATTATACCAGCCTTGCAGAACGAGCTGATGAATCTTCCCTCTTTTCCACTCTCTAGAAGAATTTAAGACGGAGGCAATCTCTTACGTGGGAGGTTGTAGAACTCACCTGTTAAACTATTTGGTACGTGGTTATATTTAAGCCTTTCGCTGCTAACCAAAAGGTCAGCAGTTCGAATCCACTAGCCGCTCCTTGGAAACTCTATGGGACAGTTCTGCTCTGTCCTATAGGGTTGCTATGAGTTGGAATCAACTTGGCATCAGGGTTTTTTTTTGCTTTTTTCTTTTTAGAAAGATTTTTAACTGCTGTTTTTTTTTTTTTTTTTTTTTTTAATATTATAGGGCTCTCTCTCTCATTGCCATTGAGTTGATTCCAACTCATAGGGATCCTACAGGACAGAGTAGAACTGCCCCATAGGGTTTCCAAGGAGCAGCTAGCAGATTCTAAGGTTAGCAGCTGAGCACTTAACCACTGGGCAACCAGGGCTCATTACAGGGCTATTCAGGCTTTGCATCTTTTCAAACTGACTCAAAATGTTTTTGTGTCCATACAGTCATTTTGCCTAGTTTTCAACAATGGCATGTGATTGTTCATAAGGATCCCTGATTTTTTTAATCTGCACTTTCTCTGAGGTAATTTACTCCTTTTCCTTGTACCTTTTCTGGTTTTTTCTTGATCTTCCTGACAGAGGTATGTTGATTTTGTATTTTGTAAATATCAACTTTTGACTTTTTTGATGTTTCATTTTACATTTCATGGATTTCTGTACTTTGTCTCTTTTCCTTTTGTTAGGTGAACTCCACTATTCTTTTTCAACTTCTTAGATTAGATCAAGATTCTTCAGCGTTTCTTGTTTCCTAATGTAAGTATTTAAGGCCATACAATTCCCTCTAAGCACACGTTTCCGGCACCCAACAGGTTCTGATATGTGGTACTGTAATTGTAATTTGGCCTGAGGTATTTTAAAATCTGCACTATGATTTCTTCTTTAACCCATGAGTTATTTGACAATTTTTTTTAAGTTCCCAGAGGTGCCTGGCCAGCTACAGGGCCCAGAAGAGACTGACATCTGACCATGAGCCCCTGGGAGATCGAACAACCCAAGTGGTCATCAGAGACTGGGCGTGCCAGCTGCATGGGCAGGATACCACATGCACGCGGCACACACCAGGGAAGGCTGGGCCAGCCTAGAGGGCGTGCACCAGCTGCAGAGGCAGGCGGTATGATCTCAGCAGCCTTCCTGACCCCTTGCCTCTCCTTCCCTCAACTCCACCTGCAGCCTCATGGGAAACGCCCAATGACCAGCCCCTTGAGAAACACTACATGTCCTGCTGAGGCGTGACCACCCAGAAAGCAGTGCAGAAGGGAAATATTCATGGTACATGTTGCCTGGAAGGAGAGATAGCTTTGTAGATCTCCACCAGTGTAAGGATAAGGGCAGTCAATGTGAAGGAACGCTGACTTCCTAGGATGCTCGGGGAAGAAGGCACGGGCAGATGCTCAGAAGGGCAGCGCGTGTGAGAACCTCCCTGCGCCCACGCTCCCTGGGAAGGCAGGGTGCTGTGGATATGGCCCCTCAGGAAGGTCAACGCTGGGCATGGGCTCAACCACAGGCACCTTTTCCCCTGAGGCCCCCAAACCACAGCCCTCCTACGGGTACAACGGGCTGCAGCGGAGACTGCCTCTCTGGAAATTCCCACCAGCAGCCTGGCGCCAGGGTGGCCACACTGAACAAGTCTGTCACAGCACAGAAGCTTCATGCTGATGGACCAATGGCTGGTTCTCAATGTGGCCACCATGCTTCTGCCAGCTGTGCCATCTGTACAGCCTCCTGGCAGCCCTGCTCACCACTGTGCGGACCAAGAGATGACAGAGAATTGACTAGTTTTACCATAAAGTCCACCACCGGATCAGATGGCTTTATGGATGGCGGCGTGTCCCCTCGAGGATCAGTGAGGGTGGGTGCTCGCAGCACAGTGTGTGGTGCTGGCTACCCCACAACCAAGTCATGTGGGTCAGGATCTAGAGTGCGTGGCTCTGCTGCTTTTGAGGTTGTCCCCAGGGGACACAACAACAGGTCTAAGCTGGGACTGTCACTGGACCATTCTGGGCTTCTCAAGCCCCTTGGTCAATAGCAATAAGTAGGTTGTGGTGTTGGCGAGGTTGAGCGACCCTGCTATTAAGAATCAATAGGGTTGCTACTCTAAGTGGGAGAAAGGAGGCAGCCAGGTGCACCACCATGCCTCCATGAAGCTAAGGGGACACATGGGTGAAGGCATGAAGGGCGAGACCCGCAGGAGTGTAAAGGTCAGTGCAGCCCCCCGTCTGAGGGGCTGGCCGGACCTCAAGTGCACGGGGGGCAGAGGAGGTGCTCTGGCCCACCCAGAGGCACCTGGATGAAGAAGGGCTGTGGCCTCTACCCTCATCTCCTCCACACTCAGGCCCTTGAAACAACGCTCCCCTCCCTGTCCTCAAGGACGGTACACCCTGGCTAACTTGCCATGGGCTATCGATCTAGCACCAGCAGGTCTGGGGAGATGCCACCTAGGACTGCTGGGGCTGTAGATGGATGCAGTGCCTGACGGGACTTGGGACTGCCTCCTCTGGGGAGGGTGGGGCTCTCTGTAGGGGAACGTGTGCAGTCTATTAGTCACGAGCAGCTTCTTTAGAACTCTAAGAATAAGAAGGACGCGTTCTCACACTGTGCTGCAAAACACGGGTTTTTGGCTCCCAAATCTGAACTCCCTTTTTAGCCTGAGCACCTGCACAGCCTGTGATGGGAGAAAACCACCTCCACCTGGTGCAGGAAGGGCAGGGCTTGCCCCGAGCTGACATGGCACAGATCACCAGGTGCTCTGAACTGCCGGCTGCCCTACGGCATGGGGACATGAGCCCTTTGTCCTAATGCTGGCGCAGTGATGTCCCACAAGTCCAGCTCCGTGGCATGCCTTTGCTGTGGCCTGGCCCACAGACTGGCTGGCCTCTGCTTTCCAAGCCTGGCCTGCCCACCTTGGCAGCAGCTCCTCTTCTGCCTGTGCATCCTGGCAGGTTTCTCACACCACAGCCAGGAATCCTGCCCATCCCATACGATGCCTCTGCGTCTGTGCTCAAGACCTTGCACTTGCCAAAGTGCCCTTCTACCCCCTTTTCTGGCTACCTGAACCCCCATCTCCTCAAGTACGAGTCAGCCCGTCCTGCACGCAGCAGTCATTCACCTGTTCTCTGCAGTCCAACGGGTACCACATCCCTGCCTTCCCCCCAGCTTGCCTTCTTTGCTGGCCTGGAGCACTCCAGAAAGACCACACCATCTGAGATCTTTGAACCCCTTGAACCCCATCAGGTTTTGTCTTCTGGGAAAAGGTCAGATTTTCTGAACGGAGCCATGTGGAGGCAGCATGGAGCGGGCGCGTCAGCCAAGGCCAGATTCTTCCAGTTCTTTGCACCTCTCTCCCCTCGCAGGAGCAAGGGCTCGGGCAGTTCCTCTTTAACTCTCTCACTAGGCCACACGACAGTAAGGGGCTTCCCTTCTCTGCGGACCCCAGCGATGTTCAGGCACTAGGTGAGCATGTGAGCCATCAGAACCAGCCGTAAGATCCACACGCGACACAACACACAAGACCACCTGGAGTCCTGGGGGGAGGGGGTGTGAGGCCAGCAGACACTTCTCTTCCACATCAGCACTGGGAACCTGTGTCTTTCCCACCTGACCGGTCTTCTGGAATATGCTCAGGGTGCCCAAGCTCAACTGAACGGAAACTTCAACGTTTACATATAATTTAAAAGGCAAACATGTTTTACCTGGTTAAGAATTACAGGATTTCTTTAAACATTAAGTCCCCTTGATGCATCAAAAATTATTTAAAGATTAATTTCATACTCAAGCTTTCCAAAATATAGCAGATACCCAGAGAGAGCCACCTTCCCACATGAAGAAGCACGAGCAAGCTGCTTTACCTTTCTGACGGGTCTGACGGGTTAGTAAGAGCGTGTCCCCTCACCTCAATCACGTAGCCGATGTATTCAATGACGTGTCCATTATACTCTTGAGTTTTTAAAATCAGTTTATCACCTAGTTAAAAAATAGATCACCACATGTAAGACTGACACGAAATTACAAAGTTCTGCTGCTGTGTTATAAAATCAAACACCATCAGACAAAAATATAGCAGAGGTCAACTGCTCAAAGATGACGTAACCGTGGCAACGGAAACGCATGATGGGCGGAAGGTGCTGATCGGCTTTTAGACGAGGACATTAGCTGATGGGATACAGTGTCGTCAGCTGAAAGCACGTGTCCCCTGCTGTGGTTCCCCGTCTGCTACTCCATCCGCTGACAGTGCCCACCCACCTGCGTACCCACCCACCTGCGTAGAGAGAAGGCCGGCTCTCCGCCAGTCCTGGGACCTCCAGCACCAGCAGGTCCCCGTTCCTTTTCAAGGTGACCCCACTCATATTGTACTCTTTGAGCTCTGTTTCCGCATGGATCTCCTCAAGCCACAGCAACGTTGAAAACTTTTCCTTGTAGTTTGACATGTTCAAAAGCTGAAAACAAAATATCAGCAAGTTACAGAGAAGAAAGTAACTGTCAAGTATATGCCAATTCCAGGAAATAAGCAGTTATAGGTTTAAGTCCGAACTACTTCTATTTGATAGACACCCCCACTGAGGTGGCGACTGAAGGTCCACACATCCTGGTGGGTGCAGGGCTTGGTGCCCCAGCAAGGGGTGACTCTCTGCCATGACCACGCCTGTCCTTGGCTACCACAGCCCTGTGCCCTCTGCACCCTGCTGCCCCTACTCTTTTCTTTTTCAGTCTTCTGAGTTTATTCCACAAAGGGCAGAGTTTGGCTTCTACAGATTATCTGTAAAAAAGGATGGGGCTGTAGCTTCTTCTGAGATGGAGTAACAAGGACCAGATTTACATCCTCACCTGAAGTAACTTAAAAACACCAGACAAAATACACGAAACAGCAGTTTTCGAACATGAACATCAGGAGCACAGGACAAAGATCCCAGAAGGGGACACAAACTGCGTGAGCCCCGTGACTGCCTGACACAGGGAGGGGGAGCACGCAGGGGAGCTCTGAGGCCCCTGAGCTGGGAGTCCCAGGGGTTGGAATGGACAGAGCAAGTACCAGGCTTTGAGACCTTCGGGGGTCCACTGTGAAGGTCTCGAAACACTGAGCAGCACATGCCTCCCTTCAAATCTTCCTTCCTGACTTTTCTTCTGCGTAACTCAATTTCAAACCCACTCCTCCAATGTCCACACTGGGGTGTGCCCACAGCCCTCCTACCCTGTGGCATCCTGCCACTTGCTCTACTGGGCTGCTCCTGGCCCTTCACCTTCTACCTCTGCTGGGCCTCTCCAGCAGTTCCACCCCTGCTCCTGACTTCAGCCCCCAGGTATAGTACAGTGGATGGTTCAGACAAGCCCCCTCAAGGAAGAAGCAACAATGCCACATGGGAGGGGGGGTGAGGAGAGAACTTTCTAGGCAAAGGAAGCCACATGTGTGAGGACCTGGTGGCAGAGGGGGTATCCTGGCCTTGTTCCTGACCTTGGCAAACTGTTCAGTGTTTCACATTGTGATGGTTAATGTGTCAAGTTGGCTATAATTCTCAGTGGTTTGGCCTGACGCTGGACTGGGTGATGTGACGAGATAACGTGATTGGAATGTGATGAGGATGGTGTGACAAAGATGATTTGCTGTGATGGGCTGATGGGATGGGCTGACAGGTTGATGGGATGGGCTGGGCTGGGCTGATGTGATGGGATGGGTTCATGGGATGGGATGGGTTCATGGGATGGGATGGGTTGATGTGATGGGACGGGATGGGCTGACGTGATGGGACAGGATGACAGGATGGGACGGGTTGACATGATGGGACGGGTTGACCTGATGGGACGGGTTGACGTGATGGGATGGGATGATGGGATGGGTTAGAGCGATGAAATGATAGGACAGGATGATGTGGTGAGATGAGATGAGATGTGATAAACCAATCACTGAAAGAGTAGTTTCCGTTGGGATGTGGTCTGCCTCCAGAATATAGACTGATATTCTGGCAGAGCTCTTTCTCTTTTGACCCTGCACTCTTTTTGTTCCCTGACCTGTGGATTTTGGGACATAAGCTTACAGAAGTCTCTGGTCTGATGCCTGACCTACGGATTTTGGACCTGCCAGCCTCACAACTGCATGAGCCAATCTCTTGAAGTACCTCTCTCTCTCTTTCTCTCTCTCTCTCTATATATATATATACACACACCTCAATGGCTTGGAAACTCTGGTGGTGTAGTGGTTAAGTGCTACAGCTAATAACCAAAAGGCTGGCAGTTCGAATCCACCAGGCACTCCTTGGAAATCCTATGGGGCAGCTCTACTCTATCCTATAGGGTCGCTATGAGTCTGAATTGACTTGATGGCAACAGGTTTCAATGGTTTTGCTCCTCTAGAGAAACCAAGTTATCAGGAGGGATCAGACCCTGGAGAAGAACATCATGCTTGGTAAAGCAGACGGTCAGTGAAAAAGAGGAAGACCCTCAACTAGATGGACTGACACAGTGGCTGCAACAATGGGCTCAAGCACAGCAACGACTGTGAGCATGGTGCAGGACCGGGCAGTGTTTCGTTCGGTAGTACACAGGGTCACTGTGAGTCAGAACTGACTCGATGGCACCTAGTAACAACAGAGCACCCAAACTAAGACACACATTCAGTACGTGCACCTGCAGTTTTCTCTGAAGATGTCCTGTCTTTCCTTAGTTCCCCATTGCAGAGGAAGTCCCTGTTTTACCAAGAGGTGAGCTGCTGTGAGTCCAGAATGCCTTCTGCTCCTAAAGACATGCCTGTCCAGCTGGAAGGCGGGGCTGGAGGCAAAAGATACCCACCCCATCTCTACTGCAACCAGTCCCCGGAGACTCAGTGATGCTTGTCTCCTGACATGGCAGCAGGCCAGAGCTGCATGAATAATATGCGGGCACTCAGTTTCTGAAGGAACAAAGGGAACAGTCTCTATCTCCTGCTATCCTGGAATTCCCAACTACTTGTGGTAACAATTAACAGTGGAAGTTCTGAACCTAAGAAAGTCCATCCTGATTTTGTCAGAAATGACACATGAGTGTGGAGGAGACTCATGTTTCAAGTGCAAGCACACACTCCTTTCCTACCTCTGCAAGCAATGGCTGGAAAGTCAGAATGTCAATTTTCTGTTCCACACATTTTTTAAGTCTATCTGGTATTGGATACTGTGGAAGAAAACTTGGAAGTTGTCGTCTTGAGTTCCTTAAAAAATAAATTCGTAAGTTAAAAACAAGTCTGAACCTCCCAGACAATTTTACACATTCTACCGTTTCAAAAAGACCAAAGTGCGTTCACTCACCAAAAGTAACCGATGCATAAACTGCCAGCCTCATTCAGCCATCTGCAAACTGTACGCTAGCTGTGGGACCCCTTCTTCACCCAGAGCTCACTGGGTGCCTGTGCTCCATGCCACAGATCGAGGCAGAACTGTGGTCACCAAAGGAGAAAGGGTAGAAGCTCCCGGGGACTCTCAGAACCAGTGAATTTGAAAACTACTGTTCTGTGCTCTTAATTAAGCTAACCTTTTATTTTCTTTGTAATTCAACCTGAATAATTTACTATCAGGGAACACCACTGACTTCTCTCTCTTTAGGTGCCGTCGAGTCAGTTCAGACTCATAGCAACTCTATGTTCATAAACTGCTGTTGTTCATATGTTTTTGTTGTTGTTCGGTGCCATCAAGTCAGTTCCGACCGATAGCGACCTTATGTACCACAGAACAAAACACTGTCCAGTCCTGTGCCATCCTCACAATCATTGTTATGCTTGAGCCCACTGTTGCAGCCACTGTGCCAACCCATCTTCTTGAGGGTCTTCTTCTTTTTCGCTGACCCTCCACTTTACCAAGCATGATGTCCTCCTGATAATGTTTCCAAAGTATGTGAGGTGAAGTCTCGCCATCCTCGCTTCTAAGGAGCATTTTGGTTGTACTTCTTGCAAGACAGATTTGTTCATTCTTCTTCTGGCAGTCCATGGTATATTCAATATTCTTTGCCAACAGCATAATTCAAAGGCATCAACTTTTCTTTGGTCTTCCTTATTCATTGTCCAGCTTTTGCATGCATATGAGGTGACTGAAAGTACCATGGTTTGGGTCAGGCGCACCTTAGTCTTCAGCATGATATCTTTTTTTTTTTTTTTTTTTTAACACTTTATAAAGGTCTTTTGCAACAGATTTACCCAATGCAATAAATATTTTTTTTAAATTGTGCTTAGGTAGAGTTTACAGCTCAAGTTAATTTCTCATTCAAAAATTTACTCACATATTGTTTTGTGACATTGGTTGTAATTCACACAATGTGACAACATGCTCCCCCTTTCCACCCCAGCATCCGTGTGTCCATTCGTCCAGTTACTGTTCTTCCTGCCTTCTCTTCTTGCTTTTGGACAAGAGTTGCCTGTTTGGTCTCATATATTTAATTGAACTAAGAAGTACCCTCCTCATTTGTGCTATTTTTGTTTTATAGGCCTGTCTGATCCTTCTCTGAAAAGTAGGCTTTGGTAATGGTTTCAGTTCTGGGTTGGCCGAGTATCTGGGGGCCACAGTTTCAGGGATTACCCTAGTCTCTGTCAGACCAGTTAGTCTTTTTTCGTGAATCTGAATTCTGTTCCACATTTTTCTCCTGCTCCGTCCGCGACTCTCTGTTGTGATCCCTGTCAGAGTGGTTGCTGGTGGTAGCCGGGTACCATCTAGTTCTTCTGGTCTCAGGCTGGTGGAGTCTCTGGTTCATGTGGTCCCATAGTTCTTTGGGCTAGTATTTTCCTTGTGTCTTTGGTTTTCTTCATTCTCCTTCGCTCTGGATAGGTTGGGTCCAAAAAAATGTAACTCAGGTGGCCACTCGCAAGCTTTTTAATACCCCAGATGCTACTCACCAAAGTGGGATGTAGAATATTTTCTTTATGAACTATGTTATGCCAACTGACCTAGATGTCCCCCGAGACTATGGTCCCCAGCCCCCAGGCCCAGCTACTTGGTCCCTCAAACTGTTTGGATATATCTAGGAAACTTCTATGCTTTTGCTTTGGTCCAGTTGTGCTGACATCCCCTATATTGTATTGTCCTTCCCTTCACTGAAGTTGACATCTGTCTACTATCCCTCCTCCTCCTCCCTCCACCCTAGTAACCAAAGAATGCTTTTTTCTGTACGTAAACCTTTTCTTGAGTTCTTATTAACAGTGGTCTCATACAATACTTGTCCGTTCGTGACTGACTTATTTCACTCAGCATGCCATCCACGTTCATCCATGTTGTGAGATGTTTCACAGATTCATCATTCTTTACTGTTGCATATTATCCCACTGTCTGTATGTACCATAATTTGTTTATCCATTCATCTGTTGATGGGCACTTAAGTTGTTTCCATCTTTTCGCTACTGTGAATAGCGCTCTAATGAACATGGGTATACATATGTCTATTTGTATGACTGCTCCTATTTCTCTAAGATATATTCCTAGGAATGGAATTGCTGGATCATATGGTATTTCTATTTCTAGCTTTTTAAAGAAGCGCCTTATCATTTTCCAAAGTGGCTGTACCATTCTGCATTCCAACCAGCAATGCATTCCCCATGCATCTGTCAGTTTGTCATACTGTGGGGGCTTGCATGATGCTCAGATGCTGGAAGCTATGCCACCCATATTCATATACCAGCTGGGTCACCCATGGCGGACAGGTTTCAGCTGAGGTTCCAGACTAGAAAGAAGTGTCTCGCAGTTTACTTCTGGAAAGAATTAGCCAGCGAAAACCTTACGAATAGCAGCGAAACGCTGTCTGATACAGTGCCGGAAGATGAGCCCCCCAGGTTGGAAGGCACTCAAAATATGACTGGGGAAGAGCTGCCTCCTCAAAGTAGAGTTGACCTTAATGACATGGATGGAGTCAAGCTTTCAGGACCTTCATATGCTGACGCAGCATGACTCAAAATGAGAAGAAACAGCTGTAAACATCCATTAATAATCGGAACGTGGAATGTACGAACTATGAATCCAGGAAAATTGGAAATTGTAAAAAATGAAAATGAATGCATAAGCATCGATACTCTAGGCATTGGTGAGCCGAAATGGACTGGTACTGGCCATTTTGAATCATACAATCATACGGTCTACTATGCTGGAAATGACAAACTGAAGAGGAACTGGTCAATGTGCAACCATTTCAGAAGGCAGCATATGATAAAGAACCGATGGCACTGAAGGAAGAAGTCTAAGCTGTACTGAAGGCACTGGCAAAAAACTAGGCTCCAGGAATCAACGGTGCACCAACTGAGATGTTTCAACAAATGGATGCAGCACTGGAAGTGCTCACTTGTCTATGCCAAGAAATCTGGAAGACAGCTACCCCACCAACCAACTGGCAGAGATCCATATTTATGCCTATTCCCAAGAACAGTGATCCAACCAAATGTGGAAATTATCGAACAGTATCATTAATATCACATGCAAGTAAAACTTTGCTGAAGATCATTCAAAAGCAGCTGCAGAAGTATATCGACAGGGAACTGCCAGAAATTCAAGCTGGATTCAGAAGAGAATGTGGAACCAGGGATTATCATTGCAGATGTCAGATGGATCCTGGCTGAAAGTAGAGAATACCAGAAAGATATTTACCTGTGTTTTACTGACTACGCAAATGCACTCAACCGTGTAGATCCTAACAAATTACGGATAACACTGCAAAGAATGGGAATTCCAGAACACTTAATTGTGCTCATGAGGAACCTGTACATAAATCAAGAGGCAGTTGTTTGAACGGAACAAGGGGACACTGCGTGGTTTAAAGTCAGGAAAGGTGTGCATCAGGGTTGTATCCTTTCACCATACTTATTCAATCTGTGTGCTGAACAAATAATCCAAGAAGCTGGACTGTATGAAGAAAAACACGGCTAAGGATTGGAGAAAGACTCATTAACAACCTGCATTATGCAAATGACATAGCCTTGCTTGCTGAAAGTGAAGAGGACTTACTGATGACAATCAAAGACCACAGCCTTCACTATGGATTACACCTCAACATAAAGAACAAAAATCCTCACAACTGGACCTATAAGCAACATCATGATAAATGGAAAATGATTGAAGTTGTCAAGGATTTCATTTTATTTGGATCCACAACCAGCACCCATGGAAGCAGCCGACAAGAAATCAAAAGACGCATTGCACTGGGCAAATCTGCTGCCAAAGACCTCTTTAAAGTGTTGAAAAGATGTCACCTTCAAGACTAAGGTGCGCCTGACCCAAACCATGGTGTTTGAAATTGCCTTATATGCATGCGAAAGCTAGACGATGAATAAGGAAGATCAAAGAAAAACTGATGCCTCTGAATTATGGTGCTGGCGAAGAATACTGAATATACCATAGACTGCCAAAAGAACGAATAAATCTGTCTTGGAAGAAGTACAGCCAGTATGCTCCTTAGAAGCAAGGATGGTGAGATTACATCTCATATACTTTGGACGTGTTATCGGGAGGAATCAGTTCCTGGAGAAGGACATCATGCTTGGTAAAACAGAGGTCAGCGAAAAAGAGGAAGACCCTCAACAAGATGGACTGACAGTGGCTGCAACAATGGGCTCAAGCACAAGCTTGTGAGGATGGTGCAGGACTGGGCAGTGTTTTGTTCTGTTGTACATGGGGTCGCTATGAGTTGGAACCGACTTGACAGCACTAACAACAACAACCAGCACTGCATTAATAGTTCCAATCTCCCCACAAGCTCTCCATCACTTGTTACTTTCTGTTTTTTGGATTAGGGCCAGTACTGTTGGAGTGAGATGGTATCTCAATGTAGTTTTGATTTGCATTTCTCTAACAGCTAATGACAGCAAGCATTTTGTCAAGTGTCTGTTAGCTGCCTGCATGTTTTCTTTGGTGAAGTGTCTGTTCGTGTCCTTTGCTAATTTTTTAACTGGATTATTTGTCTTGCTGTTGTTGACGTGTTGCAGTATCTTGTAGATTTTAGAGATTAGATCCTTGTCAGATATATTGTAGCCAAAAAATTTTTCCCAGTCTGTAGGTTCTCGTTTTAGTCTTTTGGTGAAGTCATTTGATGAGCATAGTGTTTAATTTTTTAGGGGTTCCCGGTTATCTAGTTTCTCTTCCAGTGTCTGTGCACTGTTACTTACGGTTTGTATCCTATTTATGCCATATATTCGGGTCCCTAGTATTGTCCCTATTTTTTCTTCCTTGATCTTTACCGATTTAGATTTTATATTTACATCTTTGATCCATTTTGAGTTAGTTTTTGTACATGGCGTGAGGTATGGGTCTTGCTGCATTTTTTTAGAGATGGATATCCAGTTATGCCAGCACCATTTGTTAAAGAGACTGTCTTTTCCCCATTTAATGGACTTAGTCAAATATCAGCTGCTCATATATGGGTGGATTTACATCTTGGCTCTCAATTTCTGTTCCATTGGTCTATGTGTCTGTTGTTGTACCAGTACCAGGCTATTTTGACTACTGTGGATGTATAATAGATTCTAAAATCAAGTAGTGTGAGGCCTCCCACTGTGTTCTTCTTCAGTAATGCTTTACTTATCTGTGGCCTCTTCCCTTTCCATATAAAGTTGGTGATATGCTTCTCCATCTTGTTAAAAGAATGCTGTTGGAATCTGGATTGGGACTGCACTGTATCTGCAGATTGATTGTAAATGTAGAACTGACATTTTCACAATGTTTAGTCTTCCTATCCATGAGCATGGTATGTTCTTCCACTTACGTAGGGTTCTTCCGGTTTCTTCCACTAGTGTTTTATGTTTTCTTTGTATAGATCTTTTATGATTGTCTTAGTCATCTAGTGCTGCTATAACAGAAATACCACAAGTGGATGGCTTTAACAAAGAGAAATTTATTCTCTCAGTCTAGGAGCTAGAAGTCCAAATGCAGGGTGCCAGCTCTAGGGGAAGGTGTTTCCTGTTGGTTCTGGGGGAAGGTCCCTGTCATCAATCCTCTCCTGGTTTACGAGCTTCTCTGTGCAGGAACTCCCAGTCTAAAGGACGTGCTCTGCTCCCGGCACTGTTTTCTTGGTGGTGTGAGGTCCACCTTTCTCTGTGCTTGCTTTTTTCTTTATACCTCAAAAGGAGATTGACTCAAAATACAACCTTATCTTGTAGACTGAGTCCTGCCTCATTAACATCATAGAGATAGGATTTACAACACATAGGGAAATCACATCAGATGACAAAATAGTGGATAATCACATAATACTGGGAATCATGGCCAAGTTGACACATTTTTTTTTTTTTAATTTTTGATTTTTTATATTTTATTGTACTTCAGGTGAAGGCTTACAGAACAAATAGATTCTCATGCAACAGTAGTACACATGTTGTTTTATGACATTGGTTAACAACCCCACAACATATTAACCCTCTAAATTCCCAACTTTTTTTTTTTTTTGGTGAAAATACACATAGCCAAAGATACACCGTTTCAAAAATTTCTACATA
>NW_004444005.1:13454242-13461278 GCF_000243295.1 Trichechus manatus latirostris | reverse complement strand
GACTAATCTTTTCCTTGTATCCTGTTCTCTTCATTCTCCCTTGCTCCCGAACGGATGATACCAGTGGAGTATCTTAGGTGGCTGCTCACAGGCTTTTAAGACCCCAGACGCTACTCACCAAGGTAGAATGTAAGAGCATTGTCTTTATAAGCTGCAAGCTGACACACATTTTTGGGGAACACAATTCAATCCATAACAATGTCCCTAGTTAGATTTATTCTCAGTACTTTATCTTCTTGGGGGCTATTACAAATGGTATTAATTTGGTGATTTCCTCTTCGAAGTTCTCTTTGCTGGTGCAGAGGAATCCGATTTTTGTATGTTAATCTTGTATCCTGCTACTTTGCTGAAATCTTCTATTAGTTCCAGTAGGTTTCCTGTGGATTATTTGGGGTTTTCTGCGTATAAGATCATATCGTCTGCGAATACGGATAGTTCTACCTCATCCTTATGAATCTGGACGCTCTTTTTCTTGCCTTACTGCTCTGGCTAGGACTTCCCGCACAATGTTGAATAAGAGTGGTGATAAAGGGCATCCCTTGTCTGGTCCTGTTCTCAAGGGGAATGCTTTCAGTCTCTCTCCGTTTAGAATGCTGACTGTTGGCTTTGTATACTTGCCCTTTATTATGTCGAGGAATTTCCCTTCTATTCCTATTTCACTGAGTTTTTAGCAGGAATGGGTGTTGGACTTTGTCAAATGCCTTTTCTGCATTGATTAAAATGGTCGCGTGGTTCTTTTATTTATGTAGTGCATTACATTGACTGACTTTCTAATGTTGAACCAGCCCTGCATACCTGGTATGAATCCCACTTGGTCATGATGTATTATTATTTTTTTCGTATGTTGCTGACTTCTACTGGCTAGAATTTTGTTGAGAATTTTTATGTCTATGCTTATGAGGGACACAGGTCTGCAGCTTTCTTTTTTTTGTGTGTGTGTCTTTGCCTGGCTTTGGTATTAGGGTTATGCTGGCTTCAAACAATGAGTTAGGGAGTATTCCTTCCCTTTCTATGCTCTGAAATAGCTTGAGTAGTACTGATGTCAGCTCTTCTGTGAAAGTCTGGTAGAATTCTCCAGTGAAGCTGTCTGGGCCACGGCTTTTTTTGTCGGGAGTTTTTAAAATTACCTCTTCAATCTCTTCTTTTGTTATGGGTCTGTTTAGTTTTTCTAATTAGCTGAACTCTTACTGCTGTATTTTTAAGAATGACAGATAAGTATTAGAAACTACACCCATACTCTCACTGCAAAGCACACATTTAGTAATGTTTGCTCTGTCTGGTCCTGCCTTCCCAATTGCTTTTGTTTCTTCCCCTTTGCTTTTCAGCCTGCAGTTTCTCTGGAAAAGTTCAGTTTCACCCCCAAGCTTCGCACTTTCCCCAGAAAGGGCTCAGTCACAGAAATTCTGCTACCCGTAGAATGAAGAGTATCAGCGCTGCTGTGGGCAAGGCGCATCCAACCACAGAACCTACGTGAGGGTAAATCTGGGAGAAGAGAGCTAGGAAAGGACAGGGAGGTCAACAACACCAGACTGAGGCCCAGAAACCTCCACTTATCGGCTGTGTGCCTGGGGTGGGTAAAATGAAGACAGGCACTTCCTCCCTTACTGCCTGTGACTCTCCCTTCAGCTGGCCTCTGCTCAGAGAAGGGGTGGCTCCCTAGTCTCCTTCCACAAACTGTCCTCTCAATCTGGGTTCCCTGAGCTCACACTGATAGAAGGCTGAGCAGAGAGGTGCTCTGCAACCAGAAAGGTTGCAGCAAGTCCACCCACCACTAAGCGCACTGGGAAGCCCACCACCTCCCTCTGAGAAACAGGGACACCTTCCCTGGTGGGTTTGTGGTGTGTGTGAGACAGAAGTATGCATGCAGAGCGTAGGCAGGCTCATGAGATGTGAGTTACCAGTGGGAATACGAGCATGGAGAACAGGATGGTCCCCAAACATACGGTTCAGTAGCTAGCCTAAAGGGTCAGTCCCATCACGTGGCCTTAAAAAAGATGCTGTGTTAGCACACATATTTGTTCACAGCTTAGGGTGGCCAATAACTCAGCTAGCGAGTTGTAGGCACACTGTCCTGGGATGGGCAGGCACTGAGGGCACCAGCTACCTGCACTGGACCTACTGAGGCCAAGCCTCAGTGGCGGGCGGGGCCAAAAGTGCCTGACCACCAGCGCCCTGGATGGCAGGTCCAGCACTCTGTGTTCCCAGTAAGCTCAGAGCCCACCAGGATCCATATGAATAGGGACTTATCATTTTACAAATGAGATTAAGGCTCAGAGAGGTTAAGAAACTTGCCCAAGGTCACAGAGCCTCCGGGGGCAGTGTTGCGATTCATACGTGTTCTAACTCCAAGGCTAAACCACACAATACTCCTCTCTGCCTTGCAGCAGAAGTCCATATCCCCTTTCTCAGTCTGTTACTGGGGCAGGTATTAGCAAAATAATCCATCTTACCCTCAGTGGGTTGTGGGGCAGCACGTGGACTTTAAGCCCATCAGTGTCACTGCAGCCAGTGAATGAACACGAACACCATAGGGGGCAAAGTCTACGGAGATCCTCCTTATATCTCTACAGGGCAGATTTTTTTTGCACCAAATTTAAGAAAAAATGAACTGTTTTTTAGAGCTGTTTGGGTTTCATAACTGCAGATGATGAAACGAGCCCAACCCTAGCCTGGATAGCCACACTCCCAAGCCCCGTCAGATGCAGTGCGTGCTATCCCAGAAGCGGCACTAGCCTCTGCGTCTGCTCTCTCTGGCCATATGTGGGCACCTCACTGACACAGCCACACCAAGCACCATCCCTACCCTCCAGAGACTGGGCTGTGGGGTGCATGGGGGGTGGCATGAGCCGAAGGCTGTGAGTCTCTGAGCCTCGGCAGGTGGCGAGGTGGCCCAGGGGTGTCATGGTCCTCTGTGCTGGTCCTCACATGGTGGTGATGGCAGCTGCAGGGTCCTGCCCTGGCACATCCAATGCCTGGCAGGGATGGACATTTAAGAGTTTGCAGAAACAGCCCCCAGTGTGACAATGGGAGGATTGTCCACCCCTCCGGTCCTCCCTCCCAGCATTGCCCATAGGCAGGCTGTGCTCATGCTGCTCTCCCTCACCAGGACACCACACACACTCTGCTGACACCCGCTGCCTGCTGCCACACCTACCTTTTCTGTGTGGTCACGACCACAGTAGTTTTTGTGGGCGCTGACACTTGGGAACTTTTCGACTTTTTCCAAGAGAATGGTTCTCGGACCCCTATTAGTGCTTCCTCGCCACTGACCACGTTTGTGTCCAGGTACCGCCCAATGATGAAGTCAGAAAAACAAAGCAGGAGAAGCTCCCTGCAGCGGCCAGAGTTTCTTGGAAAAAAAAACAAAAACAAAATTTAGTTTAGGTCGTCAATAAAGTAGGCAGATTCAATGCAATTTCCCTTCTGTACAGACAAGAAAAGTCGCAAAGCTAACAGCACCTACCCTCTGTTTTTAACAACTCTTTCTCTGAGGAAAAAAGGGACTTTCTAAAATAAACAATGTAAAAACTTCCCAAGATAAAAGCAAGCACCTAAAATTGTCTTTTCCATACTTCTCCAACTTAAGAACGAGAAAAACATTTTCAGTATTCCCAAGTTTACTGTGCACTTCACTTTGTGCCCAATTTCTTGCTTTTGCTTTGATACCATACTGCGTACACTACGCATTATGCTCATCTATTTCTATATTGTCACAAACCCAGAAAACCACACCCACTGCCACTGAGTCGGTTCTGACTCACAGCAACTCTATAGGACAGAGGAGAACTGCCCCATAGGGTTTCCAAGGCTGTAAATCTTTACGGAAGCAGACAGCTGCATCTTTCTCCTGCAGAGCGGCTGGTGGGTTTGAACTGCTTACCTTTTCAGTTAGGAACCGAGCGCTTCACCACTGTGCCACCAGAGCTCCTATACTGTCATAACATTTCTAAAATACCATTTTAAATGGCTGCACAAGCGCACAGCGGTCACCTATGGTTTGATGTTGATAGGTCTGAAGCAAGGTGGTGATTTAATCAGATTTGCATTTTTAGAAAGGTTTACAGTTAGCCAATCTAGATGACTGATGAAGAAGAAGGCCCAGCTGAAAGCTTACCCATCGTTCAGAGCAGCCTGCAAGCAGCGGGCCGCACAGCAGCCAGGCCAGGGCATTCCGGACAAGCGGAGGGAGGGTTGAAAAGAGGAAAGGGGTCCAGTTACAGCTCTGGGTGGCCGGCTAGATGCAGTCAGCCACGAGAGGGCGGCAGCAGGTTTCTGGTAGACCAGAGAAGTTGGAGTCTGAGTTTCAGCAGGGAACACAGCCTGACGGCCCTGCCTGGCCCACCCTGTCCTCAGCAAAGCCTGCAGTGTGGAAGCCACTTCTCGGCCCGGGGTCACATTGGACAAGGGGCCTCAGGGCTGAGCCGGCCACCAGTGAGTGTGGGACACAAGGACAGGCAGTAAAAGGACAGGCCAAGCTAGAAGGACTTAAGACAAGGGCGCCCGCCCCAATGTCTGCGTTCTCAGTAAAGGAGGAGACTGGACCATCTGCTGGGGATGGGGGCTTACAAGGCATCCACATCCCAGGCTACTAAAACTCAGCTCAGCCATTTTCTAAAGCAATGCTTTGTCTTATGATTCTGTCACATCAAAGCAGGTGTGAACAGTTTTTATAACATCCAACCTGGAAGCATCATAGATCAAACTTAAAAACAAATGCACCGATGCCCCAAACCTAACCACCTTCTGGCCCACAGACACGTACTTTGCATTGCATGTAATCACCACGGAGGTCTTTCCGCCTGGGGGGATCGGCCTGTTGGGATCTGGGGCCTGCCTCGAGAGCCCAGCCTCTTCTTCCCCGCTTCCTCCTTCACGGGTGCAATCGCCTGGTCAGATGAGATTTAAATCCAAAATCAGGCCACGAGGTAAGTTCTCTCTAACACGGTGCGCTCACACAGGTACACAGAATCCTCACACACACAGCACAGGCCAGATCGTCAGCCACTGGCTGAGAGAAGCAAACGATAAAGCGGTCAGCAACAGGACGGGTATAGCCCGAGGTGCCCAGGTTCCTGGGGAGGAGGGCACCCAACGCCAAGACCACACAGGTTGGGGCACTCCGGGAGCCTCTCCCCAGCTCACAAACACTCACAGGAGCCTCTCAATCTGAGGCTGTTCTGGGTATCTATCCCTCTCCCCCACCCTGAAAGTCACGAGGTGAAGGGCAGGCAGGTAGGGCCCACGTCCAGCTCAGAGCATGGAAAGCAGCGGTGCCTGGCCCCTGCACCCGCTCTCCTCTCTGGGGTGGCACTGGGTTTGGAGTCTGCCCTCCTGAAGGGTGCTGTGACCCACCGACACCCAGATCCCTGAGGAGGTCCACCTGGAGCTCCCAGGTGGCAAAGCAAACTCAGCCGAGTGACCAGCATACTGGACCTCCCACAGTAGTGGCTGCGAGGCCCACCTGGAGCGCCTTCCCTGCTCCTCCCCAGGCTGCCCTCCAGAGTCTGGCAGGGCTGGCTTTTTCTGCAGCTACTCAATGAGCTCATGGTTCCATCTGAAAACTCCTTCCCCTTCTCAGGAACAGAAACCGCGGAGGATGTGGGGCCTGTTGGGTCTTCACCAGGCATGTGAACACTGAATTGTTTGGTTTTATCCCAGCCGGCCAGTCTGCAGCTGACTAAGTGCTGAGGAACATCTCCTTTATTCCTGGAGAGAAATCGGACATCAGCACAAACAGCATTTCTAACGCTAGACTACTCCATTACCATGAAACACAGAATTCAAGCTAACTAAGGAATGGCAATCAAAAATATCTTAATGAATATACGAAAAATGTGTTTTTTAGACTAACAATTTTGTGTGTTCCAATAAAATTGTATTCACGGACCATAAAACTTGAAATCTGTGTACTTTTCACACATCACTGGCAGTGTTCATCCTCTGATCTTTTTTCAACCACTGAAAAATGTACATACCTTTCTCAGTGCACAGATCACAGAGAAACAGGTGGTGGGCTGGGTGTGGCCCAAGAGCTGCAGTCTGCCAAGCCCTGGTCTAGCGGGTGTTGGGAGAACACCCCTCAGGGGAGCGGGCAGTAGTCTGCATCCCACGCTGGCTGCCTCTGTCCTGGCACTTCCATATTAGAACAGGGTGATTGGGACTGTAGGTGTCATGGCCAGGTGCCCTCAGCCTGCAGAAACCTGCTCCAGCATTGGGAACTGTGGAGATTGGGGGGCGCTTGGGGCAGGGGCAAGGGGCAGGGAAGCTCTTCCTTTTCCTTTCTGCTTTTTCTTATGCTTAAGACAAGGATTAAATGTTTTTCTGATCCTTAATGGGATCTCAACTGTCTGAGCATTGGGTCTGCTGGGTACTGTGGCTGTTTTTAATCTTTGAAAATGAAAAGGAATTTTACTCCAGGTTGATGTGGCCTGGGAAGCTGGGATTACACAGCAAGGCAGGTTGGAACACGCCTAAAATGAACTTCACCTGTTTTGAAATAGGATCGTGTGGTTACTTGCTGTCGAGCAAACAAAAAAATTTTGAAAAGATTTTCATAAAGGAAAAAACAAACAGGCAAAGTTAGTAGCTCTACAGAAATTCTTAAATTGGTTTTTATAAACAACCAGCAGTGTAATTTTATTTAAAACTTTTATTTATTTTTAAAAATTTTATTTAAAACTAAAAGTGCCAAACTTACTCTATCCAGACCACCATATTTTTACTTCCTCCTTCTTTCAGAGTTCCAAAATTCGTCATCCTTGTAACCTCAACGTCTCCTTTGTTCTTCAGTAACAGGGTTCCGCAGACGTCATCCGCACTCTCGCCAAGGATACTAAGTTCTCTGGAGAAAGCAACCAGAGACACGGGGCGTCACTGACAGAAGGCGGCATCCCCTGAACTTCCCTGCACCTCCCTAACCACAGACACCCCAAGATGACCATGGACAAGATACAGTATTTTTCCAACGCTTAGAATTTCTAAGAAAGACAGCAACTCACCTTAAAGAAAGTGACAAATCCTGTAAAATATAAGGGGA
>NW_004444005.1:13443289-13444835 GCF_000243295.1 Trichechus manatus latirostris | reverse complement strand
ACAGAGAGTCCCTGATGGAGCAGGAGGAAAGTGGGGTGCAGAACTCAAATTCTAGTAAGAAGACCAGACTTAATGGTCTGAGACTGGAGAAATGCCAGAAAGCATGGCTCCCAGACACTCTGTCAACCCAGAACTAAAACCATTCCCAAGGCCAACTCTTCAGACAAAGATTAGACTGGACTACGGGACATAAAATGATACTTGTCCTTTCATGAGACTAAATGGGCAGCTCCTGTCTGGAGGTGAGATGAGAAGGCAGAGAGGGTTAGGAGCTGGTTGAATGGACTTCGGAAATTAGGGGTGGAAAGGAAGAGGGTGCTGTCACATTATAGGGAGAGCAATTGGGGTCACATAACAATGTATGTATAAATTTTTGTACAAGAGACTAACTTGAATTGTAAACTTTCACTTAAAGTACAATTAAAAAAAATTGAAGCAGGGAAAAAAAAAAAAAGAATGGCCCGCAGGTTCTGGCTCAGCCCACCCAAGAGTAGAGTTTCCAGAGTGAAGAAGAGGGGTCTCAGGCTAGAAGAGAGGAGTCCAGAGTCCCCAGCGTGCACCGGGGACCGAAGCTGTGGAGTGTGGGGAGCTCGCTGGGAAGCCTGGGTGAGAGGACAAGGACACAAGCTCCTCTAGGGTGGACACTGGAGCCTTTGCTCAGGGGCACATGTGAAGCGTGTGCTGAGTGCACAGATGGCTGCCTCCCTCACAAACTCGGGAGGGGAGCTAACCGCAGCAGCGGAGGCGGCGGGAGTCCACTGGGCCTGGAAATTCAACTAAGAACAAACGCCCTTCTTCCACTTGCCCCATAAAGCCTCACTCTGACTAGGGGATTGTGGAGGAATCTGAGGTAACAGGATTTGAGGTTAGCTCAGAGCCTGCAAGGAGGACAAGGAAGGGTCCACCTGTGGGATGCTAGTCACCCACCCAGGGATAACTGGCCCTCTCCAGGGGCTCTGGGCCTGCCCTGAGGCGGCATCGGTGAGGCTGGCACCCCAGGAGCCACGACCACAGCCAGGGAGCACCACTGCTGGTCACACCCGGCTCAGCGCAATGGCCACGCTGTCCACACACTACGAGCAGGCACTGTGTCAGGGGCCCTGGTCTTGAAGGGCTGCCATCCCAGGCTGGGAAGAGGGAGCGGAGATGCACAATAAAGCATAATAAATTTGTACATCATGTAGTACGTTAAAGGGTAGTTCGTGCTGCGAAAAAATACGTAGGCTAGGGCAACAGGATCCAGAATTGGAGATAATATCTCTAAGTCATTCCAGTGAACACCCACCGCGAGGCCTCAGACTGCCAGTGTGTTCTCTCTGAGGGTCTGTGAGGGGCCTCTGCCGCCCCAGGAGCCCTCTGGCTCGCATCCACCAGGGGCCATCACTCGACTGCTGTGGCTTTTTCAAGCATGTCTGGCCTACAGAGAACAGTCAGGCGTGTGCATGCAGTGACATGGCGCTTCCTTCAGAGGCGTGGGGCTCCAGGCCATCCCACAGATCTGCCTCCCTCCCCACAAGGCCAGCAGATGGTACAGGCATTGCCATGA
>NW_004444005.1:13440996-13442028 GCF_000243295.1 Trichechus manatus latirostris | reverse complement strand
AGCTTCAGTGACTCCAGGGTGAAAAAGATGCTGTCGTCAATCACCCCGTTTCGTCCACAGAGGCTGGAAATGCAGACCTGGGACACAGTCATTGCAGCACTGAGCGTGCAGCTCTAACCTCTCTCCTCCCCATCAGGGGCCCAGCCCGGCCAGCATGCTGCAAACTCCAGCTGAGCGTATGGTGACACCTCACCCGGCACCTGACTCTTTGGGGGTGAGCTCTGGTCTCGGATGAAAACCACAGCTCTGGATACTACTAAACGAGTGTGAACCGGGGAGGGGAGATGAGACAGTGAAGGGCTGAGGGACAGGGTGCTAAGTTGATGCTCAGCCATGCCAACTGAACCCCCTGCTCTCACACCCGTCGCAATACCCAAACCACGCCCAGTTCTGACAAACAAGCTCAAACCCACACCCCACCCATGCATCCCCAACAATTCTCCAACACACGTTCTTTCCTTCGGAGGACGTTTAAGGCGTGCACGTAGAGAACAGGGTTTAGAACTTCCTCGTGTGAGTACTCTGTCACCCTGTTTCCTTAAGGAAGTGCAGCAGGTCTAGCAGAAGCAGAGGACAAGAGTGACCCGCACTACCTTGTCCACGCGCTTGTATCGCAGGGGCTTCACGGTGACAGCCTCGCTGCTCCATGTGCCGGGCCGGATCCAGTACTCAGCCTCTACCCAGTCTCCCTTGCAGGGCTGGAAACCTAGGACAGCAGAGAGGAAGCCAGGCATCGTTTAGTGCTGTAACACCGGAGTGCAACACACTGAGACGTCTCTACCATCTCTGGGGTACACGTGAGCATTCAAAAGTGCTCTCTAGATCTTCCAGGCAACAATGGCGCTATAGTCAGAAGCACCACGCAGTCCCTCCGCAGCAAAGATCAGAAAAACTAAGTCAAACAGAGTCACGCGTCAATCCTGAAACCCTGCGCATCAAATGAAGAGATAAAGAACTCAGCCAAGCATCAGATGGAATAAGAAACTGACCGAGAACTGACAGCAAGGAGAGATACATGCAGAGTTCCCCTAT
>NW_004444005.1:13408539-13440057 GCF_000243295.1 Trichechus manatus latirostris | reverse complement strand
CCAGGCTAAGGGCTGCAGACCAATCGTCTGCCTAGAGACTGTGTTATCGGTCCACCATGACATGGGTGGCCCCCGGTTCAAGTCACGTACTCTCCCTACACGTACTGAGCTTCGTCTGTAATGGGAACCACCTACAGACAGCGCCACCATCGCCCAAGGCGCAGAAAAGGCCCAGCTGCTAGCACACTGTCAGCAAACGCGTTCCAAGACCCGGATCTCAACGTTCATGGTTATAAACAGACGTTTTCACAAGGCACTGATGGTCACACAACACAGGCGAGGGTGCACGGCGGCTAGAGCTCTCCAGGCCACACCGCCAATCCCGAGGGCCGCCGGTCACTTGTGCCGACGCCCGCATGCCTAGCCCGTGTCCCCCTGCTCAGTACTGTGATCCAGGCACAGGCCTTGGGCTTCTTCGACACCACTTCTTTGGGAGCTGATGGCTCTTTGGGGGCAGGCTGTCCCTCCATCTGCCTCAGACTCCCAATCTAGGTGCCCACTCTGTGGGGATATATGCCATTTAAACATGGCTGCACTACTGACAACTGCAGCCCCCACAGGCCTCTATGCTGCACAGCATGTTGAGACTTGTCCCCAACATGTTGAGACTTGTCAGAGTGTGTTTTCCCAAACCTACTGTCCCTTTGCTGATTGACTTGTTTACCTGAATTCCTTCTCCCTTGCCCGCACCCAAAGCCCATTGTTTTGTTAATTGCCTTACTGATTGCTGTACTGACTATAAAATAAACTCCTGGCACTGAAGTGGGGGTCGACTCCTCAGAGTGACCCTCCTGGCCCCACTTCTCTGTAAGAGTGGTGCAGGTGGTTACTGTCTCCGCCGCGACACCACTCGACACTTCCATGGGTATCTACAGGCACCTCAAAGCCCAAAGGCTTGAACCTGAGCTCCCCTAAGCTTGTTTCTCAAAAATTGTGACTCCACCCACCCTTCTCGAACCCAGTACAAGGACTCTGGAGTAGCCTGGACTCTCCTTCACACCACACAGCAAATACATCCAAAACACTTGTCCCCGCTGTCACAAGTGTCACAATGTCACCAGAACGACAGCGTCAATCGCCAGTGTCCACCCTGCCACTACTCTACCCTGTCCTCGACCCAGCAGCCAGAGTGGCCCTTTTAAAACACAACTAAGATTTACAGACACACACGCAGCCATAAGGAGAAGTGAAGTCCTGATGTATGCTACGACGAGGGTTAGCCCTGAAGACATCACGCTGAGTAAAATAAGTCAGACACAGAAACACAAATACCGTATGATCTCACTTAGATCCAATATCCAGGATAGGCAAATTCAGAGACAGAAAATAGATCTGAGGTTCCCAGGGTCTAGGGTAGGGGGAGTACTGAGCTTCTGTTTGGGGTGATGAAAAAGATCTGGAAACAGTGACGACAGTTACACAGCACTGTGAATGTACTTAATGCCACTGAGTTACACACTCAGAAACGGTTAAAATGATACAATGCATGTTATGTATATTTTACCACAAAAAAAAAAAGGAAAACAAAACACAGCTAAGCTCCTATCACACCACTGCTCAACGCCCTCCAAAGACAAATCCCTGCAAGGTCCCCATGAGCCCCACGGCCCGCCCTTCGCTTCCTGCTGTGTTTAGTGAGATGTCTGCTGTCCACGGGGCCTGCCCTCAGCACTCCTCCCCCTTGCTTTTCCTCCTCAGCCCTTACTGCTTGGCCGTGTCTGTGGCAGGGTCAGTGTCAGCCATGCTGGGGGCCTGCCCCAAGTCTTAGGAGGCTCACCCGAACGAATGGGATCCCCGAGGAGAGCTGCACAAAACCCACCGCGGACACACTGAGCCAGCAGAGAGGGAGCCCGCACCATCCTGGCTGGAAGGGGTAGCAAAGAGGACACAGAGAAAATTACAGCCAGGTTGTTTACAACTGGTTTTCCCAGAGAGTCCCAGGCAAACCCATCTGGTTTAGCGTATTCCCCATACTTTCTCATTTTAAAAAAGTATTATTAATTGCAATAAAATAAGCGGAATGGCAACCTCTTTTGCACTTCCAGCTTCTAGAAGATGTGAAGCACTGACACGTGGAAGCATCTGAAACAGCAGCAGGAGCCCCCCACCCTCTTCCCAGCTCATCAGACACAAGCCGGTGACACTCCCTTCTAGGCACACACAGGGCACTTGGGGACAAAGGGAGAACTCAGACCCGAGGGGCCGGGCAGCCAAGTCCACCCGGCCCAGGAGGGCGTGGGACGCACTCAGTGCCCTGTTGTGCCAGTTAGGTGTGCCACCGGGCCTTGAGTGGCATGAAGTGGCCGGGCCGCCTTGACGTTACACAGATGCACAGCAGACACAGACAGGGTGGTCTGAGCAGGTTTGCTGTGGTACATGGTGTAAAGCTACAACTGGTTCTAAGTTTTTCGTTAGTTTTGCAGCAAACGCTTTTGGCAGCAGTAAGCTCAAAAAACGGAAGTGAGTAATTGAACACTGATGCTGCTGATGAACATATAACCGAGCCTGGATCGGCTGCCATTTACTGTTTGCTTCGGGGGCCACGGTGACACCAGAGGCGTGAAGGCTCGACAGACCTGCTAGGGCACTGACTTCAGGGTCAGCTGGTATCTGCAGACGACAGTGCCTATGACCACGTCCAACGTCTGCAGCTGCAGACACAGTCACATTCTGCTCTGTAAACCGTGACTTCATTTAGCAAGTAACAGTTTCACACAATTATTCTGCTCGTTCTTATTCCAAATTTCCCTGGACACGTACCAAGAGCGAAGCAATAGCTATTAATGTATTGGTTCCATAAGCACTTTATTTTTTTCTTGGCTATAATCTTTTTTTTTTTTTTTTTTTAATTGTACTTCAGGTGAAAGTTTACAGAGCAAACTAGTTTCTCATTAAACAGTTAATACACAGATCGTTCTGTGACCTTGGTTGCCAACCATGCGATACGTCAACACTTTCCCCTTTTCTGCCCCGGGTTTCCTGTTTCCATTCATCCAGTTTTTCTGTCCCTTCCTGTCTCCTCATCTCTGCTTTTGGGCTGGTGTGCCCATTAGTCTCCTATGCATGAACTGAACTATGAAGCCCATCCCTCACATGTTTTATTGTTGGCCCTACAGACCTGTCTAATCTTTGGCTGAAGGGTGAACCTCAGGAGTGACTTCAATACTGAGTTAAAAGGGTGTCTGGGGGCAATACTCTCGGGGTTTCTCCAGTCTATGACAGACCAGCAAACCTGGCATCTTATGTGAATTTGAATTTTGTTCTACATTTCTCTCCCGCTTTGTCTGGGATCTTCTACTGTGGATCCCAGCCAGAGCAGTCAGTGGTGGTAACGAAGCACCATCTAGTTGTTCTGGGCTCAGTCTGGTGGATGTTGTGGTGGTTGTGGTCCATTAGTTCTTTGGACTAATCTTTCCCCTGTGTCTTTGGTCTTCTTCATTCTCCTTTGCTCCAGCAGGGATGGGACCAGTAGATGTATCTTAGATGGCTACTTGCAGGCTTTTAAGACCCCAGTTGCTACTCACCACAGTCGGATGTAGAACATTTTCTTTATAGGTTATGTATGCCAATTGAGCTAGATGTCCCCCAAGGCCAAGGTTCCCAGCCCTGAGCCCAGAAGCTTACTCTCCCAGGGAGTCTGGTTGTGTCTGTGAGGCTTCTATGACTCTGCCCTGGTCAAGCTGTACTGTCTTACTCTTCATCAAAGTTATCACTTGTCTACCATCTAGTTGGTGTTTTTCCCTTCTCTCCCCAGCCCTCCCCACCTCGTAACCATCAAAGATTGTTTCTTTCTACATGGAAACGTTTTCATGTGTTTTTAGAATAGTAGTCTCATACAGTATTTTTCCTCTTGTGACTGATTTATTTATTTCACTCAGGGATAATGCCTTCCAGATTCATCCACGTTGTGAGATGTTTGACAGATTCATCATTGTTCTTTCTCGTTGCATAGTATTCCATTTTGTGTATGTACCATAGTTTGTTCATCCATTCATCTGCTGATGAGCACTTAGGTTGTTTCCATCTTGTTGCTATTGTGAATAATGCTGCAGTAAACATGGGTGTGCATATGTCTATTCATGTGATGGCTCTTACTTCTCTAGGATATATTCCTAGGAGTGAGACTGCTGGATTGTATGGTATTTCTATTTCTAGCTTTTTAAGGAAGCGCCATATTGTTTTCCAAAGTGGCTGTACCATTTTTCACTCCCACCAGCAGTGCGTAAGAGTTCCAATTTCCCCACAACTTCTCCAACATTTGTTATTTTCTGTTTTTTTGCTTTGTGCCAGTAGTGTTGGGGTTAGATGGTATCTCATTGTAGTTTTGATTTGCATTTCTCTAATCGCTAGTGATCATGAGCATTTCATGTGTCTGTTAGCCACCTAAATGTCTTCTTTGGTGAAATGTCTGTTCATAATGTCCATTTTTTAATTGGATTATTTGTCTTTTTCTTGTAGAGATGCTGGATTGTCCTATAGATATTTGAGATTAGACCTTTATTGGATATGTCATAGCCAAAATTTTTTTCCTAGTTTGTAGATTCTCTTTTTACTCTCTTGGTGAGTCTTTTGATGAATGTAAGTGTTTAATTTTTAGAAGATCCCATTTATCTAGCTTGTCTTCTGGAGTTTGTGTACTGTTAATTATGATCTGTACCTTGTTTATGCTGTACATTAAGCAGAGACTTTAAAGAAAAAGACAGTTAAACAAATTCAAATAATGGTCTGAGTTTTTTCATTTGAATCACAGAATCAAAGTAAAGATTCTGGAATGTCATTCTGCTGAAAGGACATTATTGTGAACATTACTGCAAATTCAGTTAAAAAACGCAGCACTGGCAGAGGACTGCTGGACTCCAGCACCACAAAAATTACCCAGAAATCAGTGACTGCCCTCAACAAAGGAACAGCAACAAATGGGAGCAGGCATCCCTCTGCGTCTGTCATTTTCACTCCAAAGTCCACCCAGCCACTGAGGAGCCCTGGCATGGAGCCAGCACCCAGAACACACAAAGCATGCCCAAATCTGATCCTTTAAATGATGGACACAACCATCTCAAATCTAATCCATAATATTTTTTAAAAAGACATACACCTAATTCTAAATGAAAAAAGAGAGCGGTCTACCCTACCTTCACAAACACTCTCTAGAGGGAAGTACGTAGTTTGGTTGATGTAGCCGGCACCTCCCATCAGCGAAGTCACACAGCCTATCAAAAGGCGGGTACCGGAGTCGGCCAGCCCTTTGCTGCTCTTCTTGCTGTCATCTTCCCATCTGTCAAAGACCGCTTCTACCTGTAAAACACGCAAATGCTACGTAAGCAGAGAAAGAGAATAAAGTAGAAAAATACACGTTTAACTGTTGTAGCTTAATGGTTGTTTCAAGCAATCACAGCTACCGTGGTGCCTGTATCTGAGATGAAGTGGCACATCCAGACACCCCGGAGCTTACAAACACAGTCTTTGTGTCTGAGTGTAATGGGCTGGCAGGAGAGACCCCAAGACAGACATGCTGCCACTGCCCTCCACGAATCCATAGCCAAGTGGGGGCTTCAGACAGAAATAACTCATTCAGAGCAAGCTATGAGACATGCTATAAAACAAGTCCAGACATTGGCTATGAGGAACTCATGGGAGGGAGTTTCTTGGAGAAAGTGGGATTTGACCCAGGCTGTGAAAGGAGAACGATTCCTGGTGGCAATGGAGGTGGGACGGGGCAGGAGCACTGCCAGGGGAGGAGAAGACAGGGGGCC
Source organism: Trichechus manatus latirostris (assembly GCF_000243295.1). Classification (NCBI taxonomy): domain Eukaryota; kingdom Metazoa; phylum Chordata; class Mammalia; order Sirenia; family Trichechidae; genus Trichechus; species Trichechus manatus. Next base: position 13,434,304 of record NW_004444005.1, on the reverse strand, counting down.
ACCACAGAGCCCTGCTCAGGGCAGTGGAGGGCAGAGCTCCACGTCGAGTCAGGAAGGCTCTGAAAGGCAGTCCTGTAGGAGCTTAGTGTGTCTGCAAACTTCGAAGTCCAAAACTTCATGCTGGTTGCAACTCTACTGGCCTGTATATCCTATTTCAAAACTACACAGAGAGGATGTTTCTTTTACAACAGTCAGCGCCGACAGCAAAAGCAGAACCGCCCTCTGTGTCAATGCCCTCCTCCCGCTCGTCCACTGGGGCTTTATGCAGCCACCACACCCCATCACCTCCTGGTGACATCGTGTCCCGGTGACGACCACAGAGCACTCTGCTTCTGTCTCCCGCCCCCATCCTCCCCCAGGGTCAGACGGGTGATCTGGCCGATGCTGAGGAGGGGACCATTCCCCAGGCCCTCCTCAGATCCTCTCCCTCAGACCCCCACCCCGTTCTTCTCCCTTTCAGACCCCACTGGCTCTCCAGCTTGTCCTCCTCATCTGGCAGCCCCTCTCCGCAGCTGTCCTCCTCCTGTCCCCAAGCAAATATACTTTGATGGCAAACAAAACAGGCAAAGACAACAAAAAGCCAACACAACAGTTACAAAAGCAAAACGAAACGCAAACGCAGCACCCCGCCCCACACACAAATTGAGCTGACAAGACCCACTTAAGAGGATGGACAGACAGCTGACACTACTTGACAACCCCGCTTCCTTCCCAGGGGATGCGTCTGTCCTGTCTGGAGACTGCATGTCACAGCTGTCACCCCGTAAGCCTATGCACTGATGAGAGAACCAGCCGGGACCTCTCATCTACCCGTGTCACCTCTCTGCCTTCTTCCACCCCGCCCCGCCAGGCCTCTCACCTCCTCCAGACATCACTCCGACTGTCACTGCCTCCCTCTCCTGCATCTTGACACGCACACTCTAGTAACTCAACTAAACAACTCCCTTGACTTCATCTCATCTCCCATCCACAAGCGGCCCCGTTTCTTGGCTTCCCTCATGCAGGACACTGAAAGAGGCATTTAAACCACACGCCCACACCTGTGATCCTCCCATCAGACCAGTGTGGCACTAAGGCCACTCTCAGGATCACCAGCAGTCTCCCTTGTTCTCACACCAATGGTCACTTCTCTCAGCCTCATGGCTGGTTACAAAGGTAACCTCTGCAGGAAAAAATATGTCAACTAATTAAAAAATTGGGAAGAAGGAAAAAGAAAGTAGTGAAAATGAGCCAATTCCATGTTGTTCAGGATGGGAGTCAGTAAATACTATCTGATGTTGACAAATCAGGAAGAAGTATCAACATACTGTTCAAGTGACCCAGTGTCCACCAGAAGAGCTAAAAATAGGAACCAAAAAAGCACTAGATTAGGTTTGAGGTTGAACGTGCACGTGGAGAGCTACCTTTCCATTTATAACCTTCCAGGCCACAGCAATCCAATAGAACTTTGTGCAGTGACAGAATGTTCCGTGTCTGTGCTGTCTGATCTGGTAGCCACTTGAAATGTGGCTAGTGGAACCAAGGAAACGAATTTCAAATTTTAGTTTTAATAAATGTAAATTTAAATAGCCACACATGGCTAGTGACTACTGTATTGGATAATGCAAATCTGCTGTTGCTGTCATTAGGTGCTATTGAGTTGGTTCCGATTCACAGCAACCCTATGTACAATGGAACAAGACACTGCCTGGTCTTGTGCCATCCTCACAATCGTTGTTACATTTGAGCCCACTGTTGTAGCCACTGTGTCAATTTATCTCATCCAGAGTCTTCCTCTTTTTCACTGACCCTCTACTTTACCAAGCATGATGTCCTTCTCCAGGGACTGGTCCCTCCTGAAAACATGCCCAAAGTACGTGAGATGAAGTCTCCCCATCCTCACTTTCAAGGAGCACTCTGGCTGTATTTTCTCCAAGACAGACTTGTGCGTTCTTCTGGCAGTTCCCTCCGTGGGATATTCAATATTCTTTGCCAACACCATGATTCAAAGGCATCAACTCTTTTTCAGTCTTCTTTACTCATTCTCCAGTTTTTGCATGCGTATGAGGCAACTGAAAATATCATGGCTTGGGACAGGTGCACCTTAGTCCTCAAAGTGATATCTTTGCTTTTTACACTTTAAAGAGGTCTTTTGCAGCAGATTTGCCCAATGCAATATGTCATTTGATTTCTTGACTGCTGCTTCCCTGGGCATTGATTGTGGCTCCAAGTAAAATGAAATCCTTGACAACTTCAATCTTTTCTCCATTTATCATGATGTCACTTATTGGCCAGTTGTGAGGATTCTTGTTTTCTTTATGTTGAGGCGTAATCCATACTGAAGGCTGTGGTCTTTGATCTTCACCAGTCAAGTCCTCTTCACTTTCCACCACACGTCTTCAACTGCTGATGTGGCACAACTCAAAATGAAAAGAAACAGCTGCAAACATCCATTAATAATTGGAACATGGAATGTACAAAACATGAATCTAGGGAAATCGGAAGTCATCAAAAAAGAAATGGAATGCATAAAGATCGCTATCCCAGGCATTAGTGAGCTGAAATGGACCGGTGTAGGCCATTCTGAATCAGACAATCATATGGACTACTATGCCAGGAATGACAAACTGGAGAGGAATGGTGTCGTGTTCATTACCAAAAAGAACATTTCAAGATCTATCCCGAAGACCAACTCTAGAATTTATTTAATTTTTATGTGTATATATAATTTTTAAAATTTGAGAAAGATGATGCTAAGCATTCAGCTGGCATTTAAATGACAGTAATGAAGTACATCTCAATCATTTTTAAAAAGGAGCAAAAAGGGCTCAGTAAGTTTGCCAGCTACCTAACTACATAACACCAATCAACAGCTTTCCTACAAAGAAATAAAAAGATTAGTCAGAACATACAATGCAAAATGACACTAACAATGTAACAAAAACAAAAATTCTTAGAAATAAACATATCAAGAAATTTGCAAAGACACCTACTGAACTGTCTTAGTCATCCACTGCTGCTATAACAGAAATACCACAACTGGATGGCTTTAACAAAGAGAAGCTTATTCTCTCACAGTCCAGGAGGCTAGAAGCCCAAATTCAGGGCGTCAGCTCCAGGGGAATACTTTCTCTGTCAGCTCTGGAGGAAGGTCCTTCTCATCAATCTTCCCCTGGACTAGGAGATTCTCTGCGCAGGAACCCCGGGTCCAAAGGATGTGCTCTGCTCCTGGTGCTTCTTTCTTGGTGGTATGAGATCCCCCTGTCTCTCTGCTCACTTCTCTCTTTTATATCTCAAGAGAAATTAACTTAAGACACTATCTAATCTTATAGAGCTCATCAATATAACTGCTACTAATCCACCTCATTACATGATAGCGATAGAATATACAAACATAGGGAAATCACATCAGATGGCAAAATGGTGGACAATCATACAATACTGGGAATCACAACCTAGCCAAGTTGACAGATATTTCTGGGGGATACAGTTCAATTGATGAGATGAACTAAAAGGAAAAACATAAAAGGAAGGCTCAGATAAATGCAGGTAAGCTTCATGGTTGGAAAAGACTATTATCAACACGTCGTTTTTCTAAATGAAATCCATAAACTCAGTGCATCCCAAGCAAATCCGAGAGGAGAAGGAAAAACAACATAATTCTAAAATTCATCCAGAATGTGCAAAGAGCCAGGAGATTCCAGATACAGACAAGTGTGAGGAAGGGCCTCCGGGTGCAAGCACAGGGAACCAAATGGCCCAGGCTGACTCGCGCACAGGGGAACTGGGTATGGGATGAAGGTGGCCTGTCCTCCAGGTGCACAATACAAGCAGCGGGACCCACAGGGACCAGGCACTCACACACATGGAGGAACTGGGTGTAGGATGAACGTGGCCTTTCCAGTTTGCAGGAAAAAGTGGATTGCTCAATGGGATAAACCCCAAAAACTCGTTGCAGTTGAGTTGATTCTGACTCATAGCGAACCTACAGGGCAAAACAGAACTGCCCCATAGGGTTTCCAAGGAGCGGCTGGTGGATTTGAACTGCTGAGCTTTTGGTTAGCAGCTGAGAGCTCTTGCATAAGTGACCAGTCATCAGGAAAGAAATGTCTGGTTCCCTCTCTTAGTCTAAACCAAAATAAACTCCAGGTAGACTAAATATTTAAACGTCCAGAAACAAATAATTCCTCAGGTAAAAACCTCAATAAATATTTGTAATGCAAAGTGGAATGTGCCCTCCTAAGGATTTTTAGAGTCCAAAAGCCACATGGAAAAAAAACGACACAAATGTTTAACTACATAAAACGAAATTCTATAAAACAAAGTCAAAAAACGGTCTGAAGAGAAATGCAACACTTTCATATAATAATTTTCCTTAAAAAGCTCTAATTTTCCTAATATATGAACTCTAATAAAAGAAAAAGTTGAACTCAACAAAAAATGGACGAAGGATATGAAAATAATTCACAGAAAAAAAGTGAGAAGTTGCTTTAACACTTAAATGTAAATTAAAATGGTAAGATCGCTTTTCACTTATTAGACTGGCAACAATTTAAAAGACTGACACTATCCACATCCTTGCTGATACCAGGCGGCAGGCATCTCACTTCCTGCTCCTCAGAGTGGCAGTGATACTTTACTGGAGCATAATGTGATGATAAATTCTACTTCTAAGAACTTATACTACAAAAATACTATTTTTACATGAGGAAGGAAATTGCCTTTCATTATCCTTGCCAATCTGGTAACACAACAACTACCATTTTCAACAATAATTTTTAAAAAACACTAGAAGACATAAGACTGTTCGCAGTGCTTGTCTCCATGGCATAAAACTATAAGCAAGCTTAACTTTCTGAATAAAAATTTCTACATTATACATACTTATATATAAATACATTTAAATGTGTATGTACATTTCTATATTCTGAATTATGAGTTTATAAAATCACATTACAATGACTGCCACTGACGTTTGAAAACATCACTATGAAGACAAGAAGCCACCATAAAGACAAACCTCGAAGCACCGCCCCCCGGGGGCATATGACTTCAAGTGCACGGCATGCCCCACGCCCGCTCGTCTGGGAGGTGGACCGGACGTGAGAAGAGCAAAGTGAAGCCTGTGGTGAAGAGACGGCCCCCAAACATGCAAGCCTTACCCGGATGGCTTTCAGTCCGTTTGACACTTTATTTTCCTCCACAACTGCAATCACTTCCTGCCCAACGTTGAGAAGCACCTTGCCGGCCACAACATCATTGGAGAAGTAGATCAAATCATCAATCATGCCATAGTCGCCGCAGTACCTTGTCACGACACCCTGTACGGTTTTCAGCTTGGTGTCACCTGCCAGGGCAAACGGAGATATGTAGACACAAAGTGAGCTCACACCGTGACGAAGCCCTACCAGAGTGAGCAGAGCGCTCAGGCATCCTCGGGCCTAGTGCCTTGAGGGCCGACCTGAGACCCAGAGAACACCGCTGGGAGCGGACAGCTCAGAAAGTCAGCCGCTTGAGGCAGACTGCCCAGGTCCCTCCAGGGACGGCGGTACAGGGCACGGGCAGGGGGCGCAGTTCAGGAGTCCTGGCTCCAGCGCCTGACAGCCTGGGCTTGAATCCTAGCCCTTCCACTTGCCATCTGTGTGACCCCGGGCAAAGTTCTTGGCCACTCTCAGCCTGTTATCACCTATAAAGTGCAGAAAGTAGAAGTGTCTACCCAGCAGTGTTGTCTGACGGTTAAGGGGCAGAATACACGCACAACGCACAGAACTCTGGGTGGCTGGCACAGGGCAGTATGAGGGTAAGATGTTGTCAGTGTCACATCGGCATCTGGAGAATTGTTAATCTCTGCGGTTGTTATTACTCTCTCCCTTCATTATCAACAGCAGCAGCAGCAGCAGCAGTGTTGGGAGTTCTATAATTCCCCATCAAACAAGGCACTAGAAGAGATTCAGGGCTTGGGAAGCTGAGCCTGGCACACGGCCTTGGCCACTCAGGTACCCACCCCACTACCGGTCTGGTCGAGAACCAGGGCTCCGGCCAAGGTCCTCCAAGTCCTCCTGGCATCTTCGCTGCTATTTCTCCAACACAGGACAAACCTCGGTACTCAGTCATGTTAGCCACAGGATCTAGTGCTGCCCAGAACTGGAGCGCACGCTGCTGGTGATGCCTGCATTTTACAGATGAGCCCCAGATCCATGAAGCGACTTGCCCCAGGCCACAAAGTCAGCTACCACAGCATTAGCAAATACGGACACAGACGGGGTATAACAAGCTGCCTCCAACAAGCAACCCAGTTTCTGATGTTTCAGATCTCCCTCACGGAGCATTTCATGTTTTAGAGGCTAGGAAAAGTAACTAGGGAACCATTACCCTGGATCCAATTCTCATATGAAAGGAGGAACTGGGAGAAAACATCAGTAATCTCAGGAGAAAGCAACTGTTTAATTCTGAGAGCCAGGGGGATCAATCTGCCTGGATCAGACATACACCCTGGACTTCAGGAAGACGGGTTCAGAACAATTTGACGAACGGAGAAGCATGACTCTGAGATTGTGAAGGACAATCGAAGACGATGACTGGAATGACATTTTCCAGAGCTTTCACAGCAACTGCAAACGACGCTGAAGGCAGAGAAAAGGCACAGTCGCGCAGAGACACTTTATCAAGTTGTCTGCCACATAAAAATACAGAGAAAATAACGAAGAATGGCTAAATGGCGGCATAGACTCAAAAGAGGTAAGACAAATGTCCAAGACCATGCAAAATGCTATCTATAGTAAAAAAAAAAAAAAAAAAAAACTTTTTAAATTATGCTGGGAAAAAGTGAGATGATCAAGGAAAAGATATGCCTTAGTTTTGAGGCTGAAACATAAGCAATAAATGACATTATGAGCATTGCATTTCTCACACTGTTTATATCGTACTAAAGCTCTGTGACCTAATTAACACTACCTTCCCTGATTTTTAATATACGTAAGAATAGTAATGGGGGACAATGGTGGTTCAGTGCTAGAATTCTTGCCTCCCATGGGGAGACCCAGGTTCAATTCCCAGCCAACACAGCTCATGAGCAGCCCCCACCCATCTGTCAGGGGAGACTTGCATGTTGCTATGATGCTGCACAGATTTCACTGGAGCTTCCAGACTAAGACAGACTAAGAAGAAAGGCCTGGTGATCTACTTCCAAAAACCAGCCAATGAAAACACTGTGGATCACAGTGGTCCAATACAGCTGTGAATGGGGTCACCATGATGCGGGGCCACCATGTTGGCAGCAACTCCACAACAGCCAACAACAACTAGTAACAAAGACCTAGAAAACATTCCACATATGCCATCAGTGGCGCTACTGTGAGTAGGAGAAGCCTGCCTCTGAGAAACCAGCATCTATCTGTGCACCGCCGACACCAGCCCGCCCGGCCACCTGTGCAACCAGAGAACGGGTCTTCACCTTAGCAAACGCTATCCCACTGGGATCTCTCCTACCCTGGCCCGCCCAATTCAGAGATGGAAACCTGGAAATGCTGAGACCGATGCTGGTCCCTACAGCCGCCCGCTGGGGCCGGCACAAACACCCCGGGCGGACTCCGGCTTACAGCCTGGACAACGCCGGGGGAATCCCAGAAGCCCAGGAAGAGGGTGCAGAGGAGGGAAAAATGGACGCCACTGAACTTCCAAGGGCGACAAGGAGGACGTGATGGGGGGCCGGAGCGGGGGAGCGAGACTGCCTGTGCCCAGGGGTAAGGACGGAACCCCCCCGCGCGCAGAAGGACGGAACCCCCACCCCGCTCCCCGCGCCCAGGAGAAGGACGGAACCCCCCACCCCGCTCCCCGCGCCCAGGAGAAGGACGGAACCCCCCCCCCCGCTCCCCGCGCCCAGGGGAAGGACGGAACGCCCCCGCTCCCCGCGCCCAGGGGAAGGACGGAACCCCCCCCCCCGCTCCCCGCGCCCAGGGGAAGGACGAAACCCCCCCTCCCCCCGCCCAGGGGAGGGACGGAACCCCCCCGCCCCGCTCCCTGAGCCCAGGGGAAGGACGGAACCCCCACGCCCTACCACCCAGGGGAAGGACGGAAAGCTGGACGCCCCCCCCACAGAGGAAGAACAGGACCCCCTAATGCACGGCACAGGAGAAGGACGAGACCCCCCACTCCCCCTCCAGAAGAAGAACGCAACCTCCCATGCTCCCGCCCAGGGCAAGGACGGGACCCCCCATGCTCCCGCCCAGAGAAAGGACGGAACTCCCTACGCCTTCACCAAGGGCAGGACTGGACACCCACGCATCTGCACAGGGGAAGGACGGGAGCCCCCACGCCCCAGAGCAGAGAAAGGACGGAACCCTTCACGCCCCGCGCCCAGGGAAGGGCGCCACGACGGGAAGACCGAACCCCGGGGGCCCTGCGCCCCGCCCGCACCTTCCGCGAGCTCCGGCCCAGCCTCCTCGGCGGGGACGTCTGCCCGCCTCCAGAAGAAGGCCACCAGCTTGGCCGCGAGGCGCAGCATTCTTCCGCCAGCGCCGCCTCAGCCTCTGCTCCGTCCGCCGGCGCCTCGCTCTCAGTTACTCCGCTTCAGCTGCCCGACGCGCTGCACGCGGCCTCGCTCGTCCCGCAGCTCGAGGCCAATGGCGATCCTGCGCTGCGTCTGCTCCCGCCCCCTGCTGCCTGCCGGGCCAATGGCGACGCCGCGAGCGCCGCGATTGTTAGAGGTTGGCGGTTGGAAGCCGTTGGAGCGTGCCCGTGTGAGCGTTGTACTGGGGGACGTGGCCTCGTGCCAGTGGGGCGCGGTGTAGTGTTGGGCGGGGTTTCGGGCCGGGTGGGCGGGGCATTGTGCCTGGGCAGCTTTTCGTGGCTATGGGCCGGGTAGGCGGGGCTGCGTGTGGGGGCGTGGTGCAGCTCTAAGTGGGCGGGGCTTCGGGCTGGATGATTGTCTTGCCGGGATTGGGAGTCACGTGTAGTGGGCGTCGTTGCCTTGCTTCCGCATCTTAGGGGAGAGCGTTCAGTCCTTCAAGGTTGGAGATGTCCTTTATCAAGCTGAAGAAGTTCCCCTGAAATGCACGTGTCGTTCTTTTGTTAGCCTGTTAGTGTAATGAATTACATTGATTGATTTTCAAATGTTGCACCAACCTTGCATTCCTGGGATAAACTACACTTGGCCATGGTGTATCATCCTTTTTATATTTTGCCGGATTCATTTTGGTAAAAATTTGTTAAGGATTTTCTATTAATGTCCGTAGGGATAGTGGTCTGTAATTTATTTATTTTTTGGTAGTCTGACTGGTTTCGGTATCAGTGTGAAACTAGCCTCATAAAATGAGCTGGGAAGTGTTCCTTCCTCCTCCATCTAAAAGATTCCTTGTATGTTTGGTAACATTGACCGGTGAACTCAGGCCTGGCGTTTTCCTGGTGGGAAGGGTTTAAATTATGGATTCAATTTCTGTATAGGGCTATCGAATTAATATTGAGTGAACTTTGGTAATTTGTGACTTTCAAGGAACTTGTCCATTTCATTCAAGTTGTCAAGTTTATTAACATAAAGTTGTTTACGATATACCCTTATTATCCTTTTAATGTTTGTACAGTATGTAGTGATGAACCATCTTTCTTTTCTGAAGCTGGTAATTTGTCCTCTCGTTTTTCTTGAACAGTCTAGCTAACAATTTATCAGTTTTACTGATCTTTTAAAAAAAACCAATTAATTGGTTTTCATTGTTTTTTCTATATTATTTATATCTTCAATTTCAATGATTTCTGCTCTTTGTTATTTCCTATCTTCTACTTTTTTTTCTTTTGGTTTAAATTTTTTAAATAACTTATTAAAGGAGCCCTGGTGGTGCAGTGGTTAAGTGTTCAGCTGCTAACTGGAAAGTCAGTGGTTGGAACCCACTAGCTGCTCCACATGAGAAAGATGTGGCAGTCAGCTCCTGTAAAGATGACAGCCTTGGAGACTCTGTGAGGCAGTTCTTCTCTGTCCTATAGGGTTGCAATGAGTCGGAATCCACTCAATGACACTCAACAACAAAAGCATAGGTTCTTTTTTTTTTTTTAATTTTATTGTGGTAAAATATATTTAACATAAAATTTGCCATTTTAACCTTTTTAAATGTACAATTCAGTGGCATTAATTCCAGTCACAATTTTATGAGCATAGCTTCTTAAGGTGGGGGCTTAGATAATTAATTTTGGAACTTTATTTTTTAATATAAGCATTTAAAGCTATAAATTTCCCTGAAACACTGCTATAGCTGCGTCCTATAAAATTCAATGTGTTTTCTCTTCATTTTCATTCAGTTTCTAATTTCTCTTGTGATTTCTTATTTTTTTATTTTTTTAACTTTGGAGGTATATTATTTAATTTCCAAGTATTTGGGGATTATCTAGATATTTTTCTGTTATTGGTTTGTAATTTAATTTTATCATGGTCAGAGAATAAAATCTGGATGATTACAATCTTTTAAAATTTATGGCGACTTTTTTTTGGCCCTGCATATGGTCTCTATGAATGTTCAGCTGTGCGGTTGAGAAAAATGTGTACTCTGCTGTTGTTGGTTGGAGGGTCCAATTTAGCTGGATCAACATGTTTTCCTTTTACTAGATCAGATCATATTTCCTTTTTGAGAGAGTTAAAAAAAAAAAAAAAACCGAACCAGTTGTGGCGGAGTTGATTCTGACTCATGGTGACCCCATGTGTGTCACAGTAGAACTGCACTCTGTAAGGTTTTCAATGGCTGTGATTTTTCAGAAGTAGATCACCAGGCTTTTCTTCTGAGGCACCTCCGTGTAGGTTTAAACCATTCATTGAAAACCCTGTGGAGCACAGTTCTACTCTGACACACACATGAGGCCACCATGAATTGGAGTCGACTCAGTGGCTTCTTGCTAGGAATACACGTGAGTGCCAGCAGTCCCAGGAGGTGATGGAGTGTGGCGGGAAGAGACATCCTCAGAAACGAGAGGCAACACCGAGGGTCAGAGCCCAGACTTGGCTTCCAAGGGTGCTGAGAAGAGGTGACCAGAGCAGGCGGGTTTGCAGAGCAACCCACCACTTCACAGGCCTGTCCCTTTGTATCCGTGGTCTGAGCCTCTCTCCTGGATCTGGGACTCTTCAACCAAGTGCTCCACAGATCCACGTGGATGCCTCACAGACCACTCAACCTCATCCCGACCCTCTGCTCCACACCTGCTTCACCCGTCCCTCCCCTCTCGGGTACGCAGCTCCGTCCTCGGTGTGCAGGCTGAAAACCCAGTGTCATCTGAACTCCTGTCCCACATCACTTCAGACAGCAGATCACGTCAGCGCTTCAAAGTCACCCAGAATCCTGCCACATCTCACCCCCTCCACTGCTGCCACCCTAACCCTGAACAGTGCCACCTCCCACCCACCGCCTGTACCTGTCCCCACCGCCTCTCACCCGCTGCCCTGTACCTGTCCCCACCGCCTCTCACCTGCTGCCCTGTACCTGTCCCCACCGCCTCTCATCTGCTGCCCTGCACTTGTCCCCACTGCCTCTCAGCCACCGCCCCGAACCTGTCCCCACCGATTCTCACCCGCTGCCCCACCCACGCCTGTCCCCACCGCCTGTCACCCGCAGCCCCGAGCCTGTCCCCACCGCCTGTCCCCCACTGCCCAAGCCTGTCCCCACCCAGCAGCCGGTGCTCCTCCGCTCAGAGCCCTCCAGTGGCTCCATCGCAGACCAAAGCCAAGGTTGCTGCTCAGCGTGGTGCGTGGCTGCCCCGCCTCCACCTTTTCTCTGCCCCCACCTCACCCTGCAGGACCCTTGTGCCCACCCTCTTCCAGCCCCCACCTCGGCCACGCGGGGCCTCTGCGCTGCCCCGCCTCCCGTCGCAGCCTTGCTCCAGCTATCTGCCAGGCTTGCCCCTTGCCTTCTGCAAGTCCTTGCTCAGTGAGGCCTGTCCGGGTCCCCCAGACAGCACCCCATCCCCTTCCTCTGATGTGTCTTCCGTCGTAGAGAAAATAAAGTGTGCTGCCAGATGCCTTGTCCCCTGTGGCCGCCGTAACCGAGGACCCACATGGGACAATGTAAAATGAGAGAGATTCATTCGCTCGCTATTCTGGCAGCTAGAAGTCTGAACTTGGGGGGGCGCAGGCCCACGCTCCCTCTGAAGGCCCCAGGGGAGGGTCCTTCCTTGTCTCTCCCAGCTTCTCGCGGCTCCAGGTGTTCCTTGGCTTGTGGCCACATCACTCTGGCTCTGTCTTTGTCTTCACACAGCAGTCTTCCTCCTGTCTGTCTCTCCTCCTCTTTTGTAAGAACACCACTTAGATGGGATTAGGACCCCCCCTGCTTGTCTCAGTCATCTAGTGCTGCTCCAACAGAAATACCACAAGTGGATGGCTTTAACAAAGAGAAGCTTATTTCTTCACAGTCCAGTAGGCTACAAGTCCAAATTCAGGTCATCAGCTCCAGGAGAAGGCTTTCTCTCTCTGTCGGCTCTGGAGGAAAGTCCATATCATCAGTCTTCCTTTGGTCTGGGAGCTTCTCTGCGCAGAAACCTCAGGTCCAAAGCACGCGCTCTGCTCCCAGCACTGCTTTCTTGGTGGTATGAGGTTCCCATGTATCTCTGCTCGCTTCTCTCTTTTATATCTCAAAAGAGATTGCATTAAGACACTAATCTCTTCAACCTCATCAGTATAACCTCATCACAGTGATAGAATTTACAACACATGAGGAGATCCCATATAATCTCATCATAGTGATAGAGTTTACAACACATAAGGATCACATCAGATTACACAATCATACAATACTGGGAATCATGACCTGGCCAAGTTGCTACACACAGTCTTTGGGGGACACAATTCAACCCATGACACTGCTCTAGCGTGACCTCCTGTGAACCAATAACACCTTTAAATACCCTGTTTCCAAACAAGATCACGTTCACAGGTACGGGGGTTACAACTTCAACATATCTTCTTGGGGGACATAACTGAACTCGAACACCATATAACACACACATTTCCTACTGTCGGTGCCCCTGTCCCCCGTTAGAACGTAACTTTTGTGTGGTCAGAGCTGTGGTCTGTTCTCAAGCCTGTACCACAGAGGGCGTCCGGCAGACAGCGAGTGCCCCGGAAGTGTTGGCTGAAAAGCTGCACAAATAGCAGAGCACATATGGGGCCTCTCCAGGCAGAGAAGGGAGCAAAGGGCGCTTTGGGGAAAATTGTTTAAATGCAGCAGTTGTGAAGATGGCACAGGACCAGGCAGTGTTTCATTCTGTTGCACATAAGGTCACCACGAGTCGGAGCCAACTCGACAGCAGCTAGCAACAACAGCTTGTTTAAAGAAAGCATGAAAGAACAGGACTTGTTCTAGAAACTGGGATTGCCAAGAGAAACAAGGAAGTATTTCTCAAGTGACTGAATTTATGGCTCTGGATACTTGAGGAATTTGATCCATAATCTCTGATTCAAAGCAGCTTCCTTTAATTTCTTGTTGAGAACAACTTTTGAAAGGCACCAAAATAGTGAAACCTATTTAACAATGGTTTTTCCTCAAACAAAAAGCAATGCAGAAGGCTCAAGGTAGTGGGACCAATTCCTGTTAATTCAGCTCATCGCTTTCAAAGACGGTCAATAAAGAAGTTTGGAGAGTTCCTCAATCTGCCCAAAATAGTTCTTGACTCAACAGGTTGTCGCTTGGGAAAATTGTCTCTAATCCTTCTTGCTCGGCTGAGACAAGGAGATGGCAGAACAGCTCGTGATTTGAAACCCAGCGGCGCTGCTGAAGTTTCAAGTGGGCCACGATCTAGGAGTTGTTTTTCTAGAATTCTTTGGTTTCAGCTGCTTTATAGTCACAATGCGCACAAAAGAATCTGTCGCTGTAGCTGTCAGGATGCCAGTGTCTGGGCGAAATACATTCTTGTCTTTTCTCTCTGCTTAGTGAGCAGAGAAAGGGCTCAGCAGGCCGCACTGGCCAGCCACCAGGACTGCCCACCGGAAGCTGGGGGTCGGAATTCTGAGCAGCTCCTGGCCATGCTACCAAGGCGAGTGTGCAAATGTTTACATGTTCTGCGCCTGTCCTCATCACGGTCACTGGGGAAGCAGAGAAGGCTGCTGGGAAACATGGCAGAGTCAGAACCCTTGGTACCGAGCCACTTGCTTCAAAGCCGAGTTGGGCTCCGGCGCACCAGCCTACTGGGGTCTTGTACCCCGTGGAATTTTATTGCTGGTTCCCCTCTTCCTTCTTAGGATGAACCACCGGGGCGCCGGTGAGCAGGGCTGAGCAGGACCCTAGGAGAGTTCCCACGAGGGAGCACTGAGCAGCCCTGAGCCCCCGGCTACCCAACTGACGCGAAGCTTGGGAATTGGCAGCTTCAGCTCCTCATTAGGATTCAGGAGGCAGCCCTCCAGCCCCTGGTTTGAGCCCAGTTTTGCCGAGCTTTTGTTCCACTTGTGAATAGTGCTTGCAGGACACCAAGGGCAGAACAGCCTGGTAACGGCGAGCCCTCACCCAGAGAGCAGCTCCCCGAAGCCGGAAGCCACAAAGGTAAGCTCATAGGTGTTAGACCTGAAGCAGGTGCCTGTTCACCACCTCCGGTCTGGTTACCACCTTGAGGCATTTACACAGCTTTGAGCAACCCCCACGGCATGCGACTCATCAATGAAGCTGCTCAGGGAGATGACAGCTGACATGTATTGAACCTGAGACCCAGATAAACGAAGCATTGGAAGCCTAAGAGCACGCCCTGAAATGAAGTCACCCAGGCTTGTTTCGCATGAAGTGCCCCTTTCTGTCTTCAACTGTTCAGCACTTTAGTACAAACGATATTTCTTTTTAAAAAGTTTTACAAGTCCAGGGGTGAGAGGGAGGGGAAAATGCTTAGGGGGCGCTGAGTTTGTGTTCAAGGCGGTGGAATATTTTGGAAGAAGCTAACAAGAACGGTGGTACAACGTGTAGAATATGATCGATGTCGCTGAGTTGTAAATGCCGAGGTTGTTGTTTTGATGTGTGTATTTTCACCACTGTACGTATAAAAAGCATTCGTTGGAAACAATAACTCAAGTGGAGTTTTCCCGGCGTGGCCGAGGGCGGGTTGCAGTTTTATAACCCGTACATAAGTGGTGGTGGCGTCATTTGGCGTCTAAGGGCGGCTGTTGCGTCCCCGCGGCAGTGCCGGCTCTGCGGGCGCCATGACGCGGGAGGAGCCCTACCACGAGGAGTTCAGCTATGACCGGATGCCCACCCTGGAGCGGGGCCGCCCGGACAGCCCCAGCTACGGCGCCGACGCCAAGCCCAACGACCTCCGGCTGACCAAGAGACTCCCGCCGTGCTTCAGCTACAAGACGCGGATCTTCTCTGTGCTGGTGGGGGTGAGTAGCTCCATGTGGGGACCGTTGTCATGACCATGGGGGACCCTGTCGCATCCTGTCACCTCAGACACGCCTTTGCGTGAGGCACAGACGCGCCGGCACTGCGGTCTGGAGCCCGTGTTAACCCTCGTCGGGCAGGCCTCTCTGAATGTAGATGACGCGTGTTCATTTCGCTCTTGAAATCGTTTGTCTCAACTCGTCAGTATCTATTGCTCTGACCTTGTGCTGCCCTGGGGAGCCCCCCGCCAGGAAGGTAGAGGACGGCCCGCGGGCCTTGCCGACGTCCACAGGGTCATGTGAGGGGCCTAGCTGTGGGGTGGTCCAGAGCCTCCCCCAGCTGGCAGCATTGTACTTACTGCCGAGATGAGGAGACAAGGAGGCGGCCCGGGTGCTCTTAGGGCAGCATATCTGGCACCAGGACAGTGTCCTGAGACCAGAGGGCAGGGGTCAGACACAGGCCTAGGGGCTCTCCTGGGCGGGGACGTTTCCCGTGCAGATGTGCTCACACTTAGGTCATAGAAAGCGTCATGGGGATCAGTGTGACAACTGTCCACGGTTGGCCTTGAGCCTGTCTGCACACGGGCATCAACTGTGTGGGAACTGCAGCGTTCCGGGGTCCCCAGGCTGCTGGATACGTCCCTTTGCTAGTAGGAGCCTTCACTTTAGAGGCTACGGACCCTCGCTCCAGCCTCCCCGCACCGCAGGGACCTCTCCCTACCTCCTGGCTCTGGATGCCACCATTGCCGCACCTCAGCTTCCTCTGCACCTGGGCATCTGGGCACCTGGGCCAGGCCTCCCACACCCTCAGCCGTCCTGCCCACCCCTCGCTACCACAACCTGCCCCTGCCTCACTGTGAGGCGGGACCCTCTCCACCCCTTGCTGGGGGTAGACAGAGCTCCTCCTGCCTCCTGCCCTCCTGCTCTGGGGGGTGGCAGCAGGGTCCTTCCTCTGCCCCAGCAGATTGTGGCTGCAGCACTTAACCCCCCATCTGTCCCTTCCTCATTTAGGTGAGCGAGGGTCTGGGTCAGGGAGGGCAGAGTGAGGAAGTGGAGGCAGCGAGTGATGGGGTGCCAGGTGGGGGTGTTGGGGGTGCTGGGCAGGGGGGCAGGGCCACAGCCCTGCTTTCTTCTATTCTTCAGTGGGTCTCAGGATAAAGCTGGCGGCCCAGTCTCCCCCACCGGCACTGGGTCTTCACCTCGGCCCAGATTCTGTGATTGTGTCCAGCATTGGGGACCCCCTGCCCCGACCAGTTCCCACAGTCTGACTCGATGCCCAGCCCTGGGACGGGGGCAGGGCCTTGCTGCCTGGCTCCACCCTTCAAGGTTCCTCCAGCGAACAGATGGACCAGGCATTGCAGGATGCAGGGGTCCCACATGTGGGGCCAGGGAGCAAAGCAGTGGACGGAGGAGAGCAGAGGTCAGGAGGCAATAAAAGCATTGGGAGACATAGAAGGGGGTCAGGGAGCTGGAGCGTGCAGGGAGTGGGGGATCGCCATGGGCTTTGTCGGGAAAAGAGTATTTGAGCAAAGACCTGAAGGAGGTGAGGGAGGCCTCCTGCTGTCTGAAGTGAACAGTCTGGGCGGGAGCAGCCAGTGCAAAGGCCTGGGGCAGGAGCATGCTTGGAGTGTCCAAGGAGCAGCCCTTCCTTGGACGGATGGACGGGGGGGACTGGTGGAAACATGGCCAGAGAGGTATAGGGGTCCAGTGCAGGGCCTCCTAGAGAGGGCGCCTTCAGGGCCTGGGCACAGGAGGAACATGGCAGGACTTCAGTTTTGAAAGGATCCCTCACTGCTGTGTGGAGAATGGACCGCGGGGGGCGAAGGTGGAGGCTGGAGACCAGGCAGGTCTGAGCAGAGGACAGGAGGGTGACTCTGCTCACCTGTTTGGCTGGGGTGTACGCAGCATCTGCCCGGAGGGGTTGGCTTCTGCAGAGGGAGTGTGATAGGTTGTCTGGAGGGGGTCCATGAAGCCCCTGAAATTGCAATGTTAGGGTGTGGGCGTTTTCTGGAGGAGAGGTGCTGTTTCTTGCTTCAGACTTTCAGAGTCCCCTCCCCCATTACTATATTAAGCTCCACTGCTCTGACACCTGGGGGGAGGGGGGTTCTGTTGCCTGGGGTGTGGCAGGGACTACAGCCGCTCTTCGAGAGGAGCTTAGGTCAGGCGGGATCCAGGTGCAGGTTGATGCTGGGAAAATGCTTCCCAATCACCTGATTTACAAAATTTGTTACATCGTCATCAAGGAGTGCATTGTTTCTCAGCTGACTACTCCATCTTCAGACATGCCGCATTTCAGCCTGACCGGGTGTTGCTGTTTTGCAGAGCTGCCTTCTGGTAACCTCCGGGTTTTCACTCTACCTGGGAAACGTGTTTCCATCGGAGATGGACTACCTGTGCTGCGCGGCAGGCTCTGTAAGCCCCTCTCCTTCCTTGGGCCTCCCGACACAGACGTCCACTGGTATACGATGTTTGAGTTCTTAACTCTGCAGCCTGCAGGCTGCTGCCACTTGTCTCCTCATTCCACAACCCCTTTTCATGATGCTAGCTTCAGATAGGATTTATGACTTGAAAAGTGTCGATGGAGCAGCTATGACTCTTGCTACATAGACTCCCGAATCGCAGCCCCACCCTGCAGCTGGCGGGCAATTAATCTTGGTGATTTGGGGGCTGCACACACGCCCACCACCTGCCCGCTCCCCCTGAAACTTTTGTGCTGTGTTTCTGAAATATTACCCAGTGCCAGGGCCTGGGGAGGGGCGGGGTGGGGGTTGTCCACTGACCATCCCAGGAGAGACGACTGGAGGACCCCCGACTGCCTGACTGTGCTGCGGCTCAGCCCCCGTGTCCCCATGCTGCCTCTGGCAGAGGCACATCCCCGGGGTCCTGTGTGTGTTGGTCCTGGGACCCCCCTGGCCAGCTTGCTCTCCGGGGTGGTCTCTGGGCTGGGGGTGGGAGGTGCACTTTTCTGAGGCCCTAGACTGTCAGCCAAAGCTGGTCGGAGGCAATTCCTTTTCCTGACCACAATCTCCCCGCACCTCTCGGCAGCTCAGGTGGCTGGCCCAGCGCCACCCCCCCGCACGCTCACCTCCTGGCCTCCTCCCCGCTGTAGCTAATGACCGGCATTGAGCACCCCCAGCACCCCCATCTCTTATCCCCACCCTATCCAGTATTCACTGTGTCCAGCCTCCCCGTCGCTGGGCAAGAATGCCGCTACGGACTGTCCCCATCATGCCCCAATGCCTTAACAAGGGCCATTGTGAAAGACAGAAAGGGCACCCCCCATGCTGCTCCATCTGCCCCCCCAGAATAGAACTCCTGGAAAGAATTTGACCCAGCCCCTGCTGGTCCGGAAGCTTCTCCTTGGTCCTCTGTCCTCACCACTGACGCAGCCCCTCCCGGATGGCCCACGACCGGGCCCACTCCCCACCACGGGTGTCAGTAGTGCCCCAGCCCTCTCAGAGGGGACTGGGTGGGCCACGCTGGGTGGTCCCCACTCGACACTGCCTGTCCCTCACCTGCCTCTCGGGGGCCCGTGGAGCTGCTGCCCGCATCCTGCTGTCCTCTGTCCTCTGTCCTCCGAGAGCGGCTCTTCTTAGCGCTGCGTTGTCCTCGACAGCGAGTGTGTCTCAGACCTGCCCTCAGCCCCATCGCAGTCTCCTGTGGAGGCCACAGACTTAGGAATCCTGGCTCCCTCAATCCTGCCTGCTTCACATCTGACCCTCCTCGGGCCCCCAGGCCCCCACCCAGTGTCTGCAGGGCCCCCACCCCGTGTCTGCAGGGTTGACACCCTGCAGGCCAAGCTGCTGTCACCTCCTCTGCTATTCACCTGGTGCCCGTTGTTTTCAGGGGTGCCCTCTTGCCCAAGTTCCTTGACTCCTGTCCAGCCCCCAGACTAGCCCCCTTGGGCATGTCTTGGGGTGGGGGGGCTTGGAAAGGAGCCTCTGAGGGCTCTGGGGGCTCCTGAATAGAAAGGGCACAGTTCCTACTGACTTCACACATAGTTATGTTTTCCTTTTCTGTAATTCTTAACATTGCGGTAATGCCTGGCCTTGTGGCCAAAGCGAACTGCATCCTGGACTTCCGCGTGCAGTGAGAATAGCTCTCCTTACTGAGCGCTCATCAGAAAATAAACATTGCCAGAATAAACTATTTTGAAGTGCACGGGCCGCTCAAAGTCGAGCAAGTCACCTTGCCCCTAGTGGGTTGGAGACACTTTGCACATTTGATTCAACCATCACAGCAAAACCACGCCAAGCACGCGGTGCGGGCAGCACAGAGCTCAGGTCGGTAACTGTCCCCCCTCCACGCTCTGCTTTCTCTCCAGTGCATTCCCTCGGCGGTTGTGAGCTTTGCTGTTTCCAGACGAAACGTCAATGCGGTGAGTCCTACCTTCTGTCTGTCGCCTTCGAAATGGACCTGCTGCTCACGGGCTGGGAGAGGGACCCTGATGGCAGGGCTCAGCAGGCGTGGGCAGGAAGGTGGGCTGGCACCCTGCAGGGCTGATGAGCATGTGTGTGTACGTGTGTGCACACATGTGTATATGCACCGTGTGCATGTATGTGCATGTGAATGCACACGTGATTCGTGCATTCGTGTGTGTGTACCTGTGTGCACATGGGTGCGTGTGGGGGGCACGGCTCCACAGCCAAAGTGATGAAGAAGGTGCAGAGAGGTGGCCCACAGCAGCGCCCCGTGGAAAAACGACTTCTGCCCCAGACTGCAGGGCTGCCCCGCTCCCACCTTCGGCCCGGAAGGGAGGCCAGGGGAGGCCCGGCTGCTAGTTCCTGTGTCTTACGGTCTCTAGGGTCTTAATGAACGACCTAGAACTTGGTTTAGTGTCATCTTTACTTCTTCAGTCCAGAGGGGAGAAACTCTCCCGTCCTGTTTTCCAGATCCCCAACTTTCAGATGCTGTTTGTTTCCACGTTTGCTGTCACAACAACGTGCTTGGTTTGGTTTGGATGTAAGCTGGTCCTGAACCCATCGGCAGTGAACGTGAGTTATTGGGAAGAGATCCGCTGGAACACCCAGATGACTAGAATGTGTTTCCCTCCCGCTGTCACACGTGACTGGGATGCAGGGAGCGTGGGGCGCGGGGGAAGGCACAGACTGGTCTGCTCCGTTTCCCACGGGCTGCAGGGCCTCCGGCGCGGCCTGTCCCCACTTAGGGAGCCTCGTATGTGGACCCGGGAGTGTGTGGTAGCTGCCCAGTGCGTTGCACTTCTTGGGTCTGACTCTTTGAGAATTGTATGATGCTTCGGAAGAAAAGAATTGTCTTTATTTAATTCTTTCATTGCTTCCAGTAGATGGATTTATCGATAAATAATATATATTTTTAAATTTTTGTTTTCTTTTTAATGTTTTGCCATTTTAACCATTTTTAAGAGTACAATTCAGTAGCATTAACTGCAGTCACCATGTTGTGCAGCTTTCAACACTATTTCTAAAAACTCGGCCATCATCCCGAACAGAAACTCAGTGCCCTGAGCCGTGGCTCCCAACCCGCTTTTCCTCCAGTCCCTGGTAGCCTCTGATCTGCTTTCTGTCTATACAGTTGCCTGTTCTAGATGTTTCCTGTAAGTGGGATCATATGACATTTGTCCTTTTGTGTCTGCTTTATTTCACTCATATAACGTTTCCAAGGTTCATCCGTATTATAGCATGCACCAGGACTTCATTTCTCTTTATGGCTGAATAATATTCCATTGTATGTATGTACCACATTTTGTTTATCAGATAAATAATATTTTTAACATCTCATTTCCACAGTAGTTTTTAAAATTAAAGTACCATAATTCATTAAATCTGTAAGGCTGTTGATTATAAGATACACTGTTACTTTATATACCCTAAGAAAAATGAAAAAAAGTTGCCATTTAAACTATGATGCCAAAAGAGAAAAAACTCATAGAAAACTGGAAATAGAGGAGAGCTTCCTTAACCTGATAAGAAACACATCAAAAAAAACCCACCACATGCCCGGCTACCACCACTGACTGCTCTGACCAGGATCACAACAGAGGGTTCTGGACAGAGCTGGAGAAGGATGTAGAACATAATTCTAACTCACAAAAAAAGACCAGATTTACTGGCCTAAAGGAGACTTGAGAAACCCCGAGAGTATGGCCCCCAGACACCCTTTTAGCTCAGTGGTGAAGTTATCTTCGAGGTTCACCGTTCAGCCTGGGAGTGGACAGCTCCGTAAAACCAAATGGGACTAATGAGGTACAGTAGACCAGTGACAAGGGCCAGAAAGAAGAAGGGGACAAGGAAGCTGGTGATAGGGAACCCAAGATTGAGTAAGGATATTGTTGATGTGTTGTGAGATTGTTAACCATTGTCATAGGGCAACATGTGTAGTAACTGTTAAATGAGAAACTATTTTGTTCTGTAAGCCTTCATCTTAAGTGAGGATAGCAGCACGATTGGAAGAGCGTAGTCAATGTCACCGAACTGTGCATGTAGAAATTTTTGAAACGGTGTATCTTTGGCTATGTGTATTTTCACCAAAAAAAAAAAAAAGGTTGAGAAGTTAGAGGGTTGACATGTTGTGGTGTTGTTAACCAATGTCATAAAACAATATGTGTACTACTGTTTCATGAGAAACCATTTGTTCTGTAAGCCTTCACCTGAAGTACAATAAAAAGAAAAAAGAAAAAACCCACCACAGACATCCTGTTAGTGTGGAATGCTTTCTTTAAGGTCAGGAAAAGAACAGGGCAACCCCTGAGGCTGGATAGCTCCGACGATCTCACGAGGCAGGAAAAGTCCCCTCCAGGGCCTGAAAGGAGGGCTGCTGAGATG
The DNA here is from genome assembly GCF_000243295.1 of Trichechus manatus latirostris. Lineage (NCBI taxonomy): Eukaryota > Metazoa > Chordata > Mammalia > Sirenia > Trichechidae > Trichechus > Trichechus manatus. The sequence goes on along the minus strand of NW_004444005.1, from coordinate 13,412,197 downwards.
ATTTTGTGCTTGCTTGGTGTCTTAGTTACCTAGTGCTGCTATAACAAATATCACCAATGGATGGCTTTAACAAACAGGAATTTATTTCCTCACAGTTTAGTATGCTGGAAGTCTGAATTCAGGGCTCTGGCTCCAGGGGAAGGCTTTCTCTCTCTGTTGTCTCTGGGGGAAGGTCCTTGTCTCTGAGCTTCTGCTTCTGGGTGATCTTCCTGTGGCTTGGCACCTCTCTTCCCCCATTTCTTCTTGCTAGCTTGCTTGTTTAATCTCTTTTATATTTCAAAAGAAATTGACTTAAGATACACCCTACACTAATCCTGCCTCATTAACATAACAAAGACAACGTATTCTCAAATGAGATTCTAACCACAAGCACAGAGGCTAGGATTTACAACACATATTTTTGGGGGACAGAATTCAATCCATAACACTTGGCATTAGAATCATTAACAGCATTTAGCAAAACTGCTGGATACAAAAATTAATGCAAAAAACTAATCATGTTCCTACCAGCAACAGAAAAGTGGAAAATGTAATTTAAATAAAGACCTCATGTTATAGAATTGCCCCTATAGTGCCAATCCATCTCACCGAGAATCTTCCTCCCCCACTCCTGGCCCTTTACTTCACCAAACAAGATGTCCTCCTTTAGCGACTGACCCTCCTGATGATATGTCCAAAGCAAGCTGGTCAGACAATGTTCTGTTGTGATCCATAGGGTTTTCCTTGACTAATTTTCAGAAGTAGATTGTCGGGCCTTTCTTCCTAGTCTGTATTAGTCTGGAAGCTCTGCTGAAACCTGTCCACCACGGGGTGACCCTGCTGATATTTGAAATACCAATAGCACGGTTTCCAGCATCATAGCAACACGCAAGCCACCGCCGGATGACAGACAGGCGGGTGATGGTTAAAAATTATAATGTTTCTTTATTTAAAAAAATCTTAAACAAATGTCACTTTGAGGACATTGGCATTACTGTGGTGGACAAAACCAACCCAAAGCTCTGAGGTGAGGAGGAAGAAGTGGGTGAGCAGTGATGAGATTAGGAAGAGCCCCATTTCAGAAGGGGTGAGGCTGGGGAGACTCAGGGCAGAGAGGGGAGGAGGGTGTGTCCACAATGGAGGCCTGGAGTTCACGGTTTGAGGTCTCCCATCGATCTCCAAACCCAGGTTGGTTCATTTGTGGTCACACCCAGCAGAGCCTTAAACCGCATGACTCACAGACATTTATTCAGAAGCACACGCGCACGGCACTGCAGTTAGAGTCTGCGGGCCGCATCATGGCCGGCAGAGCCGAGGCCTGCCCTGCTCTCGGTCCAGCTGCAGCCGCTATCCTCGCTCCCCAGCTCACTCTACGACTCCTCCACCTTCCTTCTGCTTCTCGAAGTCGCCAGCTCGTGCGTAGAAGTGAGAGGCAGGTCTGTCAGGCAGCACGGCGTGGAGGGACCTGGGGAGAGCCGAGGTCAGCTTGTCCAAGTGGCACCTCCATTTTTCCATCAAGGGTGTGGCAGAGTTGGCACACTGGAGCCCATGGCTTGGTTGTTTATGGCTGTGAACTAAGAGCGGTTTCAAACAAACAGGAATGTGTGACAGAGCCCACCAGGCCAAATATCTGGCTTTTGACAAGAGGAGTTTCCCCACCCTGAGCTAGAGCTTTGGGTAGGCAGCGAAGGCTGTCCATAAGATTGGCCAATGGACCAGTTTATTGGCTAAACGTGAAGAAAGCCTTTTTAAAAATACGTATTTCTTTTTCAGATCAATTTCAACCTGATCCTGCTCCTCTTGCTGGAGGTCTTCATGGCCGCCACCGTGATCATGGCTGCGCGGTCCAGTGAGGAAGACAGCAGGAAGAGGAAGGTGGGCCCCCTGCCCTGCCGTGGCCCCCACCGGGCAGCAGCCTGCTACCCGCCCCGCTGTAGGGGCCCGTGCGCCAACAGCTCCCTGGGCGGTGGGGCGCCACCTTCTCCATGCATGTAACTGTCGGCACACTGGTCCCCAGTATTATCACCTCCGGGCAGTGTCACACGGAGGGTCTGCCGAGGTATCACGTGTAAGCGGGGTGCTGGGACTCGCCCGCGTTTCCCCAAGCTGGGAGGAAATGCCCGTGTTTGAACTTCTGCTCAAGTCTGCACATTCACTAGCGGCTTGGAGACAGTCGGATTTCAGAACTGTTTGTGCGAGGGGCCGGCCCACCCGCGCATGGGGAACCCCCGCGTACCCTGGGGTGGTCTGCGGGCTCGGGTGCGCCTCCTTGGCTGGGTATGAAGAGGCTGCAGCAAACGCGTCCCGACGCCTGTCTCCTTCTAGGCTGACAAAACCAACATTTTGGATGAGGTGACCTTTCCTGCTCGGGTCCTGAAATCCTATTCAGTGAGAAAACTTTTCTTTCTTCTTATTATTTTGTTTACTTTTGAGCGAGCGTGTAGGCTGGATGAAATTATCAAACTTATTTATCAAGATAACTAAGATGTGAGTGTGTAAACGGTGATTGCGAGGCCCTGTCGCTGCCTGTGAAAGCCACTTCATTCCATTGAGGACGAATCTCCAAGCGCTTTGTTGGAAACAAAATACCTTACCTTAGAAGGTGCCACGGGTATTCCTTAATTCTTCGAGGCAGAGTTATATAGCTAGATGGAGAGATACAGACACAGGTATAGATAGAGGTGGGAGGGGGAGACAGACAGACAGACAACAGACACAGTCCTGGTTGACACTTTTCCCAGTGTAATTCCTATGGGTGGCCCCTGTCACTGTCAGCAGTGTCCTGGTTTGAAGGATAAATTAGATGGCCACCCTCTCTCGTTAACTGTGTTCTTAGTCTTTTATTCCCTTTCTTCTTCGTTTTTTTTTTTTTTTTTGGTCTACTTGTAATTAGTGAAAGGTTAACAGTCTCCCGATCTGACTGTGGCATTATTGGCTTCTCTTTGTAATTCTGTAGTTCTTCGCTGTGGATTTTTGGAGTCCATACTTCAAGTTACATACACATTTAGAATTGCTTCCTCGCAAATTTCATTTTTTCCCACAATAAACCAAAGAAACCAAACCCACTTCCGTTGAGTTCCGACTCATAGGGACCCTATAGGACAGAGTAGAACTGTCCTATAGAATGTCCAAGGCCGTAAATCCTTACGGAAGCAGACTGCCATGTCTTTCTCCCTTGGAGGGGATGGTGGATTCAAACGGCTGACCTTTTGGTTAGCAGCCGAGTGCTTTAACTACTTCGCCACTAGGGCATAGTTAGGTAGAAAGTGTCTTTTTCTTTAGTAATGCTTTCTGCCATAAAATCTATATTGGCTGATTTAACGGAGGCACAGCAACGACCTTTTGGTTGATATTTGCTGGATGCATCTTCCTTCCTCTTTAAACTTTTTGTGTCCTTCCACTTTAGTTCGCTTTTTCTGAACAGCGTAGAGCTGTGTTTCGTTGTCTCAAAACCAACTTTGCGGATCTCTGTCTTCGGACTTTCAGACTTAGTCTATTTACTATGAAGTGCTCGCTGGCAGGTTTGTGTTTATTGTTACAAACTGTTCCGTTTGTTTTCTATTTCCCTTTTCTCCCCTCCTTTCCTGCCTTCCCTGGAATCGACTGCAGCTTCTTCCTTCTTTTTCCCTCTTACTTTGGATTGGAAATGATGCCTCTGAGGTCTTCATGGCCCCACTAT
>NW_004444005.1:13389872-13408271 GCF_000243295.1 Trichechus manatus latirostris | reverse complement strand
CCCTGACCTCCCCCACCCCCATCCCTGCCCAGTGCTCTCTGTGACTTCTCAGACGGCCCCATCTTCAGGTCTGCGTCCAGCTCTCCCTCCACTGGGCTGTGTGGCTGTTGGGTCTCAGTGGTTGTGCTTCTCACATGTTGAGTCTTCTTGTGTGCCTGTGTCCCTCTCAAACCCTCCCTGTCCTGTGTGCGTGCTGTGTCCCCTGCGAGCCCCATGAGGACGGAGCGGTGGCGCCCGGGTTCCTGTTTCCCCAGCACCTAGCGAGCCCCTGGACACAAGCGATACTCAGAGAACACGTGCTAGAGAAACAGGAAGGACAGAAAGGAAAGCAATGGTTTAGGACCCTGTTATGAGCCAGAGCTGGGGGTGTTTGGGGTTAGGGTGGGCGTGAAGGGGAGCTCCTCCCTCCATCCGAGTCCCTCCTGGCCGCCACGTACTGGGGGCTCAGCACAGAGCCCGTCCAGGTGGGTGCCATGGCGGTCAGTGCGGCCAGATGCAGCATATCCCGCATGGGGTGGGGGCTCAGGAGAGACCCTCACCTGGGGGCCTGGAGGCCCGGGAACTGGGGAACCAAGGAGCCGGGGAGACTGAATGCCTGGGAACCAGGGGGCCTGAGGTCCTGAGGCTTAGGGGTCTGAGGGACTGGAAATGTGGGGGCTTGGGGGCCTGGCGGACTGGGAATACAGGGGTTTGGGGGCCTTGGGCCCTGGGGGTTTGGGTCTGGGGACCTGGGGGTCTGGGATGTTTGGAGACAACTCCAGAAACAAAGAGTTGCCCGCCCCACATGACTGGCTTGGGGGAGGGAGCCTGGCCAAGTCTGCATACAAGGATTCGGGGGTGAATCTGGAGGAGCCCCGTCCCCGCTCTGTAAGGTGAGACCAGGCAGGCTCCTCCGGGTCCCTTGAGGGACCTGAGGACAGGTGGCATCCGGCGGTACACAGGTACTACAGCTGGGGGCGTGGACCCCAGTGTGGCTGACCCCAGTGCAGTGACCCCCCTTGTTGTACCCCTCCCTCCAGGTCATTGAGGTCATTGCCGGCATCTCGGCCGTCCTGGGTGGAATCATCGCTCTGAACGTGGACGACAAGGTCTTGGGTCCCCACCTCTCCGTGACCTTCTTCTGGATTTTAGTGGCTGTGAGTATACCGTGCTGGCTGGCCCTGGCGCAGCCGCATTCATCTGCCTGGCTCCAGGCGCATCACACCCACCGAGGCTGGGTTTTGAGCTCAGTTTCCGAGGCGAGGCTGGGTTTTGAGCTCAGTTTCCGAGGCGTGGGCAGAAAGTGAGCGCCAGGAGGATGGAGCAGCTGCCGGAGGTGGGGTGGGGGAGGATTTGGGAATTGAGGAGGAAATGAGTCAAAGTCCCCCCAAAAGAGTTATGTCATTGTGTCTCCCCAAAAGTCATGTGGAAATCCTAACCCCTGTACTTAAGAACGTGACCCTGTTTGGAAATAGGGTTTTCTTTTGTCATGTTAATGAAGTCACACCACAGCAGGGTGGGACCTGAGGCTAATCCCTTCTGAGTTATAAACAGGCAGGCACACACAGGGCATGGTGGGGTGGTGGTGGGGTGGATGCCCCATGAAACGAGGCAGAGGAATCCACAAGCCCAGGAGCACCAAGGATTGCCAGCAGCTACTAGGAGCTGAAAGAGAAAGCATCTTTCCCTTGAGCTGCACCGACAGAGAGAGAGTCTAGCCCTGCCAACACCCTGAGTTCAGAGTCCTGGCCTCCGTAACTGAGACACTAAATTCCCGTTCTTTTAAAGCCGCTTACTGGTGGTACTTTTTGTTTAGCTGCCACTAGGTAGCTAAGACAGCTAAATACTCACAGTGAATGCTTAACACAACACCTACCACATGGTAGGTGCTTAATGCTTAATCAGTGGCCACGATTTTAAACTTGCTCCCGGGATGTGGGCGGCTATCATCACTGTGTAGTCACCCTAAATTTACTTAAGTAACGTCATGTTGTCAAACTTAGCCGAGTCTCCCTCAGAGCTGTTGGCCCCAAGTCTTTCTGTTGGGAGATGTGTCTTCCCTGGGCTTAGGCTCCTGCTGTCTCAGCATGGTCAGTTTGCAGACACTCCACGTGGCATTTCCACACGTCACGTGCCACACCCCATGCCATCATCCACCTTTGGGTCTGTGCTCCCAAACAGCAGCCACCACATTACATGGCACCATGTCCACCACCAGGCTTACAAACACTATGTTAAATTATGGTCTGTCCTCGTTTCTCCTACCACTGGGCCTTTGCACAAGCTGCCCCATCTTGAGCCCACCCCCCATTGTCCAGGCTGTCACTTCTTCCTGTCCTGCTCACCCACCACCAGAGCCCCTAACAAATGCCGACACCTTGCTTGCATGTCCAAGGGTCTGGGGATACTCACACCCTGCGGGGGGTCCACCATCTAGGGGCTGACACCCCTGCCCAGTGGCCTCCTTTTCCTTTGCAGGCAGGTGGAGGACAACTTTAGAGCTTCAAAGTGCTTGGAGCATGGACTCACCTGGCCTTGCTAGGCTTGGGCAGTGGGAGGAGGGGCTGGGTGCCTGGAGGCCAGGGAGGGGGAACCCAGGAGGGTGGCAGGAGGGCAGACCCGGGCCTCAGCAATCTCCTCCTCCTGTCGCAGTTCCCCTGCCTGCATCATGTGGAATTAGGTCAAGTTCCTTAAAACAAGACGCAAACAAGGAAGCAAAGAAAAAACAGGAAGAAGGGGCTGGGGTGCAGGTGGGAGCTCTTTACAGGAGAAGGCCAGCCAGAAAATGTACAAGGCAAGGGCGAGCACTGGGGACAGAACATTCACAGGGTCTCAGAGTGACACCTCCATCATGTATTGGTCACCAAGGAGAAGGAACCCAAATGGCGGAGGACTGGCAGACACCACCTCAACCCGGGAGTCCCAGTTAGCACACTGGCACCATGCTGGAAGGACACAGCGTCCCATCTGTCATTTTCCTGCGTCTGACCCTGAAGAAGCAGCAGACTGACCCACGTGGAGAGGTGATCTGCAACAGCACTGGCCTGTGCTCTTCAAACGTGGCCGTGTCACGGAGGCACCAGAAGGTGGAGGAGCTGCTCTGAGTAGAGACTGACACACATGACAAGGAAACTCGGCTCGAGCTTGCTGGTGGAGCACCTGTAAAAGAATGTGATTGGGACACGGGGTGGATTTGGATGTGGCTGGTGGAGCACCTATAAAAGAATGTGATTGGGGCACGGGGTGGATTTGGATGTGGCTGGTGGAGCACCTGTAAAAGAATGTGATTGGGACACGGGGTGGATTTGGATGTGGCAGGTGGAGCACCTATAAAAGAATGTGATTGGGACACGGGGTGGATTTGGATGTGGACTCTACGTTAGACAACGCTGTGGACTCAATGTCAAATTTCTCGAGATATGCTGGATTGTGGCTGTGCAGGAGAATGTCTTGTTCTTAGAAGACATATGCCGAAGTGTTTAAGGTGTCATGAGCCCTGAGAGAGAGTGAGGGTGGAAGAGGAGTGTGCAGATGTGGTGAAATGTTAACAACTGTGATTTTGGGTGAAGGGTGGACGGGTATTTATTACACTCTTCTTTGCACTTGTAATCCAGTGTCCTTGACTGACTGAAGAAAGAATTTTGGGGGAAATCCACTCTGGTCCCTTGTTGTTTTCTTTCCACTGAAGTTTCTCTGCGAGGACTCGCTCTTGGTCTCACACCTGTAGAGGAGGTGGCTCCATGCACTTCAGTTGGTGGTGGGTCTGGCACAAGTTGGCAGGCAGCCGCTGTCAGGATGGACGAGCTCACAGCGAGTGCTCAGGGCGGTGACCTGAGACAGCATGCATCTTCTGACTTTCTCGAATCTTCACAGTCTCCCTGCAGTTGCCCAGAGGAGCACACGTTCATGCAGCCTCATGCAGCACCCAGAACTGAGGACACAGGCGATCAAGGTGGACAATGCCTGGTTCCCCCAGAGCTCACAGCCCGGTCAAGTACAACCGTGATGAGGGCTAGGGAGGGAATTGTGAGCCACAAAAGCTCTCCCTGTGGCACAAAATAAGATTTGATCCCTATCTCACACCATACACAAAACTGAATTCCAGATGGATCAAAGACCTAACTGTGAAAGAAAAGATTAGCTTCATGTCTTTCTTAAACAAGACTGAAAATCTCAAAATGTGGAGAAGAAGACTGACACATTTTACTACATAAAAATTAAAAACTGTATTGAGGGGACCTCATACCATTGAGAAAGCAGTGCTGGGAGCAGAGCACGTCCTTTGGACCGGGGTCCCTGTGCCGAGAAGCTCCTAGTCCAGGGGAACACCGAAGAGAAGAAGGCCGATGGAGAGAAAAAGCCTTCCCCTGGAGGTGACGCCCTGAATTTGGACTTTTAGCCTACTTTACTGTAAGGAAATAAATTTCTCTTTGTTAAAGCCATCCACTTGTGGTATTTCTGTTCTAGGAGCACTAGATAACTAAGACAGAATTTGGTACCGAGAGAGTGGGGTGCTGCTCTAACAGATACCTAAAATGTGGAAGCACTTTTAAAACTGTGAATGGATAGATGTGCAGCAGTGAGAGAGGACTGGCAGCAGCAGAGGACCTACAGCAGCAGAGAAGCGGCAGAGGCAGAGAACCAACAGCAGCAGAACCAGGAGACCAGTGCGAGATGGCGCTGGAGCTGACCCACGGAGCGAGAGAGCTGAGTGCTTGTGAGCAGGAGGCTTCCTGGCAGAGTGGGGTGTCTCTGGGCACTTATAGGTGGAAGTAGGCTTGCCGACCCACGGAACGAGAGAGCTGAGTGTCTGTGTGCACGAGGCTTCCTGGCGGAGTGGGGTGTCTCCGGGCACTTATACCAGTGGAGCTACAGAGCTTTGGAACACTTGCCCCAGCAGGGCAGATGTGGGCATGAGGCCTGAGGGCCGAGAGGCCACAGGAAGCAGAAGCCGAAGAGACAAGGGACACAAGAAGCCGAGCTGCCTCAGTCTCAAAAGGTATGGCCATGACCAGAGGGGTTTCAAAGGGTGGAGCAGTGGCGTCTGGAGCTTCTAAGGGTGGAGTCACCACTCAGATGGACTAGGAGAATGGTGCGCCTGAAGCCAAGGGAGCGGAGTTGCTGTCCCAGTGGGCCTGGAAGGTGGAGCTGAAGCCCAGGGCTGAGGGGCCTCCACTCAAAATCCAGAGACTGTGGCCAACACCTAGAGTCTGGAGGGCAGGGCTATTGTGTAAATTGTCTCAGAGAATGGAGGATTATTTTCAAAGCCTTGACGGCTAATGTAATGTGTTCTGCTAACTTGCTTGGTACCTGTTATGCCTTCTTTCCCTGCAATTTCTCCCATTTGTAATGGAAATGTCTAGCTTGTGCTTGTTCTGCCATTGTACCTTTGGAAGCAAATAACTTGTATTCTGGACTTCACAGAGGAAGAGGAATTTTTGGATTTTGGACTTGGAGTTAAGACTTTTGCTATGATATGATGGGGCGAATATGTTTTCCATGTTGCAAGGATGTGATTTTTTGGGGGCCAAAGGGTGGAATGTCATGGTTTGAATTATGTCCCCCCAAAAATGTGTGTATCAATTTGGCTGGGCCATGATTCCTGGTACTGTGTGATTTTCCTGTGTGTTGTAAACCTGCCTCTATGATGTTAATGAGGGAGGATGGGTGGCAGTTGTGTTAGTAAGGCAGGACCTGATCTACAAGACTGGATTGTGTCCTGAGGCAATCTCTCGAGATATAAAAGACAGAAGTGAGCAGTGAGACACAGGGACCTCATACCATCGAGAAAGCAGTGCCGGGAGCAGAGCGCATCCTTTGGACTGGGGTCCCTGTGCAGAGAAGCTCCTAGTCCAGGAGAACACCAAAGAGAAGAAGGCCGACAGAGAGAAAAAGCCTTCCTCTGGAGCTGACGCCCTGAGTTTGGACTTTTAGCCTACTTTACTGTAAGGAAATAAATTTCTCTTTGTTAAAGCCAAAAAAAAAAAAAAAAAAAAACCACTGTATTGAAAAGGTGTCAGAAACGAAGGTTTAAGCGAACTGACAAACTGAGAGATCTTTGCAACCCATAGAACAGACAAAGGATTAGTATCCAGAATAAAGAACACCAAGTCAATAAGATAAAGCCAACCTAGCCAGAAAAGTGAGAAAAGGGCATGAACAGAAGAGGAAAATCAGCCGCCATTGAACAAGGAGAAGACTTGAAACTTACCAGTGCTCAGGGAAATGCCATCTAATCAGGTACAAGTTCATCAGCGGGCAACAGAAAAATTCCTGACTGTACAAAGTGTTGGTGAGGATGTGAATGGAAAGGATGCTGGTGGGATGACTAGTTGGACCAATCATCTGTCAGGGTCTATGAAGACAGATCAGTCCCTGGAGAGGACATCATGCTTGGTAAAGCAGAGGGTCAGTGAAAAAGAGGAAGATCCTCAACGAGATGGATTGACACAGTGGCTGCAACAATGGGCTCAAGCACAACGATTGTGAGGATGGCGCAGGACCAGGCAGTGTTTCGTTCTGTTGTTCAAGGGTCGCTGTGAGTCAGAACCGACTCGACAGCACCTAACAACAACAACATGAAAACAGAAGGGTCCTGGTGGTGCAGTGGTTAAGAGCTCGGCCGCTCACTGAAAGGTCGGCAGTTCCAATCCAGCGGCCACTCCTTGGAAACCCTATGGGGCAGTTCTACTCTGTCCTATAGGGTCGCTATTGAGTTGGAATAGATCTGACGGCCACGGGTATGAAAATAGCGATGCAGATGCTCTACCCACAGTGGTCTGACTCGGGTGACACCCCAAAGAAACGCTTATGCACTTTATTATGGATTGAATTGTGCCCCCCCGCAAACATGGATTGAAGTGTTAGCCCTTGTACCTGTGAATATGACCCTGTTTGGAAATAGGGGCTTTCTTTTGTTACGTTGATGAGGTCATACCAGGGTAGGATTGGTCCTAACCCTAATCCCCTCTGAGTTATGAAAAGAGCAGAATAGACAGAGACACATGCTCAGGGGGACGAGGAAGACAGACGACGGACGGTCTACAGGGCCAGGAGCATCAAGGATTGCTGGCTACAAGAAGCTGAAACAGACAAAGAAGGACCTCCCCCGGAGCCATGTGTGAATTCAGACTCGCAGCCTCCCCAACTGTGAGAAAATAAGTGTGGGTTCTCGAAAGCCACCCACTTGTGGTGGTTCTGTTGTGGCAGCACTAGGAGACCACGGCACGCTGGCACAAGGAGATACGAGCAAGAACGCTCCTTGCAGCATTGCTTCACGAGGTGAAACATCGCAGCCGACCCGCTGGTCACTGCAGGGATTGAGAGGTACACCAAGAGCCGTGGGAAGGGGGGGCCGGTTCTCACTCGTCTCTCAGTCTTGCTCTCGATTGTCTCCCATCTTCCTCCTGCCCCCCACGGTTTTACATAATTTTATGTGATTTTAAAACACATTAACCAATACCATATACTGTTCATGGTTACGTATATATCTATGCCAAATACAAAAAAAGGTGTGGGTAGGAAGCTCCACTGCTGATGATGGGGAGAGGTTGGGGGTGATGGGAGTGCAGATGAGGGTGGAGGGTGCCTCGTCTTACCTGTGATGCTGGATTTCAGAGTCTAACTTCTTGAATTCACCTCTAAAATTTTAATTTTTCCCCAGTGTTTCCCAAGTGCCATTGCCAGTCATGTGACAGCTGAGTACCCCAGCAAGCGCCTGGTGAGTGCAGCTCCCCGTCCCTGCTGACCGGCCTGGGGTCCCACAGAAAGGGGCTTCTGCCCTGGGGCGGGTTGGGCTGGGGAGGCCAGCGCAGGAAGGGGGTCACAGGCCAGGTGGGGTGAGGGTGGGGGAGACCTGAAGACCATTGGATTATTCTGGGGGCTTGCCTGACCCTGGCTGCCCTGCTGGTGAAAAGGAGAACCGAGGACTTTGGCATGCACGTGGGAATAACCCATGAGTAAGAACCTGAGGGAGGTCAGGCCCAGGAGGAGGAGCCAGACCTTTAAGGTCAGTCGCTGTCTGACGGCGACAGGTGATGAGCGTGGCCCTGGGTGCTGAGAACGGAGTGTCCCTGGCCCCCTGCGACTCAGGGCCGGACACTTGGCCTGTGTGGTCAGAGTTGTGCGGTCGCAGCTTCTGCGACAGACCTGGGCCTCATTTTATGGTTGGGAAGAGCTCCAGGAGATTCGGACAGATGTGAGAGCCCCCGAAGGGAGTGGTTGTTTGTCAGTGCTACTGTCCGCCCGGTGGAGAATTGTCCATCAATTGCAAGAACCCCCTGACGCGCACATGAAGCGTGTTTTGAGTTCAGAGGCAGAGGAAGCCCAAGATGACAGCCCCTAGTGACCCCAACCCCCTGATCGGGGTGATCGGACGGCCCGTGAGGTGCAGCTGCCCCCTGCGTGCAGACGGCGACCAGAGACCCGGGCCCGCCATCTACTGCCGGCTCTCGTCTGTTTCCTGCCAGGTGGAGGTGCTGCTCGCCATAACCAGCATCACGTCCCCGCTGCTGTTCACAGCGTCTGGGTACCTCTCGTTTGGCGTCATGAGGGTCGTGGAGATTTTTAAGGATTACCCACCAGCCATAAAAGTATGTACTATGTCGTTTTATTTAAAAACTCTCTAGACATAAAGCTGGGGTCCCTGGGTGGTGCAAATAGTTCAGTGCTTGGCTACTAACCGAAAGGTTGGACGTTCAGTCCATCCAGAGGTGCCTTGGAAGAAAGGCCTGGTGATCTACTTCCAAAAAATCAGCCATTGAAAACCCAGTGGAGCCTAGTTCTACTCTGGCACACATGGGGTTGCCGTGAGTTGGAGTTGACCCCATGGCATCTGGTGTTTTTGGCTAGAAATACAGCACCACTGTGGTGGTGGCACATGTCTGAATGAGGGCCTCCCAGGAAGTTAGGATGTGTCATGGAAGAGGCTGGGGTCAGGTCAGCACCTGCTTGCCTCAAGGTGGCTTTGCAAGAACAGGTCTTTTGTCTGCGTGGAGCTGATCTTAACATGCAGTGTGAGGTAGGATCTACTTTACGTTTTCTATGTGGACAACCAGAGCCCTGGTGGCAAAGTGATTAAGAGCTTAGCTGCTAACCGAAAGGTCGACAGTTGAAATCTACCAGCCACTCCTTAGAAACCCTACGGGGCAGTTCTACCCTATCCTATCAGGGTCACTGTGAGTCGGAATTGACTCGACAGCAACAGGTTTGGTTTTGGTTTTTGGATGTGTCAAATGGAGCCCTGCTGGCGCAGTGGTTAAGAGCTTAAGAGCTCGGCTGCTAACCGAAAGGTCTGCAGTTCAAATCCACCAGCCGCTCCTTGGAAACCCTATGGGCAGGTCTGCTCTGTCCTGTAGGGTCGCTGTGAGTTGGAATCGACTCGACGGCAACCGGTTTTGTTTTGTTTTGTTTTCAGTATGTGGACAACCAGTTGTCTGTGCGCCATTCTCTGACCAATCCCTTCTGCTCCCACTGACCTGCGGGGCCAGCTGTGCTCCAGCCTGTTTCTGGCGGGCCAGGTCAGCTTCTGGGACTCCTCCTCTGCTTGCTGCTCTACTTCCTGAACTCTGTTTCCCTGCCCTGTCTTACCACGGCCCCGGGCCGTGCCTAGGTCCCTGCACGGGTACTCCCTCTTCACAGCTACCTTAGACTTTCTCCATCCTTTCTCATTCATTCACAGTTTAGACCAGGTCGTGGTGTTTCATAACGGAATTCTGGTCAGGAATGCATTAAATTTATAGGTCCCCTTGAGGAGAATTGAAGGCATGGTGACTTTGAGACTTTCCGTGTAAGAACATAGTTCTAAACAGAACTTCTTTAGAGTCTCTCAATAAGATTTCATAATTTTCTTCAGAAAGCTCAGGTATATATAGCTAGATTTATTTCCTAGATGCCTTGCATTTTTTTGTTCCCATTGTAAACAGTACTTCTAAAGTGTTGATGATGAAAAAATTCAAATGTAAAAAAAGTGGAAAGAACAGTACAGTAAACGCTGAGCTCCAACAGTGGCTCACGCCTGACCACGCCTGCCCCATCAGAATAAAAAACGGGCAGTCCCCCTGCCCTGTTAGAATAAACACGTATGTGTCATTTGTGGAAACATCTGAAAGTGACACTTTGACAACATGACCCTTCACCTCTACATGTTTTGGCATTTTCTAAAAGTAAGGATGGTCCCCTACTCATGCTCAATACCATCATCATCCCTAAGGTGATTACAGCTATCACACGATGCCGTTCAATACCCCATCCACATCCAATTTCCATGAATTGTCCCAAAAATGTGCTTCTTGGGCTGAGGATTTTGGAGCAAGGCCCAGCCAAGGATCACACCTTGCATTTGCTACCAACTCACTTTCATCTCTTAATTCAAAATAGTCCCCACATTTACCTCATGGCACTGACTTTTTGGAGAGTCCAGGCCGATTGTCTTGAACGTCGTCCCACACTTTGGACCTCCCTGGGAGCTTCCTAGGGGAGCCCTTGGCCTGCTGCTCTCCTCTATGTTTCCTGTCAGCGGGGAGTGGCTGGTGGGCTGACCATCCACCTCTGGGGAGGCCGGTGTGAGGCCTGGTTCAGGGTGCGGCTGCTGGGCATCCCCAGAGTCACGTTTCCCTTCTGTGGTGAGTGAGTAGCCTGGTGCCACGCTCTGGCATCCCACAGGTGTCTTGTCCCCAGTACCTTCGACCTGTGGGCTAGCATGGCCTGCTGATCCTTGCCTGAATTGTTTTCCACATGGCGGGGAGGGGTGTGTGGAAACAAGGTTATCTTATGGTCCCCTCATTCTTCTTCATTTATTGGTGGACATTCTTTTGTGAAGAACAGCTTTCTCTTTTTTTTCATCACCATCAAGGACTCATGGGTGTTTAAGTATTTTTAGAGTGTTGCAGCCATTATTCTTTCAATGCTCAAATAGACCCAGATTTCAGCTGCTCCTGGTCTAACCCCGTAGGCCTTTGTGATCTTCCTCTCAGACACTTGAGACCACCCAGACTCACCTCATGTTACCCCTGCCCCCGAAGTGCCCTGGTTTCCTCAGTGGGGAGTGGTGCATGTTGTGGTGTTGTTAGGTGCCCTCAAGTCAGTTCTGACTCATAGTGACCCCGTGTACAACAAAACGAAACACTGCCTGGTCCTGCACCATCCTCATGATCGTTGTTATGCTTGAGCCCATTGTTGCAGCCACTGTGTCAGTCTATCTCGTTGAGGGTCTTCCTCATTTTTGCTGACCCTCTACTTTACCAAGCATGATGCCCTTCTCTAGGGATTGGTCCCCCCTGATAACATGTCCAAAGTACATAAGACGAAGTCTCACCATCCTCACTTCCAAGGAGCAGTCTGGCTGTATTTCTTCCAAGACAGACTTGTTCGTTCTTCTGGCAGTCCATAGTACATTCAATATTCTTCACCAACACCGTAATTCAAAGGCATCAGTTCTTTTTTGGTCTTCCTTATTCACTGTTCAGCTTTTGCATGCATATGAGGTGATTGAAAATATCCTGCCCTAGAAGTGCCATGGTTTCCTCAATGCAGAGTGGTGCTTAGAAACCAAAATTTGGGCACTTGGTGTGCTTGTTCCTCTGGGATGTCATTGCTTACAGGCCCTTTCAGTGGACCAACCAAAAACCAAACCCACTGCCATCGAGTCGATTCTGACAACAGAGCTGGGAGATACATATATATGTATATATGTATATTTAAGGATCATGAGTTTATATTGGTATTTCCAATACAGCTTCAACATTTTAGGATATTTTTCTTAACTTCTTTTATTTTATATTTGCCTCTCTTGTCTACTACACCAAAAATCTTGTTTCCTAATACACTTAATATATTTACCTCTTTGACTTACATTACACATATCTCTTACAATGCAGATGAAATTTTTCAAAAGTACCATATCAAGATTATACCAACAGCCACTTCCTGTGTGATTTTAAGGCTTCCTTGTGATGCTTTTTGTCTTTAGAATATATTTTGTAAAGGAAGCAGTTAGGTGCCAATGAAATAACTCCTTTCTCATGTTGGGTACGCCATTGATCTGATGCACTGTTAAGTTTAATGATTTCTGTTGGTATTCATTTTCAGAGTTTGAAGATTTCTTCCTTTTAGTAGTTTTTTTTTTTTTAATACATAAGACATATACTTGGTTCAAAAGTCAAAACTATATAAAACACAGAGAAGTTTTATCCCATCTCTGGTTTCCCTCCTCTTATATGCAACCAACATCCCTCCTTAAAAAAAGTGGGGCTCTACACCCTATAGTCACTATTCTGTACCTTGCTTTTTTTTTTTAACTTAATAATATATTCTGGTGTTCCCTCCATACCCAGACGGATCCAAGCTCTTGCGTATTCGGTTGTTATTCCTGCACATATATACTCCAAGGTGAGAGTTTCCCCACCCACTCCCTAATGGTTGAAGCCAGGGTTATTTCCTGTCATCTGCAGTTATCAATAATGCCTCAATAAATAGCCTTGTGTACATACTTCATGTTGAAACTGGGTGGTGCTTCTTTAGGGTAATTATCTAGGTGACATATTGCTGGGTGAGAGGGTAGATGGATCTATAATTTTGTTAATTATTGCCAAATTCCCCTGCAGGGTGTCCAGTGTTCACTCCCACCAATAGCATAAGAGTGTTTCTCCACAGCCCACCCCAGAGGGTACCACCACCCTTCGATTTTTGTACTGTTGGTGAGAGGGTATCAGGGGTAGTTGTGACTTGCCTTTCTCTCAATACAGTGATGCTGAGGATCTTTTACTATGTTTAAGGGCATGTGCATTTCTTTCCCAGCAAACTCTGCTCATGTCTTCCGCCTGTTTTCCAGTGGGATTTTGAGAACTCTGCAAACATTGGGAACAAGCCTGTTGTCGGTAATAAGAGATGCCAAACAGTGCCCTCAGCTTGTCATCTGTTTTCCATTCTGCTTCTCCCATGAAAGGTGTTTTTGTTCTTATATGGCTAAATTTATCAACATTTGTCAATATTTCCCTTTATTGCTTCTGGATATTAAGTCATCATTGGAAGCGCTGGTCCTGTGTATTTCTGCGGTGCATCAAGGCATGGTGGAAGGTGTGGCTCCGACCTTGTCTTTTTTCCAGTGACTATGTAAGCTGTTCAAAAGCTGCCACTCCCCACAAAGTCCACCTGTGCTCGGTCACCTGAAGCACTGCCTTTGCCAGGCACTGAATTTCTTCCTGTTTCTGCACTTTCTGCATCTCCTATCAAATCTCTCTGTGTGCTGGTACCACACTGTTTTGGTTATGGGGTTTTTATCATATGTTTCAATAACTGGCAGGGCTAGGAACTGGATTCCTCTTCACTGTTCTTTTTCAGGGTTTACCCAGACCAGTTGCCATGGAGTCGCCTCCAGCTCATGGTGACCCCATGTGTGTCAGAGAAGAACTGTGCTCCATAGGGTTTTCAACTGCTGATTTTTTAGAAGTAAATCACCAGGCCTTTCTCTGAGGCACCTCTGGGTGGACTCAAACCTCTAACCCTTTGGTTAGCAGCTGGTAGCATTCACCATTTGCACCACCAGGGACTCCTTTTGGGTTCGTCGGGTTCTTTTAGCCTGTTTGTGAGTTTTAGGGTCGACATCCCTGGCCCCAGAAACAGCTCAGGTGCTATTTTTGTTAGAATCACATTAAATTTACACATTAACTTCAGAGGAATTGGCATTCATTCTGTTTCATATTTAAAGATAGTGATATTGAATGGATGCCTGGTTCTTTTTTGTATTAATATTTAATTTGCATTTTCTTGGGCCTGCAGAGAAAGGCCACCCATATTGGGTGGGGAGGGTTTGGGTGCTTTGGTGTGTTTGCATAGTCTCGCTCCTTCTGCCCTTGGTGACTTCTGCCCTTGGGGACCCTTGCTTTCCCTGCTTCCTCTGTCCCCTTCTTCCCCCTTCCTTCTCTGGCGCGTCCTCTCCGGCCCCCTCCTCTCCAGCCCCCCTCCTGTCCAGCCCCTCCCTCTTTCCTGTGCTCACCGCCCGCAGGGCTGACCCTACCTGTCAGCGAGTGCGTTCCCTGCTATGTATCCTGAGTGTGTGGTCACTCCTGCCTCCATGTACCCCCTCTGTGGGCCCGGGATGCTGGTCTGCTCCCAATGGCTGTGTGGCTGCTGGAGGGACATGAACTTCAGCAGCTGACACGTCCCCAGGGCTGAGGGTTTGCCGGTCACTGCTGGGTCTGCTAAACACAGAAAATCAGAACTTATAGCAGGATCACTTTCTGCAACTCTCACTCATTGAGAGGATGACTGGGGTTCCAATTCCTGAACACTCGGGTGTGGCTGGGTGCCCGGACCCAGCAGCGTGTGCACCTGGAGCTTCCTGACAACAAACTCCACCTGCTCCCTGGGGGGGCCAGACGTCCAACCACGGGAACGGGTGCATGGGGTCGCAGAAGCATTGGCTGTCCACCCCTGACCACCCTGTCTTCTCTAGCAATCCTACGATGTGCTCCTGCTGCTCCTGCTGCTGGTGCTGCTCCTGCAAGCCTGCCTCACCACGGGCACCGTCGTCCAGTGCGTGCGCTTCAAGATCCACGGGCAGCTGCAGGGCGTGCCCTGGGGCCCCACGCAGGCCAGCCCGCCAGAGCCCCCAGCAGGGGAGGTGAGTGGGGACCCCTGCTCTGTCTGCCCACTTGGGGACACCCTGGTCCATACTGGAGACCCTTGGGTTGCTGGCTGGGGCCCCCCAGTGGGTACGAGAGTGAGGACCATGGGGGGACCCCCTGCCCCATCTGCCCACTCAGGGACATCCTGGTCCATGGAGGGGACCCTCAGATTGCTGGCTGGAGCCTCCGGCAGGGAGTTGATTGGGGACAGTGGGGGCCACCCCCTGCCCCTGTCCATCCATTTGGGGGAACCCTGGTCCATGCCGGGACCCTCGGAAGGCCCCGGTGAAGTGGCACTGGCTGACTTGGGAATGACATCTCTGTCAGGAGATTCTTCCGGTTTCGTCCATTTCTATTTTAAAACATACCCTGGAAGAATCTTGAGGAAGTAATATGTGATACATTTTTTAAACTGGGTAGGCAAGCGCAATCCACTCCTGAAAGAGTGTCGTGGGTGGAATGATTTCAGTGTCACTCGTCAAACAACGTACATGATGACTTTGCCCTTGAGGACGTGACGCCTGACTGTCCCTGCAGGTGGCCAGGAGCCCGCGGCAGGAGTTTGACAAGGACAAGGCCTGGAGGGCCGTGGTGGTGCAGATGGCTCAGTGACCATGCGGTGGCCCGGAGCGTGGCTTTCTAACCATCCTCGTCCCTTTAAGGGCCGGCCCGGGCTGCGAGTCAGAGTTTTAATTTCTTATGACCGCTGATTTTTGAAATAGGCAAATTTCTGCTACTTTGTCCTTTATTCGGTCCTCAGTCCAGGGACCCCACCTGGGGTGTGGGTGCTGCTGGGTGAGCCCTATGAGGAGCATCCCCCAATCTCCGGGTGTGGACGTCAGGCTCACCCAGGCTCCCCAGCCCCGCTTTGGGGAGTTGCCTTCCTTAGCCCTTCCTTCCTGCACCTCTGCCAGAGCCCTGCCTTCTCTTGCTCCGAGCTCAGCCCTGTGTGGGTTTTCCTGGGGAGCACAGGCCACCTAGTTGTTTGGGGTCTTAAATTCCACAATAAAGCAGAACTTCCCCGTCTGCCCAAGCCCCCCGCCCAGCCCTCCAGTTTCTCCCAACCTTCGATGCCAAACGAACCTGAGGCTTTGGAAACCCTGACTCGACTAGATTTCCTGCCTCGCCACCCAGGAGTGACCCCAGAGGGAGGAGGCTGAGTACCCCCCACCAGCCATGTTTGCTCTGCTCCAAAGCACCAGGCTCCCTGAGTGTCCAGGGTCCCAGCCTCTACCCGGCTCCCATTCTGTGACTCAAAATGCAAGTCACACCCCCCCCCTGCAATGTAGGACCCTTTGGTGTCCCCAGCCCCCTGTCCTGTAACAAGCCGTTGGTCTTGAGCCTCATTCATAGGTTCACAGCAGGGCCAACTGGGCCGGGGTTCCCTCCGTCTCTGCGCTCATTTGGGGCTGGAGTCCCCACGCGCTCCCTGAACGGCCCGGGTCACTGCCCACGGCCTGGCCACAGGGACAGTTTGGGCCTGGGAACAGCATTTTCTCTGATTAAAATGATGGCCAAGAGTGAGTTTAGCTTGTATGCCATCTCCCTGCCCCTGGGTACCCCTACAGCAATCCCTGGATTCTTCTAGAAGATCCGTTAGCCTCTTCCAGTTGACAAGGCCTCAATAACTCCGCATGGGCTGGGGATGCCTTCCAAAGCTGGGGACGTGGTTCTTCGGCTGTTCCCTCCCAGGCTGTGCGTGAGGACTTCGCTCTGTTTTCTGTATCAAGAGACACAGCGGCAGTGACCCCAGGATATCAGCCTTGCTCTTTGCTACGCGGGGGTGCATAGCCAGTTCCCTGGGCTGGCGAGGAGGCCCGAGGACGTCTTGCAGCATGGGACTACTAAGATCAAACGGCAGTAGCTGGAGTGAGGGCTGGGCTGGGGGGCCGGCCAGAAACAAGAAGGATGGCTCACGGGCAGGGGTGGGAAAGCTGCAAGGAGGCACTCGGGGATTGCTCCCCGGTTTCTGGCTTCCAGAATGACTGGTGTGCCAGCACATCATCACGCTGTTCGGGACAGGTCGGGTCACTATTTTCCATCAAGCAGGAGGAATGCAGGTAAAACACCTGGAAGGTATCAAGTGGCAGCAGATGAAGCACTGGCAGTGCCCCTGACTGACCTGGTCTGACAGCACCCTGCTTCGGAGAGAAGGCCAGCCCTTCTCTGCTGTCCTCAACAGCTCCAGAAGCAAGGAGAGGGGGTGAGCTGCTTTTACCATGTCCCCAAATCAGTGGGACCATGATGAGGTGGGCCCACACCTGCACACCGGCATACCTCCCAGTTCCAGCCGGGCCACCTTCCCTGCCTGCCGCTCCTGAGGCCAGACGCCCGGTGGGTCCCCTCTTCCCTAGCCCAGCACCTGGGGATGGGACGGGAGTCGCAGGGACAGCGAGAGTCAGGTCTTACAGCCAGAACTGGGCACCTGCAGGGCTTATACTTGTTCATGCTTTTTTGTTTTAGAGAGAGCTGGAAAAACCCAGACAAATGTGGTTTTAAACATTGTAACTCTGTTTCTTTTAATTCAGTTTTGCTTGGTATACTTTAATACTGCTTGAATAAAGGCTAACTGTGAAAACGAGGGTGGTCTCCTTAATGTTGGGTCTCTGGGAGCCGCTTGCCCACGTTCTGATGGGGCTAATGGAGAGGAAGGGCCGCCCTTTTGTTCACGGAGCCCGTAAAGGGGTGACGGGGGCTTTTCTTGGCCAAGTCTTGGTCGGGCCCTTCCCCAGCTGGCAGGGCTCTGAGGTGGGCTCTGAGGACGGGGTGCACAGCCCCCAGCGTGAAGGCAGGAAAGGAACCTGCAGGGCACCTCCGGAGCGGAAGTCCTCACCCTGCTCTTGCAGGAGCCACTTTCAAGTGGGAGCAGAACCCCCTTCCAGGAGTCAGTGCAAAGTAAAGGTGATTTTAAACCACACAAAGCCCCTGGGTGGTGCAATGCCATGGGATGCTAACGGAAAGATTGGAGGTTCCTGTCCACCTAGAGGCACCTCAGAAGAAAGGCCTGGTGATCTACTCTGAAAAAGCCTTGAAAACCCCGTGGAGCAGCTCTACTCTGCTACATCTATGGTCACCACCATGAGTCCCCATAAGCCAGGTAGACTCCATGGCAACTGTTCTGGTTTTTAAAAATGACTCGGAATTCTAGGTTTTGGAAAGTTAGGATAAGTGAAGACAGGATCCACCCTCCTCCCCAAGATGGCCGATTAGAAGCGGCACAAAGAAGGATCGACTGTGGAGGTGGGGGAGGGAGGAGAAGGTCCGGGTGGCCTGGACTTGGGGTCAACCTACAAGTGACCCTGGGGACACAATGGCCGCTCGCCGTTCCTCCGAGGGACGGGCAGCTGCCCAGGTCACCTCGCTCCCCGCCAAGCCCTGCCTACCCACCTGGGCTGGACTGTGAGGCTGCCTCCCCCACCCCGCCCCGCGTCTGGGCCAGGAGGCGGGGGCATCTTCTTGGGGACCCCATGCCCTGGGATCTCAGTGGGAGCCCCGGGGTGGGGGGGTGAGAGGCCAGGCCGGGTAGGGTGGCTAGGGGGAGGGTGTGACCTGCAGGTCTTTGTGACTTGGGGGGTGGGGGCTCTGACCACCAGGGCGGGTCCGTGTGACCCGGAACCAGGGCGGCGCGGCCACACGTGGGCCATCCTCTCCGCTGACACCATGGCCCCCACGATCCGGCGCCCCAGCCCGCGACCCCACGTCAGCTCGGGCCGCTCCTCGGCCCCGGGCCTCGAACCCAGCACCGGCCCCGGGCGCTGGTCCAACCTGGATGCGGCCAACTGCGATCAGTCGCGGC
>NW_004444005.1:13386707-13389690 GCF_000243295.1 Trichechus manatus latirostris | reverse complement strand
CAGTGCGCGGCGCCGCAGCCCCGGCCCGTTGCCCCAGGCAACCGCAGGACGCTGGGTGGCGCGACGGGGGGCGGGGGTGAGGCGCGCGCGGTAGGGCCGGTCCCGAGTGAGCACCCCCCGCCGACCCCGGAACCCCAGACCTGCCCCCTCTCCTCGTCCTTGGAACCAAGAACTGCACCCCTCTCCCCCTTTCCTCGGAACCCCAAAACTTTCTCTGCCCCCTCCACTCTCGCCCTCAGAAGCCCATACCCTCCCCCACCCCCACCTTCTGGACCCCAGACCAGCCCCCTCTCCTCGCCCTCGGAACCCAGAACTGCACCCCTCTTCCCGCTCCCTCGGAATCTCATACCTTTCTCCATCCAACCCCCCACCCCCACCCCCGCCCTCACCCTCGGAACGCATTTTCTTCCCCGCCCAGGCCTTCTCCCACGGACCCCCTCCCCTGCCCTCAGAACCCTAGACCTGTCCCCGCCTGCCCCCGCCCTGCCCCTCGGGAACGCTCCGCAGCTTTGATTACCCACCAACAACCGTGCATCCCCTCTCCTCGTAGGGGCCAGAGCCGTGGGAGGAAAGAGGGGCGAACTGCCCCAGGCCTTGGAGATGGAGCCTGGCGAAAGGAAGAGGGTTTCCTCGGCTTTGTCCACTTCGTCCGATGAAGACAGAAAAGAAGAAAACGGTCTGCATCCGCGATGTCCTCTGTCCGCTTGCCTAGAGAAAGCGTGGCGGTTCCAAGGGGACCATCCTTTAGCTCATACTCAGTTTCAGCCACAAACGTGCATGGGGGATGCTCAGTCTTTTAGAGTCCGCAGAGCTTCCACGTTCCAGCGTGGCTGGGCCGGCGGGCGCGTTTGTCCAGGACAGTCCAGAGACTAGAAACCTTGCGGGTCGCAGCTGGGGCCGGGGTGGCTGCCTGCTCCTACTGAGGACTTGGCCTGCCCTCCAAGCTGGTCACCTCAGAGCCCAGCCTTCTTGAGGGAGAAATGAGTGGGAAATTAGATGGTTTTGCGTTAAAGGGCTCTCTGGGTAGAATACTAAGAGAGCCCCACTTCCCTTTATCTTATAAACATTCTTTTTTTTTTTTTTAAAATTGTACTTTAGTTGAAGGTTTACAGAACAAACTAGCTTCTCATTAAACAGTACACATGTTGTTTTCTGACATTGGTTAGCAACCCCACGACATGCCAACACTCTCCCTTCTTGACCTTGGGTTCCCTATTACCAGCTTTCCTGTCCCCGCCTGCCTTCTAGTCCTTGCCCCTGGGCTGGTGTGCCCCTTTAGTCCCATTTTGTTTTATGGGCCTGTCTAATCTTTGGCTGAAGGGTGAACTTCAGGAGTGACTTCATTATTGAGCTAAAAGGGCATCCGGGGGCCATACTCTCGGGGTTTCTCCAGTCTCTGTCAGGCCAGTAAGTCTGGTCTTTTTTTGTGAGTTAGAGTTTTGTTCTACATTTTTCTCCAGCGTTTTCCAGGGCTCTCTGTTGTGATCCCTGTCAGAGCAGTTGGTGATGGTAGCTGGACACCATCTAGTTGGTCTGGACTCAGTCTGGTGACTAATCTTTCCCTTGTGTCTTTAGTTTTCTTCATTCTCCCTTGTTCTTGAAGGAGTGAGACCAGTGGAGAATCTTAAATGGCTGCTCACAAGCTTTTAAGGCCCCAGATGCTACTCAAAGTAGAATGTAGAACATTGTCTTTATAAACTGCGTTAAGCCAATTGAGCTAGATATTCCCCGAGACCATGGTCCCCACAGCCCTCAGCCCAGTCCCTCCGGGGGTTTGGATGTGTCTATGGACCTTCCATGACCTTGCTTGAATGAGTTGTGCTGGCTTCCCCAGTACTGTGTACTGTTTTGCCCTTCATCAAAGCTACCACTTATCTATTGTTTATTTAGTGTTTTCCCCCTCCCCACCCCTCCCCTCCCTCGTAACCATCAAAGATTGTTTCTTTTTGTGTGTAAACCTTTTCATGAGTTTTTATAGTAGTGGTCTCATACAATATTTGTCCTTTTGTGATTGACTTATTTTGCTCAGCATAATGCCCTCCAGATTCATCCATGTTGTGAGATGCTCCACAGATTCATCATTGTTCTTTTTCGTCGCATAGTACTCCATTATGTGTATGTAACCACAGTTTATCTATTCATCTGTTGATGGGGGTCTAGGTTGTTTCCATCTTTCTGCTGTTGTGAACAATGCTGCAATGAACATGGGTGTGCACATGTCTATTCGTGTGACAGCTCTTATTTCTCTAGGATATATTCCTAGGACTAGGTTTGCTGGATCATATGGTATTTCTATTTCTAGCTTTCTAAGGAAGTGCCATATCGTTTCCCAAAATGGTTGTACCATTTTTCATTCCCACCAGCAGTGCATAAGAGTTCCCATCTTCCCACAGCCTCTCCAACATTTATTTTCTGTTTTTTTGATTCATGCCAGTAATGCCGGGGTGAGATGGTATCTCATTGTGGTTTTCATTTGCATTTCTCTAATGGCTAGTGATCGTGAGCATTTCCTCATGTGTCTGTTGGCCGCTTGAATGTCTTCTTTGGTGAAGTGTCTGTTCATTTCCTTTGCCCATTTTTTAATTTGATTATTCATCTTTTTGTTGTTGAGGTGTTGGATTTTCCTATAGATTTAGAGATTAGATCTTTGTTGGATTTGTAATAGCCAAAAAGTTTTTCCCAGTCTGTACGTTCTCTTTTTACTCTTTTGGTGAAGTCTTTTGATGAGCTTAAGTGTTTAATTTTTAGAAGATCCCAGTTATCTAGCTTATCTTCTGGACTTTGTGTGTTGTTAGTTATGGTTTGTATCCTGTTAATGCTGTGTATTGGGGCCTCTAGAGTTGATCCTGTTTTTTCTTCTAAGATCTGTATAGTTTTTGGCTTTATATTTAGGTCTTTGATCCATTTTAAATTAGTATTTGTGTATGGCGTGAGGTATGGGTCCTGCTTCATTTTTTTGCAGATGGACATCCAGTTTTGCCAG